>NC_136611.1:23992969-24122969 GCF_933228915.1 Telmatherina bonti | reverse complement strand
GCCCTTTGTCTGTTCTGACACCATCTTCAGTGGCATTTTATTTCCTCCTTTTTCTACCAGCAGCCAGCATACAGGGTCCTAGAGGCTCACAGACAGACAGGCAGGCAGAGTCTAAACTGTTAGCTCAGTCTGCTCTGTTTGCACATGCCTGGCGTTGATAGGCATGTCACCATGGGAACGGCCAGGGAGCAGGCCATTCCTCGCCAGTACTTTTTGAAAAATGAACACGATAAACTAGCAAAGTGTCAAGTGAGGAATCACTATGGAGAAAGAGCTGTTTTCTTCAGTCATTTTTTAATCTGTCTGACACTTTACCTGGTCGCTTTTCTAGTTTTCATGTTCAGTGTTCCCAGATGATGCAGCTCATTGTGAGGATTGACTGGAAAAGTTTGGGGCAAAAATGGAAGCCAGACTTTTCTGACAAATGATAGCATCTCACCTCTTAACCCGTTGCAGTGACCATGACACCTAAAAGGAACACACTATGATTAGTGACTGCAACTGGTGATCGGTATTTCAGTAGTAGATGTGCTGCTCTGAAATACTCTGAGTTCTTAATTAGATCAATTAATTTAATTATTAGATTAAATGGAAATTGTAAACTGGAAGAGTTCCTGTTTACATGCGTTAACAGTAGGTTTGGTTGTCAACATCCAATTTAAATGGTGCAATCTCATCACAAGTGTTATATCCTGTAAGTGGAAGTTGTATAATCTAATTTAAGTACTCACTGAACATGCATAAGAGTATTTAGATTTGTTATTTATTTATTACTTAGACTAAATGAGTATGTGCTCCCCATGTCTCTGGTGTGGTTGTTGCATTCGCTGAATTTTTCAACAAACCACATTGAGTTGTGCTTTGCCAAGACTGACATTGTTCAGTTTCAACGAGTTATTTCAGAAATGGTTCATAGTAATAATGATGACAGTGATCGACCTGAACTGGTGGTAAATCATTAAATGCTTGACTGCACCTGTTTTGTATTTGTGGCTTTTTTTTTTTTTTTTTTTGGCAAAATTGTGTGAAATCTTGGTTTCATGCAACATTAACTCTACTATCCCTTTCTAAATAACAGAGGCATCTTTCTGGACACCATCCTTCCACGCTACGATGTGAATGGAGTGCGACCACCCATTGGCCAGAGAACCAGACTTAGCAAAGGAGATATTGCACAGGCACGCAAACTCTACAAATGCTCCAGTAAGACCAAAATGACAGATCCTGTCTGCTATGGGTTTTTCCCCATCTATTTTTGCATGTGTGCACAACATAATCCTTAGGAAGAAAGAAAGAGGACAGTAACTCGCCCTGCCTTCCCCAGAATGCACTGCATACTGAACTGTTTGCATTGACTGTTGATGTGGTGTGGTTCCCTGGCTACAGTGTCCAAGTTTCCCAAGCAGGGTTGAATGTAAACACAACCCAAGGACAGGAAGTTTTCATCACTCTTTCCCAGATAGATGCAAAAGAACAGCTTGTCTTCAGAAAACAATAGTTAAAGTGATTTTTTTGGGAGACTGCAGTCATGTCTGCAAATCACTGTTTGTAAATTGTGCAGCTCCGTTCTACGCCTGGTACTTTTCTGAAACACACCATTTATGTTTCCAGAGAGTAGAAGGAAATGATCTAATATTGTTGAAGTAAACAGAATTAGCAGCATAAACAGATGTACATTGAAAAATAATTTTTCCTTGAATTTGTCTGATCTCAGTTAGTAAAAGTCTATCCGCGAAAGCTGCCAACTCACTTTAAAACTGAATGAATAGACCGTGATTTGTTACCGAAGACGTACCAGCCAGCATGCCTTTTTAGTAGGACAAAAAGTTTTAACAGTAAATGGATTGTTGTGTTTCCGTGCCAGCCTTCTGTCTTTTTAATCATAACTATCTCAGCCTCCCGAGGAAGAGTGGATGATGTGGCGCACATTGTGGGGGATGAGGTAGTCGGTTTCTCCACGTGCTGTTGGGGAGAAAAAAAAAATTCTTAAAGAGCCAACCATCCTATTCACGGTGCATTCCTGGAAGTGTTTGTCATCCTTGGTGTGTGCCTGAGTGGTGGTTATTGGTTTAGGATTGGCACTTTTCTGTCAAGCACCGTCACACTCATATAATAACGCTGGACTCATCACTTTGTTGTGACTGACAATCCTAAAGAGAAGCAACGTTTTTTTTTAACTTCCGCTAAATGCAGCCTGAGGTAAAAACTACAGAGGTATGTGCAGATGCATAACTAGTCCTTGAGATGAATATCTAAAGATACCAGACTACTCTGTTATTTCCTCTGTCACTTGATTAAACACATCTTTAATCACTTGGCAGGAGCCTCTGTCTGTCCCACCATCAAGTGGTGTATTGAGTTTGGAATGAGTCCCCGCACACTTAAACACTTAAGTTTTCCCAGACAAACTAAGGGCTGGCAACACGTACATAATGCATCACATTCTCCTTGGGGCTGAGTTATTTATAGAGGGCTGGGTTTATTTTCAGAGGATGCTCAGAGAAAGTGTCTCACACGATCCACTCCTATTGTGTGATCATCATCTGGAGCTGGTGGGGGAGGGGGCGGGTGAGATGCAGGGTCGTGGGTAATATTATCAGCAGATGTGCCTTTGACTATAAAAAAAAAAAAAAAAGATGTCCTTTTGTTTCACACACAGTGTTATAATTCCAGGATTCAGCATCTGTCTCTGCAATGAGCTTTTAGGAGTTTAAACTCAGAACTTGAAAAGGTTTGTTTAGGTTGAGACGAAATAAGATTGTGTCATGGCTCAGGCCTTACGTGCAGGTCTGTATGTGTTTGTGTCCACGCACAGGATGTGGGGACAGTCTACAGGACAGCAGCGGGAACTTCTCCTCTCCTGGCTTCCCTAATGGATACTCAGCCTACATGCACTGCATCTGGAGAATATCAGTCACACCAGGGGAAAAGGTATGAGCATATGGAAAGTGGCAAATCAGCTTTGAGATTTCTTAAAGCAAGACTCACTGACTGCTTATGTGGTTCTGGTGTATCTCTTACTTTATGGGTTCTTTCTAAACTTTCCAACAGGACCTCAACGTTCATGTTATAAAACAATCTTTCAGGATGTTAAAACTCACCTGTGTGATTTACGGCATCTGAGTAGAATTTAGTTTCATCTAACCGTAAGGAGATATGTATAGCTGCTCCATCAGTTTTATGTTCTTACAAGAGATGTTCATAGTTGTTTTATTTCATTGAATAAGTTTTTTTTCATGATAAATTAACCATTTATTTATATAACTTAAAAAATTCCAAATTGATCTTTTTAATTAAAATATAAAAATGAACCTCAGAGAAGGCATTTTTTCAGCCTTTGGAGCTATTTTTAACAAGACTTGTGGATACTGTAATACAGTAGTATTAATATCCAGAATGGACTATATTAATACTACTGTATGTTAATGCTATATATTAATGAAATGTTGGAAAAACAGATACAATGAAGGGAAATTAATTCTATAAAGTATTTTTTTCTTATTATTTTCTCTAAAGTTTTAAGTTTTGGCTGACGATTTATGTTTAACTGTTGGTATATGACATTTGACCTGTGTCCCATCAGTAATCCTACACATATTTTTTTTTTGAAGATCATCTTGAACTTCACCTCCATGGATTTGTACAGGAGTCATTTATGTTGGTATGACCATGTGGAGATCCGAGATGGATACTGGAGGAAGGCACCACTCAAAGGTTAGTTTTAACCCTTTATGGTGCACTCATATTTGGACAGTTAAATTTTTTACCCTAGAAAAGAGTGTTATTATTATTATTATTATTATTATTATTATTATTATTATTATTATTTCGGAGTATATTACAAGACTAAAACTGGGATAATTTTTTCTAAATTAAAAGACCTCATAAAGTAGTTAGTGGTCATTACTTAGTTTTTTTTCTTAATTTTATGCTGAATACAGATCTCAGTCAAGTAACTGGGATGCAGCCTGATTTTTGATGACTGGTCTGGATAACTCGGTGTGGTTCTATGACTTCATGGGTTATGTTTTTTTTTCTATGTCCAATGAAGTGGTCAAATATGGTAGTATTCCCAACAAAGGGTTAAATACAGAATGCTGCTCTGGAACTAATGATCAATAGGTCAGAATGATAATTTACTTGTTTAATTGATCTGAAAAGATGACTCCCTCATGTCTTGTTTTGTTAATCTTGTGTGCCACAACTTTCAAGATTAGTGATGCAAACAGTTTTTTCTCAGTAACCAACACATTTTTTTCTGAATCAGTGTTCATTTATTAACCAATACAAGGATTTACAGAAGTGCCAGATTAAGAGAAACTTGGTTTGGTTGGTGTTAGAAGTAAAGAGTAGCACATTTTAAGGGTTCTCATGCCTGAAACGTACAATACATATCTCCCATTAACATCAGCTGCTAAAATGTTGGAATTGTTGGTTTTGATGTTACTGAACGCTTCGTCTTATTTCTGGTTTCTCTAAGTATGCAGTGGGATTACAGTTATTGTAGGTGTTGTATTGATCTAATCCTTGTTTATATTTGTGTGTCCTTACCTTTGATCCAGGCCGTTTCTGTGGCGATAAGCTGCCTGAGCCAATCATCTCCACCGACAGCCGACTGTGGATTGAGTTCCGCAGTAGCAGTAACTGGGTGGGAAAAGGTTTCTCCGCTGTTTATGAGGGTAAGCACCCTCAGCCTGCCCTCCCTGCACTCTGCCCCAGAATGTCGCTGGGCTGACTGAACTCGCAGCCAGTCACACATCTAACAATGTGCCTAGACAATGAAGCAATATGCTGAGTTTTTGGCTCTCCGACTGTCGATGTGTCGAGTGCTTTGTGCTACATTAATCAGAAGTTGGCTGACTCTCACATTCAACTCAATTCTTTCCAGACTGCGCAAAGAATGATGTGTGTATAGGTGTCCAGCCATTTCAGTAAATCAATGAAAACTGTTAAGATGCTTTTTTAAGAGACGTGTACTGATGATATTGCTACGAAGGCAACTCAGTGTTATTTTTCGTTGTTTTAACTATCACACACAGCCATCTGTGGTGGGGAGGTAAAGAGGGACAATGGTCAGATTCAGTCCCCCAACTACCCTGATGACTACAGACCCAACAAAGTATGCATATGGAAGATTTCTGTTACTCAGGGCTACCATGTGGGCCTTACTTTCCAGTCTTTTGAGGTATAAAACCATCTCATTCTGTTCCTTCAAATCATGTTTGTTTCCTTTTAAATAAAACTTTTTCATTCGCCTTTAATTCCGAACCATTTTCCTTCCTTCAGATTGAGAGACATGACAGCTGTGCATATGACTACTTAGAGGTGCGTGATGGGATCTCTGAAAACAGCCCTCTGCTGGGACGCTTCTGTGGCTACGACAAGCCAGATGACATTAAAACCAGCTCCAACCATCTGTGGATGAAATTTGTTTCCGACGGATCAGTCAACAAAGCCGGTTTTGCTGCCAACTTCTTCAAAGGTGAGACATTAAAGGCTGTAAATTTCTGGGAAAAATATCACCATATGTATATGTGACATATTCTCTAAATCACCCTGTCACATACTTGTCCTACAAGCACCTTTGGGTTCAATGTGACCAGCTTTGCCTGGCTCTGCGGTTGCTTTGGAGGGCTTCTCTTGTAATCTATTGAGCCAGGGGGCCTACTAAAAGGGCCCTAACATATCTTTGTGTTTTCAGAGATGGATGAGTGCTCCAAGCCGGACAACGGTCGCTGTGAGCAACGCTGTGTCAACACACTAGGCAGCTACAAGTGTGCCTGTGACCCAGGCTATGAGCTGGCTGCTGACAAGCGCAGCTGTGAGGGTAAGTACAGGGAAGACGGTCAGCAACTGTGCTCACCATGTCATTTACATCCTAAAGCACTTTACACAGTTAGCCACCCAAATACAATAAGTACAGTCATTCATGAAACCCTGAAAAGATGCCAGCTTAGATGGCTGTGCTGGCCAGGCACTGTCTTTTAGAGATTTGTGTCAGCTTTATTTTTGTCTTAAATTATAGGTTGTCATTTAAGACCTAAATGCTAGTTTACAAGATCGGTCATATAACTGCGTTATCCCGTGTCTGCCTCTGGAGGATGTCATGTATCCCTCTATTTTTAGTGTAGCTATGAGCTTGAAAAATGAAAATGATAACAAAGTCCCAGAAAATGTTTAAAATGTGGAATCATGTCATGTTATCAGTAACAGAATAATAAACATTTTATAAAATGATTTTGAATTCATAACATAGGTGTTCATACAGAAAAGCACATTATTTGCGTACTTATCATTTTCTTATTAGTAAAGTACTTCTATGATTAAGAATTGCTAAAGTTTAAATATTTCTCTTTAACATCATTTTTCATTTAGAACTGTTTACATATATCAAAAAATAAAATGCATAAAAATGTTGTGCCTTCATTGTGTTTGGGAATGTGAGAAAATTCAAACGTTTTGGATGGAAATAATGCATATAATTTGTCGAATAATTGCCATCCCTACCTCTCCCAAACTGTACAAGTCTTTACCCTGAAAATGTCTCCTTAACATCACATTAAATTAAATTGATTAATTTTCTCTCACTCACTCAAAACATCTTATAGCTAAATACTGAAAAATGCATCTTGCCCTTCTATTAGTTATTGGATAAATTATTTATCTTCATGCTTGGCTTTAGAGAATCTGACATATATCCTAAAAAAAAAGAAAAATTCTCAAGACTAGTGAAATCCAACCTCCTCCCCCTGCAACAATTTCTCAATGCATCTTATAAAGATGTGTATTATTAACACTTAGAACATTTCTGTGTCATTAATGTATATATTTCTGATGTATGGTAACATGCGTATGCTATTACCCTGAGCCTATTCTCCGTTTGGTGTTGTTCGGTTGTGTTTTTGTGTTCTCCATGTGGTTCTGTTTTTTTCTTTTCTTTTTTCTTTTTGTCTCTCTAATCCTGGATAGATAAAATACTGGGTGGATGGGGTTCAGGGTATAATTAGTGTGGATTATACAGATTTGTTGACTCTGTCCTTCTGTATTATAATCCAACAAAATTAAATAAATGTGCCTAAAAAAAAAAGTGTTGTGCCTTACATAAGCTAAAATAGCTGAATATTTATGATGTGTTAGACTCCAGCATTTCAGCACTGCACATGTAGCTCATAACTGAGTCTGTGTATCAACACAGAATTTGTTGCTAAGGATCAACAGTGCACATTTATTTCCACTAAGATAAGTCAGGTGAGGCGCTGTATTGCCAGTACTTAACATAGCCTAACCTAACATTGCGAGCATTGTGCAGCTGATGAAAAGCTCACCTAAGTCCTCAACTGGAAGGTCCAAGTCAGTCATCAGATATGTTTGTTGTTTTTCAAGATACAGAAAGTATCATTTATGGGACAATATAACATTTGGAATGTCCTGCTGAAACATGTGGGGATATCATTTTGTATTTTTTTATGTGCACATCTGTATCTGTGTGTATCTGTATCTAACTGTTCTTGTTTCCACTCATCTTGTGTGTTCTGTCCAGCTGCCTGTGGAGGCTTCATTACCAAGCTGAATGGCTCGATCACCAGTCCTGGGTGGCCCAGAGAGTACCCTCCAAATAAAAACTGCATTTGGCAGCTAGTTGCCCCCACACAGTACCGCATCACTCTGCTCTTTGACGTCTTCGAGACTGAGGGCAATGACGTGAGCATTGGGGTTATTATGAGTCGACACGGGGTGGGTTTGTTCTGTGCTCTCTGTCTTTCCACCGCATCTCTCCCCTGTCATAGCAAATAACTTCCCTCTCCTTGTCGTGCTTTATAATTAAAACCACACAAAAAGCCGCAGCCCTTCTCACATGCTGTGTTTTCTGTTCAGGTTTGTAAGTATGACTATGTAGAAGTACGCAGTGGACTATCAGCAGACTCGAGGCTACATGGGAAGTTCTGCGGGGCAGAGAAACCAGAAGCCATTACTTCTCAGTACAACAACATGCGCATCGAGTTCAAATCAGACAATACTGTATCCAAAAAGGGTTTCAAAGCACAATTCTTCTCAGGTGGGTCCTCCTGGCAGTGTTGTTTTCTCTCTGTCACTTTGAGCTACAATCTGTCAGTTTATACTCTGAAAACTCACGTTATGTGCTCTTTGCTTTCTCAGACAAAGATGAGTGCTCTAAGGAGAACGGCGGCTGTCAGCATGAGTGTGTCAACACCTTCGGGAGCTACAGTTGTCAGTGTAGGAGTGGATTTGTGCTTCACGAGAACAAACACGACTGTAAAGAAGGTATTTCACTGCAGATTTTTATTTCTTTGACATGATGAAATTTGAGCTCAGTGTGGATGTTGGGCTGTTCCATATTAGTGTGATGTAGAGCAGTGTTGACTCAGTGACTAACTTATTTTTTTTACTTCCAAACAGCCGGCTGTGATCATACTGTGAATAGTGTGAGCGGTGTCATTACCAGCCCAAATTGGCCGGATAAATATCCCAGCAAGAAAACCTGCACCTGGGCCCTCACCACCACTCCAGGCCACCGTATCAAAATCGTATGTGTCACTTTCTTCTGCTCTCATGCTTGATTTCATCGGTGTAACTAAAGTGCTAAATTTACTGGGGACATCTGTGTTTATTGCAGTCGTGTCAGCAATAATAATCCTCATGGTGATCTGTGGCTCCCCTTTCTGTTATCATTTGCATATGTGTTCTCTGCTGCATATATAGATTACACATATTGTTAACATGCACGTAATGACAAATATCCGTTTTTAACAGACAGTGCACTATCTAAAATATTTAATCAAATTATGCTTTTTTTCCTGCATCATCAGTATGACATTATAACCAAACTTATATCTGGAATATTTTATTATCCACTCATCTGACTTCATTTAATCTCATTCATCATCTTGTTTTGTGACAGGCCTTCAATGAGATTGACATGGAGGCTCACTTGGAATGTGCTTATGACCACATAGAGATCTATGATGGCCGAGATGCCAAAGCAACCTCTCTAGGCCGCTTCTGTGGTACCAAGAAACCCCCTCCCATTGTCTCGAGTAGCAACAAGCTGTTTATACGGTTTTTTTCTGATAGCTCTGTGCAGAAGAAAGGCTTTGAGGCTTCTCACTCTGCAGGTAAGAATATTTAAAGTTCTTGGGTGAGCCTCATTTAATGTTAATGTATGTTTAAGAATCCTTTATATCTGTTAGGCTGCAGACAAATACATAATCTGTTTTTTTTTTTTGTTTGTTTGTTTTTTTTTTATTATAAATCAATCTCTGATTGGACTCCGTTCTGCTGTCCAGAGTGCGGAGGTCGTCTGAAGGCTGAGGTCAAAACAAAGGACCTGTTCTCCCATGCCCAGTTTGGGGACAATAACTATCCTGGAGCCTCCGACTGCCAGTGGGTCATTTCAGCGGAGAAAGGCTACGGCGTGGAGCTCATCTTCCAGACATTTGAGATCGAGGAGGAGGCAGACTGCGGCTATGACTACATGGAGCTTTTTGATGGAGCTGATACGAAGTCTCCACGGCTTGGACGTTACTGTGGCTCAGGGGTAAAAAATAATTTGCTTTCAATCGCTGTTCTCTAAATTGGATTTGTTGCGACAACACAGCCAACTAATCTCAGCCCTTTATTTGCTTTTAGAGTGTTACAGGAGGGTTCAGATGATTGTTTTGGAATTGGGCGTGCTCTTGAGTAACCGGTCCCAATAGATTGTAATTGTGCGGCTTTTTGAACCACCCTAAAGTTTATGATTCCAGCCCATCTGGAGTTTAATCACTTCCACTGAGTTTGTGTTGGGTTTGAAATGGTTGTAGGTCAACACAAGCCGTAACTGACTTGGTGTGGAAATACTGTCAGTCTTTGAAATTGGATTAAGAGCAAAGCAGTCGGCCGGTGCCGTTACTGCAGCTGGAATGTAGAACAATAAGGCCGACAGGGATTAGAAACACAAGTATCATCAGGCCAAAGAACAGCTTGATTTCATTTTCAAACTTTAATAACACAATCTGGCCTCTCACTCATGCCTGTTGAATCATCCAGTGAAGGAGATAGAGCACCCTCAATGCCCTGGAGAGCAACTCCTCAATCAAGTTTCCTTTTATAAAACAGGTTGAAATAAACCATTTCTGTTCGGTCCAAAGTAGGGTGAAAACTCATTATGGTGGTGGTGGGGGGGCTTCAGCCTGAGGGCTTTTCTCAGTAAAATAGGTGACTGTTTCTGGGTCCTCAGTAACAATTGACTGCTTTCTTTTTGTCTTTTAAATCTCTTTCCCAAGATTTCTGGGCCTTTGTTAATAAAGTATATTATTCATGTGGAAAGTCAGCTTTAATCAGCGCTCAGATATTTTTTTATAGTTTGACTTTACAGCGCTCGTCTGTCCCAGCCAGACTGCAGTTCATGTAGCACCTTAACAAACAAACCAATCAGCTTTCAAAGCGATTTTTTTCAATAAATATTCATGATGGAGTAAGTTCAAGTTGAAAATTTTACATGTACACATAAAGCAGTTAACTCCCATTTTGCTTTACTGGAAACAATTTGGCTGGAGATTGTGTTGAATATATGAGGTGCTGTGTGTTCTGGGGGGCCCTGCTCAGAGCTCTGTGCGGTGATACACCTGGCCCTGATCATCATGGTATTTTTTTTTAATACTCACTGGAATATCAGCCAAACCCTGACTCAGAGTAAAGCTGTAAAGATGTGAGCATCAAAGCTGACCTCTACATGGCTCTGAACAACAGTCAGAGGCCAGTCATCACGGTGATCGGTTTGACCTGTGTTTCAGGATGTGAGGAAGACTTTTAATTGAAGGGATGTCTAAAAGAAGCAGGAAGCCACAACCACCCCTCACTACTCTGTTTTGTCCCTCCCCATAGCCGCCAGAGGAGATCTACTCAGCTGGTGACTCCATTGTAATCAAGTTTCGCTCTGATGACACAATCAACAAAAAAGGTTTTCATGTCCGCTACACCAGCACCAAGTTCCAGGACACACTGCACTCACGCAAGTGACCAGCGGGGGCCGGAAGGGGCCGTGCAGGGCAAAGGGACAACCGGAGGGGTCCCCAAGGAAGGCGCCAGCCTGACGCTCGGAAACCTTCGGCCACCAAGATGAATCAGACACGCCAGAACAGCCGCAAGACCACCGACCGCACCTCAGCTCCTAGGGGCTCTAGCTCCCCCCACAGACTGTGAGGAGTAAAGCCATTCTGCAGTACACCTTGTTTTTACCTTTTTATGGTTAGGATTGGGGTGGGAGGGTGAATGTCAGCCTTAGGCAGACTGTAGGGGAAAATTTATTGACCCAGTCACCTCCAGACATTTTTTTAATTAATTCTTCCTTTTTTTTTTTTTTCTTTTTTTCTTTCTTTTTTTTTTTTTTTAAAACACACCTCTTGATGAGAGGTATAAAGGAAAACAGTGGATTCTCAGGACCTGTAGGAAGGCAGGCATCAGCTGGACAGATCCCTGCTTTTGTCAGGCCAGCCCACCACATGTAGGGGGACGAGAGGAAGAGGAGGAGGAGGAGTATGGCAGCATCTCCTGCACTCCTCAATAATTGCTCTTCTCATACTCTCATCCCTTCGGTTAAGGATTCCTGTCCGTAAGCGGATTAAAAGGACTCGAGTTGAGATTTTGATACTGTATGTCAGTCAATTGCATGTAATTACAAGGAAACAAGGAAAACTGTACAGTGACAACACCAGCATTTGTAATTGGCTTTGTCCTGGCAACCAATGGCAAGATTCCCCCTTGTTACCATTAACAAGAAAATTAAGGAAGCAGTTATCTTATTAAAGGACTAATAAATGAAATGTGTTCCATGTCTTCTGGTTGGTAATTGCTCACCTGATGACTGGCTATTACTGTACCTCCATGTATAAAGTAATGTGTTTGATCTTTCAAAGGGAACATGTGCTTTTCTCAGCTCAAACCAGTTAGCACTTTACAGTGAATTGTTCCAAAATCATGAGCTTATGACATTTTGTGAAATGCAATGCCAGTTCACTTATTTTTAAATGCATTTTATCTCTTATTCGTTTTATTTTTTATTTTTAAATCAATCCATATAGTTCCTCAGGCATACTTGAACATTGTGTGTGCCCTGTAACATGGGTTCAAATAAAGATATGACTTATGTTTCAGTGTTGATTTACAGCTCTGATGTACAGTACTTTCTCTCCAGAGAAAATGCCTTTTCTTGGTACAATGAAGTATTTCTGAAGAACCAAACGAGCCTGGGTATTTATTGTTCTAGTGATTACATTTGCAATGTAAAGGGGGAGGTACTGTTGAAATTAGCCCTATATTTACCTTATAATGTGTAGCCGCTGGTGTATGTTGAATATACTTTGTTGCTCACTCACTCTTTCTCCATTTATTTATTAACTGACACTGTGTTGTGTAAACTGTCAGTGTGGCACACTGGTTTGATGTCTGACTTTAATTGACAGGACGAATTCAGACCTGCAAACGTCCTCGGTGCCGTTGTCCTGGAACTCTTTTCAGGAAGTGTACCGACTTGCTATCTGAGTGCAGTCAGACACGTGAGATGGTAAGAAAACCTGAATAGCAAATCAGTCAGCACAGAAAGTTGCTGCAAATTTGACTCTGGGACCCTAACTTATCTAGATGTTCTACCATGTAAACAGTGCAGTAACAAGGTTGCAGCCAAAGAAAGACAGATAGTAAATTTACTTTTTAAAGGAATTAAAGATCTATTTCATATTATCAACAAGTGATTTCAGCTCCTTCAGGTATGTTGCACTGTTTTCACATAGATGTGGATAGTTTTTTTGTCATCTGTTACAGAATTAAATGCTCTTTTCAAAGACACACCTTCACATTTATACAAACGGCAGACATTCAAACTCTTCACTTCAAAACGGGACTTCTTTTTCTGCTGCAGCACAATCTGTTTGCTTCATGATACTTCATAATAATACGTTATCAAGCCTGTCTATCATCATGAGCAGAAATGACACTTTCTAAAGAACTTAACTGACTTTTGTTGAGCCAACATGAAACATTCATGCACTGGAATTCACAGTTAAATATGAGCCTTTTTCACATGAATAGTTAATCGCTATGCAGCGAGGCCATTGTAGATCTCCCAATTATGTGAGTGTAAGCAAACGGTGACAGCTCTTCATTCTGCTCCGCTGCTTTGTTGCATAACTGTGCAGAAGAAAAAAATGTGCAGAGCTTTCACAAAGCAGAAGACCAAAGGCTTACAGCACCTGCTTTATTTGACATTAACAAATAACACACGTAAAACAGAAATGCACTGCTGTTGCTGCTATCAAGTCTGTCCCTCTCCCCAACCATTATTGTATGATGTTTGATAAATGGCTCTCACCTTCACTCCGGGGCAGACCAGAGCTGCAATTGACTGTTATTTGAGTGGTGCTTTAAATCGTGAGTGCAGTGTGTGTTACAGTTGGTGCTGTAAAGTGTGTCAGATGGTACACCTGAGGAGGTGACAAGAGGTTTCTTTCATTTAGTGGTGATTACAAAAACAAACTTTGAAGCAGTTCAAATCTCAGCAATATGTCAACTTGTGCAAAGTAGTGGTATTCACAGGTTTTAGAAGCACGTGTGCCGGCAGCATCTGAAAGTTCAGTAAGTAAAAGCTTAAACAGTCACACTTATTTTTACGCTTCACATTTAATAAAACGGTATAAATTTGGTCTTTAAATCCAGCACAGCAGGACATCTTAATCCACCATGGTTGGAAAATCACATTCAGTGCACAATAAAGAGAACACAAAGTATAAAACAAACATGATGTTTCACAAGATGACCATGAAATTGTGAGAACCAGCAACACTAAATCATCACGGACATCAGAGAACTGCGCCCAGTCAGTGTTCACAACAACAGATCACAGAACAGTCAGCAGCTCTTTACAACTCAATAAGTTCTACTGATGAAAGCCTTGGCTCAGCCACAGTTTCTGAGCAACTACTCAATCAGCAAGGCTGAAGGTAAAACCAGATAAATAACAAAAATCTGAATCATGTCAGTCCTCAAAGGTCAGCCCACTAATGCGTCACATAGTTACACTTTATTTTCGAGAAAATATCCAGGAGGTGTGGATTTGATCCCAATGCTCAATCCACTGATCAATAAACGTTAAATAAATGTATTCTGTTATGACATCATTGTGCTATGAAGTACAAGATCACTTCCCCCTGAACAGTTCTCAGAGTTTGCATACAGAGGTTCACCTCCGTGTGACATCAGTGTGAGTTGGACAGCAGCGTTTCTGAGCTGAGTGACTGCCAGGTCGACAATCCCAGTTGTCCTCCCAACCAGCACAGAGCTGCTCCCAAGGCTGCAGCTGCCATCACTGCCAGGCTGGCCTTTAGCACAGCGCCAGGGCGTCTGCTGAAGTGGGCAGGGGCCATGCAGCCCACCAAGGCCACTGTCACCGTCAGGGTGAACAAAATGGAGACGGCTGTGTTAATGGCAACGATCTGGCCAAACTTGGCAAAAGGCACAATGACGCAGAAGAAAAGAGGGACTGTGGAGATCGCTGTGGTGACGGCGCTGGACACTATGGCAACGCCCACATGGTTCACTGCCTCCAGAGTTCGTCTCTGCCTCTCAGCTGGAGGCTCCTAAAAACAAAACACAGATTAAAATACTGATTTAAAAACATACTAACAGACCACCAACATTCACTCTTAATTAATATTATTTATTTATGACAATTGAAGGGGCTGTCTGTTTTTTTTAAACCCATGTTCTCCCCCTTACTAAGTATTGACCAGGTGTAGAGGGAATGGTCTCTCCAGCCAGCAGGTATCCCTCCACCAGGTGTAGACAGTAATCCACTGAAGATCCAACAAGTATGGACAGAGAAATCGCCTCCACTGCGCCCATCTCCCATCCTAGCCAGTACATGATGGCCACAACCAGACAGATCACCCCTGTTGAAAGCAAAAAAACTCAGACCTATTTCATCTCATCCAAGCATGGATGTAAATTTTTCATCCCTTACCTATAATGGTAATGAGAACTGGTAACAGCAGCAGAAGATGTGCGGTAAACACAGACACAGCTGCCACACAGATGGCCAGTGACAGCAGGAGACTCCAGAGGGCACTCTCCACACCTACAAACCATCAGATTTAATTCCATTTATGCACTTATTCCCTGCTGCTAAAAATTCTATTTCACACCCATTCCACCTCTCACTTGCCTATGATTTCCATGAATATCTGTTTCCAGTGCTCACATGTCTGGAAACCTCGCTGCAGAGCAGAAGACTGTGGAAGGCTGGCGAGTTGCTCCTGGATAAAGTTCTCCCACTGAAGGAAGTCAGAATAGGTCTGAAAGGAGGATTTGCCTTTGTATGTGGTCTTGGGAGAGGAGACGCTGAGCATTAGGCATAGCTGAATGAACAGCTTCGGATTCACACAGAAGAAAAGCTGAGAGATGAAGGAACTTACAGACTCAAACGCCATGGACAGCCAGCGGACCTTGCCTCCGTGCATTCCCACTGCTCCATGGGAGAGCTGCCCTGGGAGCAGGTTGGGTTCAGGCAGAGAGTGGCAGTCAGAGTGGAAAAGAGGCAGAAACGAAGACAACTTGTTGCCTGAAAGGAACAAAAAAAGACTATTATCCTTTTAAAGCACATTCTCCTCTCCATTTAATGAGAGTTGTGTCCTTTCTTTTGTTGAGCACTTTTTGATTAAAGTTTTATTTAAAGCCGATTTCAAGGCTGAACATTTGGACACAAGGGGAAAATACAGTTGTGCTCATATTTATTAATACCCTTTCATCGAAGAAGGAAAAAAAAACAGCTGCCTGTAAAATAAGCTGAAATTGACTAAAGTAATAATAAATAAAAATTTTATGAAAATCATTACATTATTTTCTAATTCTGGTTCAATAGAAATATTTTTTATTAAAAAGCAAATAAATAAGATAATTTCTTACATATTACATCACTCATAAACTAATATTTTGTTGAACTTTCCTTTAATGTTTCCGCTACAGACAGGTGTTTTCTGTTCCTCTCAGTCAGACTTCTGCACCTGTTGACAGGTATTTTGTCCCACTGTTCAATAGAAAAGTGCTCTAATTTGTCCAGGACCAATTTGTTTGTTTGTTTGTTTGTTTTTCTTTCTTCAACTCAATTAAATGAAAAAACAGTGTCTTATATTACCAAATTATATTTTTGCAAATTTTTGGTTATTTGTTCCTTTTTTAAGTCTCCAGTTATTTCAGTGACTGTTGTAAATTCAGCCTTTTCTTTAATGAATGGGTATGAATACATATGAGCACAACTGTACATACAATTTTCACCAAACACCATTTAATCATATGATTTGGACACGCAAACTTTTCCTCGGCAGCTCTGAAATGTTTTGAAGACACTTGCATGTAAGACATTCATGCTGACACCATTAACTAACTGAGTTACCTGAAGGCAAGCACTGGGCTCCTCCTGGCTTCACTAGTTGTCTGTTTGCACCGACAGCTTTACAGATTTTGCAGAGATGCCCCATCTCCTGGAAAATGTCAAAGTCGGGATCCAAAATAATGCTGCCCTGAAAAGAAAATGAAATATGTTAATGTTATCAAAGAGTCACTTAAAAAACGTCAGCAAGGTTTAATTTAACAATAATAGATCCTTCTTTTTTTTTTTTTTACTTTTACCCATACAAATGGCTTTCCACTTCAATTCACATCCATCCACTCACATGCTTTAAACATCACACCACAGACTAGTATCTGGTAGTAAATTGTTGTACATGATAGGTGAATCTCACCATATCTCCAATTACATGATTGTCCTTCTGTTCAGTCCGGTTGATTCCCAGGATCCCAAACACAACAAAAACCATGGCCCCAGTGTCAACCAGAGGACGCACCGCTGGGTGGTCACACACACTGCCACTGCACGGGTTAAAGCCTGACGTTTTGGATGGTTTGGTTTTGGCAGCAGATGAGAGATCTTTAAAAATAAAACAAGAGGGACACGTCTGATCTGTGTTTGCTTATACAGGGTAAAAATATCTGTACAACTGGAGTACTGTGGAAAAATCCTTCTGTGGGTTCATACAGTTCTACTTTAAGAAACTATTTTTGGAGAAGCTGTCATATCACTGCAATCTTTGTTGAAAAAAATTTACTGTAGGAATAAATGGCATGAAAAAGACAGGTTGTGCGACTTTTCCTGACGGGCAAATCAACTGTCTTTAGATTAGACAGAAATACTTGCTTACTCACCAAATGGAAGAGGGGTATAAAAGGTTCCACGTGAAGGTCCATCAGACTCAGAACTGAAGCCACACCCGGGATGGCTAACACATACACGGCTTGCATGAGGTCTCAGGTGGCACTGAGCAAAGTACAGCCTCCTAAGGGGAGAGACGAAAGCTGAAATGACGGAATTGCCACGAAAACCACAACTCTGTTAAGTTCCAATTAGATTTTTTTTTCATTATATTTTCACCTGCTGTTCTGCTGTGGAGAAAAGGCAACGTAAAAAGAAAACTCTGGAGTCCAGCCGTGATGGGGATCACACGAGCCAGATGTGATCATCCAGCTGGGGTGTGGCCGATACACATGGGAAACACAAACCATCATTCTGGCCGTGTAATTGGCATGTGGCTGACCAAAAGCCTATTCAGATAGAAATATAATCAGTTTCATGCTGCTTCGCTCCCACGTGTCACAGAACAAAGTTTAAAATAAACAAATGACAAATTGACTTCTTCCACTCCCCAACCTGAAAAGATGAGACCTCCTCATGATTTGTGCTGCACATTTTCCACGGAGACGGGATGCTGTTGTTGAGTGAGAAACGATATATCACTGTAGACGCTTCATGTTCCAACTTTGATATGTAAACAGTGAGCAAGGAACCTAAAAATCCAAAGCAAAATATATTAGAATCATGTCAGGGTTTAAATAAGGAGACAGAAGCTTCGTATGTGCTGATTGTTTACCTGTTTCGTTGGTGCTTGAGGTTGGTTTTACTGAGCGCTGAGAAGCAGTGGAGGTTGTTGCCCTTGAGCTGTGCTGATGTGTAGAAATCCTAAAACCTGATGAGGACGTGTGTGTGTTCAATAGGTGGGGTTTTTCCATGAAAACACCTGCAGGATGAAACATGCCTTTGAGAAATTTGTCTTTGATCCTCGAGGTTACATGCATGTTTCTTTCAGCGCTGCAATCTCACCTGAGCACATGGGGCAGGAGATGCCTTGGCCGCTGAGGTTGCTCCGCAGAGCTAGCAGGCTCTGAAGGTTTGTGTCTTGGCGAAATAAAAGAGGTGCATGAGTGGCCGGCCTCAGGAGACAGCAAAAGCCAGCAGATAAGAGAAGAACCAGGAGAAAGACGCCTAGGTTGGGAGGAAGATGATAAAAAATAACATCAAAGAGAGAATCTGATGGAGGACATGGAGCAAGTGAAGGTTAGATCAGAACGGATTTTATTTTATTTTTTATTTTATTTTTATTTGATAGGGACAAGTATGCTCCATGAAGGATGACACATACTACAGCATTTTAGCCAAGGTTAATTTTCAATGCCTGTCCCTAGTTGGGCTTTTACACAATAAGAAAATATTAAACAAAAATTGCAGTAATTTTTTTTTTTTACTTTAAAGGTGGAGTATATAAGATTTTCAAGATTTAAAAAAAAAAATTAACTCAAAAAATAACTACAATCATAATTAGATAGTTTTTTAAAACATGTAGGTTCCAGTCTGTCCATATTTGATGTGTTATTAAATTTCAAGTTTAATTAATGACAAAGACCCTTCTTACATGTTTGCCTACCAGTAAAAAAAAAAGTGCCTTTTGTCATTTGTCATTAATTAAACTTGTAATTTAATAATGCATCAAATATGGACAGACTGGAACCTACATGTTAAAAAAAACTATCTAATTATTATTGTAGTTATTTTATTAGTTTTTTTTTTTTTTAAATATTGAAAATCTTACATACTCCACCTTTAAACCATTTATTTGAGTCTACAAAGTAATCTTAGCTGTATAAAAAGATCTATTCTCACCAAGCACAGCTTTCCGTCGCTTCACTACTGGTTCAGCAACTAAGTGCTTCAAGGCCCACTGGAGTTTAGTGCTCACCACACCCACATGCTGCTGCCCTTGAGGGGACAAAGGTGTCTCCACTGACAGGGACAGAATGGCTGTATCGCTGCCAGTGTCACAGGAGCCTAGCCAAGACAAAGCAAAGGGCCTTAGTGGTGCCTGAACAGCTGCGTTTTACAGCCTGGACTCATTCCTTTCCAATTCTCCTCCCTGTCGTCCATTCATTGCAAAGAGATAATATCTCACCTGGCTCCATCTCCACAGATAGAAGTGCCACATCATCATCCTCATCTGACAAAGGGCTGTGGGCTGCTGACAGGCCTGAAAACAACTTCAGGCTTCAGAGGGAGAAGAGTTTAGGGTGAGAGACAGCTGGAGGGATTACATGTCAACTGAGCTGTCGGACAAAGTCCTCCAATAACATCTCACAAAACGTAAGGAAATGAAAAAGCTCACCAATTCAACCAGGCGTGCTCGTGAGGCTCCACATGCTGAGTCCAGATACACAGGGCGGCTGGCATCAGAACAGACACCCAGAGCCAGCAACAGCTGACAATGAGGGCCATGAATAGGCCAAAGTCATGCACGGCTGGGATCTGAGTGGTAATTAAATGTAGCACAGCATAAAGGACCTTAAAACATTCAATTTGTGCTTATCGTGTGAAAATGGCTGTCTGCTGAGAGAGGCACTTCTATTCATCCGCAGCAAAGGAGCCATTTACACTTCCTGTACTGATCCTGTTATATGCTATGTTTCTTTCATTATTACCTGAGAGAAGGTGTTAGCGGCGTAGGCAGCTGCAGTTGTAAAGGAGGTGAGGAATGTAGCCCTGCCAGCTGTTTTTATTGTGTAGATCATTCGCTCTTGCGGCTGACGCAGGTGAGAGGCTTGCCTGAAGGTGCTGATGAACACAAACACATCATCCACTCCTAAGAAATGAAAAGTAGACAAGAAAAAAAAAAAGAGTCTGAGCACATCTAGTTATTTATAGACTGTAAAATGGATGGAATTATCTCAGCCACAAAAAGCAATTTTATATTTTAGTTTCTTTGCTTAGAGGTAGAAGAAAATAAACTCTCAGCTCTGATAGTTTGCACCAAACTGTTAAGAGTAGCATGGCTTAAAGCCTGGAACCGTGTTGAAAACCACCAGGCAGGTTCTGTCAGAGGCAGAGCAAAAAGGGAAAACAAACACAAACAAGGTTCTCTCATATAAGTTCAACCTGAAAGTTGTTCTGGCCTGAATTCCTTTGTGACCCAGATTGTTTATGCCTTTGTTGGGCTCATAAAACTTCAGGTCTGGTAGATCTGGACCATTAAGGGGCCAAACTAATTAGGGACAATGGGAAGCTAAATTCCTGTAAAGAATATTGTGTGTTGGTTTTGCAGGAAAATACACATCCTAGTATATCTATGCCTGGTGCAGCAACTTCCTAAAGCATTTTGCCTCATAAGTTATTGCATCCATCTAACAAGAAAATATGTAGTTTAATATGACTAGATACGTAAATACGTAACATATATGCATTTCCTAACTCCTTAAACAAACATTATTTTGCATGTTGATTGAAAGTGTTAAGAATGTTAACATATTTGGACCTTCGCATTAATGTTTTCAAATTTAACTAACCAAACATATTTTCTCGAGCTTAATATCTTTTGTACGAAGCTGAGGATCTTTTATCCTCTTTGCTGTGTCTCTACAAGAAAACAAAATAAATATTGAGGCATACCTTTAATAACTTACCAATGCCAATTATAACAAATGCTGCAACTCCATTGAGAATACCCAGGTACCTCACACCAAAGACAACATGGTATAAGAAAAGTGCCATTAAGCAGCTCAGCCCGATGGCAGCGAGTCCAAAGAAAGTCAGAAAGACTTTAAAGAGATAAGAAAAGAATCATTCATTAGCATTCATGTGCATCCAAACTAATTCTGGCACTTAAAAAAAACATTTAGTCACACCAGTGACAGAGATATAGGGAAGAGATCATGACGTACCAGAAAAGGAGGTAAGGATGAAGACGAGCACGGTGATGCAGGCTCCACTGATGACTGCCAGCATCATGTCATTGTTGAAAGTTTTCCTCACTTCATTATCAAACAGCTCTGTTCCGCCATACAACACCTTCACCTGACTAACACACAGGATGCAGATATAAACCATTAAACCATGCAACACTGAGCCGTGGCTGTAAACACTGTGTGGTAAAACAGATGCCTGAAATGAGGGAATTGCAGTGCAACAATTGTGCCTAACCTGGTGGATTGCTTTGCCAGTATGTCTGCATACTGAACCACAAAGTTTTTGAAGCGAGTTCTTTGCTCATCTGCTCGGTCCTGCAGGGAATAGTAGGATGGCAGAGGAGCTCCGAAGTGTATCTCACTGCGTAGGAGAGAGGAAGAGAGATGCTCGGGGGACAAACTCTCATCCACATACCAGTAGAACTGTGGGTGGGTGATGGCCAGTCTCAGAGAACCTGCAAAGCAGAACATAACAGGTCACATCCACACAGCTAGATTAATTGTAACAGAAAGTCACTGATACTTGAACTGGAATATCTGTTGACCTACCTTGGATATCCGCCAGGTCAGGGCCCATACCATCGTAGTATATCTTCCCCCCTCTCTCACTGGGGTAAAGGTAAGACAGAAGCGAGCTTGGTGGAGAGCAGTAAGATGGCCCCAGTGGCAGATCCCTCAATATTTCCAGGGGTTTCCAGCAGAACTGATGAAACTGTGGGTGTTGCATGAGCAGACGCTCTACATGGTGAATTGTCTGCAGACGTTCTGGGGTGAAGATGTTGTGATCGCCTTGCCCCTGAGCCACAAACACCAGCTCAATCCTCCACTGAGCCTCGGTCTGCATGTAGTAATTGGGAGCAAACCTGGGCCTCCTAATGAGTGAAAAAGTGGCATTTTTATCCCGTAATCTCTCCTCTTCCTTCCCTTTTCTGGGACTTGAGGTGTTGTGCTTCTTCATTTCTCCCTGACTGAAATCAAGTTCTGTCCTTACGTTTCCATGTGCTGCATCACTGCTCCCATCACCTCCTTGTAAAACACGGTTTTGTGAAGAAGAGGATCTCTTCCTCTCGCTGTCTGTCGAGTTGAACGCGCCCTTTCTGCCCAGTTTATCGAGCAGAATCTCCTGCAGTGCCTCAGGCTGATCATTATCTATGTCACGCCTACGTCTGTCCCAGGACCCCAGCTGAGTTTTTACAGCAATGGTGAGGGCGTCAAAGCGCTCAGCTGAGAAGTGACTGTGAACCTCAAAGGCACTATAGGAGAGGTCTATGTCCAGAGGAGGGCAGTAGAGCAGCATGTAAGCAAACAGGGTACATGGCAGCAGGAAAGCTACTCCTAAAACTACTCCACTCGCCCAGGGCTGTGTGCAAACCCACCCTAGTATCCTCCACACCCCACAAATCCCTGCATTCCCAGAGCAGCTCCGTCCTGCAGTTTGGGCCACTGCATCTTCTTCATCGTCTTCTTCTTCCTCCTCCTCACCATCCCAGCTGGTGTGAAACAGCAACGGCTCATCCTCCACATCCATGCTGGCACCTGTCAGCAACAGATGACAAAACTTGATCATTACTCACCCGAAGCTCTGCCTTTTTTTTTTTTTTCCTCATCATAAGCACAAAATAGATGTTTGAACTACTCGCAGACACAAGCCTTGGACAAAGTGAGGGAGAGGTTAACTTCCAAAGTTGCACTGAGCAAGCAAGGACACAAGAGAATTAAGTCTGTCCTCAAGCAGCTGTTGACAAAAGGCCCTCCACTGGCAGGGTTATATGGAGCAAATTAAAAGGAGGGGGGGGGGGGGGGGGGGGTTTCAAGGGCTTCTAAGAGAAAATGGTTGGCAGGCTCCTGCTTTAAGATGCAGCTCACAAGGGCTTTGGGTGAGACAGGCTAAAAGCTGTAATTCTATTCTTCTCTCTGTCAGCTATTATCACCTGAAAAGAGTCCACTGGTGGCTGTCTACACATCAGGCATCAAGGCGCAGCTTTATCTCCTCTGCACTAAATTAAATCATCTTGCTTGTCTAATTACAGACAAGACCAAGTGGGGTATTAGGCTGTGTGTCGCAGCATAGCTTTATCTTCTGGGATGGTCAGACTTTTGCTGATAGCTACTTTTTTTCTACTCGTCCGTACAAACAATACTGCAAAAAGTTTGCACTCAGGAGGGAGTGAGCATGCTAACTGCAGCAATTTGTCTAGTCTCTTGAGAACAGAGCTTTAAGGTCAGCCACTTAAGACAGAGAATCATGATTATGTATGAAGGATAACTGCACTCAGCTCTATAGCTGAAACAAAAAATTCACAGCAAAAGCAGAATTTCATATTTACACTGTTCGGTCAATATTTTAAAAATGATTCAACTTCTCCCTTTAGGAAGGAGAGACTCTTGAGAGACAAACCCTGAATCAAAAAGTGGATAGTAGGATTTGTAGGTTTTAAGTTCTCGCTCCTATACCTGAGTGAGATTTGTAGTATCGAAGCAGTGAATGTACTCAAGTTTGCAGCAGAGGGAAAGAGGTTGGTTACTGTGCAAGTGTCACACTGCAGTTCACTGATAATGAAGCAGCTCGTGGATGTGTGTAATGAGTCAATCATTAAAAGCCTTTACTCTTCCCTTCCTGTGAGATTTTTTTTTTATGAAAAAGGTCCACAAAGATTTAGATGTGCTTGTTCCATTTTATGCTGGATTTTTTCCATCAAAATGCTCGATAAAAAAGTCTCCCAAAGCTTGATATTAAAAATAATATTTCTTTTAAAAAAAAAAAAAAAGCATATAGAGCTCCACATTAAATGTATAATCCTCAAAAGAAAGGACATTTTAGACCATTTTAAGTTTGAGGAACATTTATGTCATCCATGCAAAGGCAAGGACACCAACACGTGTTTAGCATTAGAGCAACAAGCTGCAGCATAAATGTAAACTGCCTGCACCCTGAGAGGACAAATTTGTTAATCGTGCTGATTGCTTGCTTTAAAATTATGAAAACAAATAATAGAAAATGTAATTATTTAAGTACCAATCCGATTATTTTCAGCAAACACTGGATTACACCACCATATACGACGTATTACATTTCTAATACATGATCGCATTTGCTGGAAACAGCTGAAGGCAGTTTTATTTAGCTGCAACCATTAAGACATATATATAAAACTGCAGCTTCGCAAAAAGCTCTTTCAATGTGTTTGTGTTCATGTTACAGAAAAGAGAGATTATAGAGCCTATTTTGAAAAAAATAAGCCATATTTACAGTCAACGAAACTGATTACAGTCGCTGATTTCAGTAATTAGATATGATGAATCTTTCTGTTTAATCTCAGCCTTGTTTCTGTGTGGTACTCTCATCAGCAGAAGAGAAGGCACACAGACATGCAGCAATATGATGAGAGGAGTGGAAGGGAAAGAGGGGAAGAGAAAAAAGCTGTGTGTGAGGACTGAAAATCTTGTATACACACACATCACATCCATTATCAATACAAACAAGCTGCACAAACATCTGTAAGAGAACGGATGCTTTTCTGCTGTTCTGCATTAATCAAGTGAAAATTAAATGAGAGGATTCCAGGTACATCTTCACTGCCGTATTTTTGTCCCCCACTTATACATCAAAATGGACTGAGTGGTGGTGCAGAGCTCAAAACTGACAAATCAAAAGAACTCAGTAAAGACTAAAGAGCAGATTTTGTGCTTATTAGTCACAGCTCTTTTCTGCTTCTGTGTATCTTTGAATTGACACTTTGCAGGTACAGTGGAGCAGAGGAGCTAAAATGATGCATGGCCTCAGGGACACATCCTTTCCTGTCTTCTTGATGACTAGGACGGCCCTTCGCATTCAAGAATATTACATCTTCTGCACAATAATTATTATAGCTGCAAAGCACCGCGAGCAGTGCAGAGCCTGGTATAACAAATATGTTTACCAGCCCTCTGACTTGTTCAACATTGCTATTCTTTGCAGATCAGGAGAAGACAGTCAATTCAGTGCTTGTACAGGCGTAGATTTAGAAGTAGAGTTTAATTGTGCATTCTGTGTTGTTGTTTTGTTTTTTTTAAATTAATAGTGTCTTCCAAGGATTTGTCTGTACTAAATATACATTGCTTCTGCTCATTTTTTGTCTACAATACAGTGATTTACTCACAAATTCAACCAACATGCAGAAAGTAGGCAGGAATAAATCTGTGTGCTGGTTCTGAAATATGAAAACTTGGATTAATGTAGTGAAAACTGAACCTGCTCTTGTACAATATAGTATGTAACCTCACATTGCATCATTGTGGAATCAGTTTGGAATTTTCACAGTAGCTTTATTAGCTTATTTATTTATTAAACAAGTGCAGCTCAGATGGTTATGCTCTACCTGCCTGCTTGGTGGAAGAACAGCAGCTGGATGCGTGTTGTGTAGAATGGAGCTGTGCTCACATGCAAACAAAAAGAAGCTGATGCCATAAATCCCACTTGGCTGTGTTTTTCCAATATGTACAGTCCCGGACAAATGTTTACATCCACTCATAACAAACAAGAATGTCATCATATTTAATTTAGTTTTTTCCCCCCTGAACTGTTCTATATTCGGGGGCAGGGGGACCGAACAACAGCCAAACAGGAAGAAGGTATGTAAAAATGAATAAATAAGTCTAAAGTACAAACAGAAACATCAAGCTCAGTTCAGGTATGAGGAAGCAGAATTTAGATTTACACAAGTCAGGAAGGTTTCCAAATAGTTGCACAATCCAAGATTATCAATTCAAACAATTGCACATATTACAATTTATTGCAGTTGATGTAACTTTATATTTAAAAAGAGGACCTAACTTATCACCTTTTGCTGGTAGGAAATTAGTTTGGATAAGCAGGGAAAACCTTTCAACATCCTCACAATTGGGTAAAATTGGGTTACTTTTTTACAGTCAGGGAAGTTTACATCACTATGGACTGAAAGGCTGCTGATCAAAAACACTTCAAATAAACATGTTCAAGCTTAGATAAAATTCACAGCTGACCACGAGAAAAAAAGAAAAAGCGTCTGGAAGTTTATTGATCAGATTGTGTGAAGACAGTGCAAAGCCTGTTATAAGGAGTAAAGTTGAGGCATTCAGTTTTAACTGTACTAAATGTGAAGCATGGTGGGGGTAGCATCATGCTTTGAGGTTATTTTGCTGCCATTGGGATTGGTAGAGCATGCAATTACACATAAAAAGGAGACTACTTTAGAAATTCTTCAGCATGACCTTTGAAGCACTAGGTGGACGATGACTAAAAACAGCATTGTTACACACACACACAAAACATTCAGTAACAAAGAAAAACACAGGGGAGTCAGCCTTTCTTGCTATTAGTCTGCTATAAATCGTTAAGTTTGTGTTTGTGAGGTGGGAGCTTGAACCTTTCACCCGTCATGGTTGCTCTCAGCATCTTTCTTAGTCCTCCATTTGCACTCCATCTCACACTCTTACCCTTTTCCACCCTTCAATCTTGCTACCTTTTTTTCGCATCTCTATCTTTTCCACAAAAGGTGAGAGATTTGTAACCTTCCCCACTGACAGCAGCTAAAAATAACCCCGTCCACCTTTGTCAGTTTATCTCTTCTCCATCTCATCCAATATGGATATCATATACTGCCTTCGGCCCCACACACACTCAGCCTGATGTAAACTCAGCCAGGATAGCACCCCATTTAAACGGGCATTGATTTCACCACCAGTACACTACGAATATTTTCCTTATGCCTGAATACACATCACGATGTTTATAGCGGATGAGCCTTATATGCTTTCCACTCTATGAATCTATGCTTCAAGTCAAACTCTTAACATCTGATTACACTTAACAGAGACATTCATTTTTTTCTTATTGTTGTTTAATTCTTGCTTACAATAGAGGAACAGCACGGTTCTGTGCAGTGAGTGAAGAATGCTGATAATATAGCAGCCTTGATTCAACTCACTGTCCTGAAAAAAAATTGACTGATTTATTTATTTTTTCATTTTAAAAAAGAAAAAGGGATCTAACTAGGTAAAAAAAAAAAAAGGTGTTGCAATTTTTCTTCATGTTGGCAACATGAGGCCAAACATTAAAACTTTTTTTTTTTTAAATTTATGAAACAATTTATGTAATATAATTTGTTCCAATTACTGCATAATTGAATTCCTTCAGCAACTAGTACATTTAATCAGTAAGACAAAACCACCCTTGTCAAAACATATGCAACCCTGAGGGAAGACTCACCTGCAGCTGATGAAACAAGAATTACAGGTGGAGCGTTCAGGCCTGCTTAGTCCACTTTAACCAGGCTAAACTTGTGCTCTGCATTTCATCTGCTCCATACACTGATGTGAGAGAAAATTTGATCAGTTACTGCTTTGTTGTCATAGTTAATAAGTCATCAGGAGAGAGATACACCCAAGATCCCAACATGAGAATGACAGAAAAATCAGATCCACTTTCCTTTCTCACCCTGTAGGAATCCTCTTCTCTTAGTCCATATTGTGTTTTCTTCTTGATGCGCCCCAGTCTTTTTTCTCCCTCCCTTCTTTTCTTACCCGGTTGTCGAGGCGACAGAGTCAGTGAGAGACATGTCTTCCCTGAAGCTCCCCTCTCTCTCACTCTCCTGTGGCTTTGTTCAGCTTGCTTGGCTGAATGGTTCAATAGTGGGTTGAAAGCAAGGAGGGAAACGCAGCTCTAAATCCTCTTCACACAAGTGATGACAGGTCAGCGCACAAGAATGGATTATATACGTTCATAGAAACGTCCCTACGAGGGAATCCATCATCATTCACTTCATTGGAGATGACCAAAATGATGCAGTTGTATTAAGGCTGCAGCTGAGCCCCCTCCATTTTTTTGGGAGTTGGTACGTTCTAGTCCAGTCTCAGTTGGTGGGGTGTTATAAGAGGGGGATCAGAATGACTGCCTACAGTGGAAGAAAAATGTGCAGGCAATTTAAAATAATAACCCAATATGAGTTTATTAGCTTTCATTTCACATTCACTTTGGACTCTGGCATGAGATGAAATGAATCTGCTCCATCTGCTGGAAATGCTTGTTGACTGCTGTATGTGCAGCACCACTAATAACATTATGGGGGCTTCAGATTCAGGACTGATTTGACTCATCATGTTTGCTTTGCTGTGCCAAAAAATGCATTTCCCTGGACCATTGTGGCTTTGCTCATTGACTCTCATCCAATATTAACGACCAGCTCTACTCCTTGTTCCGCATCAATCACCTCGCCTCTCAGCCTCTGCTCACGTTTAACATGGACTGTCTCAACATTAAAAGGTGATAATCGGCCATCTGATTCAGAGTGCCTAACTAATAAGTGTGGCTTCAATATTTCTGCAGCATTTGGTGCAGTCCAACAGTGACTAAACTGAGGTGTGAACACTGGTGCTGTGACCCTGAATTCTCTCTTTTTTTTTTTTCATGTTAATCTCCTTGAGGACGCTCGGTCTTTATCTCGATAGTGTCAAAGTGACTTATCTATCTTCCCTAAACAGAATTATACACAATAAGTCCCATTGCATCTACTGTTAATCCAGTGATGGTAAAAAAAAAAAAAGACAATTGTATGAATATTGACCAAGTCTTCCAGCCTGAGATTTTAAATGAAACCCAAAGAGCCTTCATAGAGTCCTTGGTTTAAGTTTAATGAGTCTCTGATCTCAACAGACTTCATTTAACAAACATGTATCACAAATATTGGCAGGCAAGAACTTAGAGGCAGTTGACACATGATAATATACATTTAAATAATACAAAATATACAGCTGATTCATTCACACCTCAACACACGTGCAACCTTAAACAGGGTTTTTAGAGAGATGAACTGACTGGACAGAAAACATTAGAGCTACTCTGATGGTCTTGCAAAAACAAGTCTTCCTGAGAAAGCCTAATTCTTGAGATTATTACTTAATATGGTTATGAGAAGGTATAAAGCCAAGAATAACTGATGGAAAGATGGATGCAGATGCATAAATATACACATTAAATTGCATAAAAAATCAGAAGAAGACTGGCACAGTGGCAAATAATTCTGGCAAAGTTAAAACCTTATTTTAGAACTAGGAATACAAAATCAAAATCTGCATGCAGGAAGTACCTACATACAGAATCTGGCATTCATATGGGCAGCTTGTATGACTGGAGAAGGACAACACAGTTGGATGGGTGATAAAACGTTGCTGACTGGAACTAAAAACAGCCTTCTTTCTGTATTTTTATGTTTGTAAAGACATTTCAGAAGAAATAATTCACTAATCCTCTATTTACATAGTGTTAACTATAGTTGTCCACCTCAATGCAAACCTATTAGATGTCTGGTCCTCTAGTAAATGACTGTACACATAAGCACAAGCCCATGCAATAGTGAAACGGGAGTAATGTGCAAAAGTTACTGGAAAATAAACCTGAGTGTGAACAGCACTACAGAGCTGGAAAAGCCATCTGTGGTCATCCAGCAACATCTGAAAACGACTGCAGTGTGTCTTCACTGTTACTTTGTTATCAGCACTGAGATCTGCATTTTGACTCTACTTGTACCTCTGCTGACAAAAGAAAGTTAAAGTAGAAATTGAATCCAACATGACTTCAGCACCTGCTAAAAAGAGTCTTGGAGGAAGCCCAGTTTTTGGAACGTCTTGAACTGTACGGTGTGAACACATTTTGATCCAAAACTTGCTGCAGGAGAGCTTAAATAATCTATAAGACATACAATTCACAATTATAGCAAAAAATCTTAGGATCAAACAAAGACTTTCTCACAACATTATGCAAAAAGATTTTGTTCTCAGCTGCTGCGGGTTTCACATTTTCAGCTTTGCAACACTTTTGGTCCAAGTGCCTGATGAATCTTTCTCACTACACGACATTCACAGTGAAATGCGACAGCCCCGGTGTGCTCAGCAGGGCAACAGCTGACAAGATCTAAATGTACTATGGTCATTGGTCCATGAGAAAACTGTGGTACTGCCACACACACTTCCTCTACAGTAAACACATATACACTCTCATACACCCTTTAGCTGTTTTTTTGACAAAGAGACTCGGCTATTTCCTCTGGCTACCACAGATGGGTCTCCCGGATCTCAGAGATGATGTTATTGGCTTTTTTAAGTGCCTAAGGAATAGAAATCAAATAGTTATATTGCTGGATAATATTTGGTAGTTGGTAAATAAAAGCAAAAGAAACAGAACTTGCTGCTGAAACTTGCAGATGAAGAAAAAAAAAAAAAGAAGAAAAAAAAAAAAGCATCATCCGGTTTTACCTCCAGCATCTGAGCAACCTCAGTTCGTTGCTGTGCAGTGTCCTGTGACTCGATGAGCAGCTCCTGCAGCAGTGGCTGCTTGTACAACTGGCCCACCAGCTCACTCTGCAGATGCTCCTTCACAAAGTTCACCAGGAAATGCATCACCGTCTTCGGCACACTACAGACACACATATCCAAGAGAGTTACAGAAATCATGATCAGTAACAGGATAGTTCAGAAAGAGAGAGTGCAGCAGAATGATTTCCATCTAGTGCTCTGGATTATTCTTGTCAGATCAAACCTGTCTTGGATGCTTTTGAGGACAATGAGGAAGTAGCACTTAATAAGTCGCTGGATGACCTCACAGTCCCTCTGCTCCCTTGCGCTCAGCTTACGGGATGCAGGTACTGCCTGGCAGAGAGGGTGCAAAGGAAAATGTTGACAGTCTGCTTTGACTTCAATTGTAAATATTCTGTTCTCCCAGTAATTCTTTTACTTACTGTGTCGAGGAGGTTAATGGCCTGGCCTTTGCTGGGACTGCTAAAACCTGTGGCTGGAGTTTTCTCCTCTGTGATCTTCTCATTCTTCACGCGCTTCCCTCCATCAAGGGCCTCTGCCTGAAAGTGAGAAATCCAAAGCGGTCTGAAGGGAAAGCAATTTTGCCTGATGGTGCAATCCTACTGGAACTGTTCTGACGCCTGGATCTGAAACTCCTTCAGGCTTTACACTGCACCAATTATAGATATAAGACTTTTCTGTAGGAGAGTACCCCAAAAACACAACCCCTGCCCCCTCTACCTGCTGACTGTTGACAGATGCAGACACCTGCGCAGCATCTGTGAAGTCCGGATGCTTTGTGTTGATGTAGGCGAGTTCTATTGCAACTAAATTGTGCACCTGAAGCAAAAAAGCAGGAAGAAAATGCCAAGATAATTGCTAGGACTAAAGCTATTCGTCACTTTAAAATGTGAGGTATTATTTGATCAAAGCTCTGAGTTACCATTTCATTAGTAATCGGCAGGCGCTTCCTCAATAATCCAGTCACTACTTCCACAATGGAATCGTGCAATTTGGGAAATCGCAGAAGCTCCTTAAAACCGTAAAGACATACATCCTCAGTATGGTGCTGTCAGAATAAATGATGCACTGCTTGGACTTGTGTTTACCTGTGTGCTAAAAGAAGAACAGTGCTGGATGATCCTCTGCAGCTCTTCATGAACAAGCTCCACACAGCGCAGACTGGGTTCTTCTAGTCGCTTAATTTGCCGCTTCACCAGCAACTCAAAGGACACTTCGGGCACAAAAAGTGCTGGTCGGGGACCCTGTAGACCAATCACACATGCAAATAAAGGCACAGATGTGTCAGGTGCATCATTTACTTAAAATTCCTGCTAATGAGCTAATTTGATCACAATAAAAACTCAGCAAAGCTCCCAAACGCAAGTGAAAAGCTCACCGTGGCATTGCGAATGGCAGTGAGGATATCCAGATCCGTCAGTCCTCCCAGGGGGTCAATAGACTGCAAGGTGCGCCCAAAAGTCTCATGGAATATGTAACAGATCCGAGCACCCCCGCAGCTGCAGAGCACATAGGTTCAGCTGTGACACCAGTTCTGTTTGTCCGTGCAGTGTGTCAGCACTGTTAATTTACCCCAAATTAAATGCAATGAACCAAGAAAGGTCAATATTTGCTGCCGACATATTCTGGTGAATTAATTTCATGGTGGTAAGAGAGATGAAGAGATGAAGGTGCCAAGAAAAGATGCTGATACGACTTTAATTTACACTTACACCACCCGGAGGTCATTACATTCACATCACCGTGCACCAAGTCACGAAAACGCTGACGTATGCAAACACTAGCAGAAAAAGACTTGCACAGAATCATCTGAAAAATAGTTGGGACGCATCGCAAAATAAAACCAAACCTTAATTCCTTGCAAATAATTTTAGATTCAGACTAAGTTGACAGCAGGACAAAAGCAACACATTAAAAAAATGCTGAAACTTGTATAAAATTGTTTTGAACAATAATTGTTTTGAATTTGATGTAAAACACTTCAGAACGGCTAGAGCCATCATTGCTACTCACAGTACGTAAAAACATTTGAAACATCAGGAACCAAGACGACTAATGGCTGTCGTTCGGCAACCAAAATATTTTCCGCGGTTGGCTGATCCAGAAATTCAGCTATTCGCTGGTTCAGGGCCGTTTCTAAATATGCTTGGTTTTTCTTTGATAAAACTGTCCCGCTGTTCTAATATGTGGAGAAAATGGATTTGCTTTGGTGAAATAAGTAATTCACTAATTATGATAACTTGTACCTCTAAAATTTGTGCGTGCTATTTTAGTTAGTGATACATTAACAGACTTATCAACGTTCCACCATACAATCATGGATGCTAGTTTTCTTTTATCTGTGCACATGACAAGTTGTCCCTCTCCTCTTTAGCCCAGTGTTTGTTTTTTTTACTTAAAAAGAGAGAAACATTTAAGGTTTTAATGAATCGGACCAAGGCCAGTTCTCCGCCTTACACCAGCATTTCATAACAGGCTTGGGCCAAGAAAAGGGAGACGTCACAGAATCTCGCTGTGATTCTTTAACGCACAAAATAGTTGAGCTGATTTTGTTGTCTTTGTATGGTAGAGAATTATATTTTGTCCTTCTGGATGTTAGAAATGAACAGATAATTGTTTTTAGAGAATTCCTGAGCTTACTTGGTCTTTTCCTAAACAAAATTACACACAATTACAGCTTATTGTGATGTTTAGTGTTATGTTGTTGTGTTTAGTCCTCTGAACACTGAAGCCTGTTAATATTTTCTCAGATAAAGAAATATATTATGTACTCTCAGAGATGAAATGCCTAAATTCTTTGTAAATACGATGAGAGACATCAGTCTAAAGTGGTGAAACTCTTTATCTGTACGTTGAAAGACCTCCCCTCTCTTTCTGTTACTGGTCTGTTTCAGTTTAATCTTAATTCATTCTGAGCAACATTTCTTTTTTTAACCCCAAAATCAAATTAAAAATAAATCTATTTTTTCCAAATATTAATAAACTATGTTTTTCTATAACATTAAAAATTTTAAAGGACAGAAAAGCCTCTTTTTGTAACAGGTTATAAGAACAGCCTGTGAAGCTTGAGACAATTCAGTAAAACATGGCACAAAATCCTGCTCATCAAAATATCATTAACATAAGAGCTGCTAAAGTGATGAGTACTCACAGTTCTGATGTCTGAATGTATCTGGCTGTTCCCTCGATGGTGTTGCAATAATCACTGGCAAACTTAGTTACGATCTGCAGCAAAGTGGCGCTGTGATCCTCCACCGGCTGACCATAGCTGTTGAGCTGAGTCTGGTACTGGGCGATGAGCACAGTCACCCGAGTTTTGAGTTCTGGCAGGCAGTCTCGGATGTGATGCATGAGCAGTCTACTCAGAGTTTTGGCCAGATAGCGTGAGCCAGCACGCGATGCAAGTGAGGGGTAGTGGCGTTGCAAGAAGGCCTGCTCATCCTTCATTGAGTCCTCCAGGCTCTTTTGGGTATTGATATCATGCTGGCTCCTAGAAGTAACAAAAAGAGTGGCAGATAAGGAAAATTAACACAATAATAATTAAATTAACCAAGTTAAAGTGATAAAACAAAGAATGACTCCGCTTAGATCATTACATACAGTATAAGTTTAAGGCTTCAAACCTGTTAACCACCCCGATAATCCCCAGCCTGACTGGAATTACTCGACCGAGAAGAACCTCCAATGCATCAGTTCCTGCATCCATCAGGTCCAATTTACTGATCACAAGTAGTGTTCGACGACCTGACAATAACACACAGAAATCATAGCCAGATCATAGCCTGTAGGACAAAATGCACAACAGATACTTCTAAAGAATTATGCCTGCCCACAAGAAAATATACACAGGCATTGTCTCATTACTTATGCATTTACTCTGAACGCACCATGACTGCAACATTACTTTTGTAAGCCGCTTCAAACTCTAACTAAATTTAATATCATACACTCTTCCTGCAAAATCAATACTTTTAAACGCATTTAAACTTGAAGCTTAATGTGTACTGAACACAGAAAAACAGACAGAAAAGAAAGATTAAGATGAAATCCGATGAGAGAAAATGCCTGTATACAAAATATCCTACCATCTGGATCAACCTCACGAGCCAATTTCAGAGCATCAGAGGTGGCCAAGTCAGAGTTGGCAGGGGACACGGCTAAGATGAGAGAGTTTGGATTGGAGATGAAGGACAAAATCATCTCTTGCACTTGAGCCTCAATGTCCTCTGGCTGGTCCCCAACAGGAACCTGAGGTGACAGCAATAATCGGCCCATATTATAGCAACTATAGCACAGATGTGCTGCTGTGAATCTTTGACAACCTCAGCTATACAATTAATCATCACTGTTAAGTTCCTAGTGCCACTATATGTGCACAAATAAGACAGAAATCTGCATCCTTTTCAAGCTGTTGTGTGTACCTTGGTAATTCCAGGTAGATCAACCAGAGTAAGATTAAGGACTTTAGGGGAGAAAATCTTCAGATAAATGGGCTCAGGACTGATTCCCTTGAAAACATAAAACATGAATAGGTAGAAAAACAAAAATGATATGTGTCAATTTTTATATCTAACCTCACAGCATCAGTAGGTTCATACAGAAGAATTGTTCATACCTTGTTGTCACCTGAACTGCGCTCAGTCTCTGCTTCAATTTCCTGACGGATTTCCACAAAATCTGTGAAGATCTGTCAAAATACATGGGTGAATGAGAACTTAAAACTCAGCACCTAACCCATGATAAACAAAATGTAGAGAACTGAATCTTAAAGATAAATGTACCTGGTGTTTGCAGTGCAAGAATGTACCCCATTCTTCAGCTTTGACACCTGAACAAACAAGAGTAAAAGTAAGTTATTGCACACAAAATGTTAATAAAGTTAGCTTTTTTGGGGACAATATGGTAAGATTGCAAATTTGTTACTCAAACTCAGCTCTACATATGACATCAGACAACACAAAGGAGGCAGTAGGGTTCACATAAGTAAGAGATTGAGAGGTGAGTCCATGCAAGTCAAGTATACAGAGACCTGGGTAGCTGTTTTGGGCATTGTGTTTAACCCCATTTCCTACAAAGTAGTGAAGACAAAGAGGAAGACAGAAAGTATGTTAGCAAAGAGAGACTCAGGACAGAAAATATGCAGTATTTTAAATTAGTGAGAGAAAATTAGGAGCATATAAAGAAGCTTTCAGGGCTTGACAGAAATCAAAAAGAAAAGATTATTTCATTTTAAATCCACAAATTTTTGCACAACTTTAGCTCCCAAAGCTTTATGGTGTTTTTACAAGCATAAAATAAAAAACTATTTCACCCTGACATAAATAAAGTATTGAAAAGGTTCCTATTTAGGTACCATTCTCAGTGCTCAATCGCTCCTTCAGTGGAGCAACATGAACAAGCTGCAACACCAGGGGTCGTCTTGTGACTATTCCTGATCCCCGAGGCAAGAAATCCCGTCCAACCAGACTCTCCAACACAGAGCTTTTTCCACTGCTCTGTTATGGCACACAATGATATCAATTCAGCTCAGATACAGTCATCTGGAAAGTTTTTTAAAAAAAATGTTTTATTGCACATTAGAATGCTAACAAGGTCTCATATCAGCATTATGTTTAGAGATCTTAAGAGTTTCAGTGACAGTTTAGTGAATTTTGAACAAATGTTAAGATAACAGTGAAGGTATTAATTTTCATTCAATCATAACAGCTAATTTTGTTTCCCCCTGACTTACCTGAGATCCAACCACGACTATCTGAGGTAGCTGTATGATCTCTGCTCCAACTGTCAAAAAGACCTCCTGCAGCCGGTTTATGGTGGGAATTAGAGTTTCCATCCTTTCAAATGGTCTGACCACCCCTTCAGGAAGAAATAAAACCTTCATGAGCACAACAACAAAAAACAATTCTGGCTGCTCAAAATATCTAACGCTAACAACATACTGTTCAATAAAAGCCAAGGTTTTTTTTTTACTTTAAGCACATACATCAATAACTTTGTAGCTGGTAGCATCATTAAAATACAACCAGTAAGTTGTTTGCTTTGAAACTGGGAAGCAATAAGAAGTGGTCCTGATGAGAACTGCAACGCCCAAGCCTGAGTTAGACCGCCATCGTGCCAAATACCCCCACATAACACGATTGATTATTGTAGGACACAGACATTAAAACTGGCTAATGGTGATCTGTAATGGAAATGACCTATCGTTTTTTTATTAAAGGTCATTAAATAATAGCAGCACAGGCCGAAGGTCTTCATATAATCTGCTAACGTCAGTTGGCTAACAGGAAGTAAGAGCTTTATGCTATGGCTAGCTTCACTGCCAAAACAACCGATTTTCCATACTGACCTTGCCGTTTTTCAACAGATCTCCTCCTTTATATAACTTATCTATTCATCAAGCCTTGATGAAAAAGAGCCATGTGTCAAAAACACGGCATTTTCCAAAACTAAATCCCAAATTAGCAGCACGAATTAGATCGTCCGTATACAACTGAAGCAGAAGTGTCACTCCGTCAATCCGATTGGTCAGAAATTATGACTCGTGCGCTTTCCTGGCTGTTGATTGGCTGACATCAACAGACTATATTTTGCCGCTCCACCAAGTCCTTCTCAAATGCTCAATTTTTCCCAATTGTTTCACAAAACACAAACACACACAACCTTTACACTTAATGGAGAAAAAAGGTAAGCTAAAAGATGAGCACACAACACAGGAGAAATGAAAAGCATTTGTCTGTATTTTAATGTCTGTATATAAACAACATATTTACAAATCAAACTGAAAGCAAGTTAAAGAGTTAAAACATGTATTACTGTCTCATAGATGTTTAACAGAAAACATACAGGTATCATTCAACACAGACATGACTAATAAATACCTTTCAGTACAAGTTAGTGTGGCGTAGGATTTGTAGCAGCCAGAGATCACTTGAAAACAACAGCACAAAAAGATTTCTTTGCATTTACATACTGTGATCAGATCTTTAGTCATCACGAAATCATTAATGATCAGAGCCAATGGAAACTGCAGTCATGCTCTCTCTTACACAAGTCTTTTAAAGGTGAATAAAGTCCCGTTGCTGAGCTAGCCAAGAGTCAGTATTATCAGTGTTCACTCAGCCACCGATTAGGCACACACCTGGGGGATCTCTGCAACTGAAAAGTGATACTGTATTTTTCACAGCTTCACACTCTAAACATTGCCTGTATCTCCAAAAAAGAAGTTCTGCATTCTTAGTCCATGTATGAGGGGTCCATAACCTCGCCATCTGGGTGAAGCAACCTTCCTGCCAAGCGCTCAATGTCATCAAGGCTAAGCTGTCGAAGTGATCGTTCATAGTCCTTAAAGAAGGGGGAAAGAAAAAGAAAATAGGTTAAGACAGAGTCTTTCAATACAAGGCATGTGTGAGAAGAAAATATTCTTATTGTAGTAAGCATTCAGTATAGTCATCACAAGTTCCCCATCACAATCAATACCAGCCTGGAACTAAATCTGGTAGCATGACTTGTTTAGTTTCAGAAAAACAGCTAAAAGGTATGAATCGAGAAAATAATAACTGCTGACAGCACAGACACTTCCAATGAGATCAATAATACTTTATTAATCCCTAACATGAAATAACATTGGAATAGTTATTATAAAACAGTGGTTCCCAAACTCTTTTCATATGAATATAAATAAAAGCCAGAAGGTTGCTTTAGAAATATATAAACTACCCAACTGTCATATATAGCAGAGTTGTTTTACTAAAGCACTGCATCCATTTTTACTTAAAACTCTGCTCACCTGAAATAGTTTGCAGATTCCTGCTTTAAAACCTTTCACATCATAAAAAAATCTGATTAAAGTTTTACCTATAGTGAACTACACTGCAGTCAATAAACTAATGACGCATTTCTTAGTATATTTCTTTGGGCCATGTGACAGGGGGAGGCAGGCCTTGACACTGTTGTCGACGAAAAGGGGGCCTAACAGAAAAGGTTTGGAAACCACTGTTATAAATATACAACAACACAAATTTTAAAAAATAGTTAAGAAAAAGCTGTGTAATGCCAACAGCATCCTCCTTTTCCCCATGTTTTTACAGTTTGAGTCACTGGTTCTGATACAACAGTTCCAGGAAAGGACTTAAACCCCATCTCCCAGATGTCACAGAAGTCCATTTTAAATCTGTTTAAAAATCTGTTGTCTGTGTATTCTGCACATGAATACTCAGGTATATGTAAACATCTTCCTCCTCATCTCCTCTCCCTGGATGCAAATAGAATTTGGATTGTTCTTGGTCCTCCCAAGAGTCCAGAATTATGGACAGGACACAGAGTTGTGCTAGAGGTTAGGGGTGTTCAGAGGGAAAAAAAAAAACAAAACAAAACACAAGAGCAAAGCTACTGACCACTCATCAGACACCCAACCATCCAGTTGCACCAACTTTAGCCTTTGTGTCAGTTTTACTGGAACTTCCCACTTTGCATTGTAGACTTACTTAGGGACATGATCCTCACAGTACTGCTTGCTTTGCCCAGATGAAGCAGCTACATGGCTGCTTACCTATTAAGATTGCCTTTGGTAAGAATTTACTCAGGAGGTGGATTCTTTAGCCTGCAAATCTTCTTGAATTATCATTTTCAGTCTCTTAAAACAAAAACTAAATACACCAAGAAAACTCTTAAGATGATTCCCTAGTTTACCAGTATGAAAAAAGAGAGAAAATTAGGACGAATCCCAAAATGGATGCATTGCCTGTGCAAGCTGTGAAGTTTCACTTCAACCAGTCACCAGCTGTCAAGTTTTTCTAGATCAACATTATTTCACTGAATGATTTCCACTAAAGGTTTAATAATTTGTTGTTTTCATACGTGTAGGAAAAAAGTAGCTTAAAAAGAGGGAAGAGAAAGTGGTTTAAAGAAGAGAAATGTGTGTAGGAATATCACTGTAAATTTGCTTTCATTTGCTAATTTAAACAGAATTTCCCTGTTAATGCACACACAGCACCTTATTCTGATAAACACACAGAATTGTAGACATTTATACAAATTTAATTAACCAAAACAGAAATATTGCATAGCTTTAAGTATTCAGACCATTTGCTTTGTGTGACACAGATGCTGTCCATCCCTTCAGTCCATCTCGAGATGGCTCTACACACCTTTAACTCAGTCCAACTGTTTCAGTAAATTGATTGGATTTGATTATGAAAGACACACGTGTATCAAATCCTCCCGTTTTTTTTTACTATACCAAACTTGCTGGTTTTGCATACTCAATTAGTTGAGGCAGGAAAATGTTTACACCTTACTAATATACTAACATCAGATATGAAGTGTATGTTTTAATTCCAAGCTGAGGATAAATTCACAAGATGCTGCACTCATATCATACATATTATCTACCCAAGATTTTTATCTTCTCTCTATAGAAATTTGATCTATGCCTTGATATAATTTGTGAGAAAGAGGAAATGAAAGGACATGTCACACAGCCCTTCAGGCTTGCCAGAAGGGGGGAGACAGAGAAGCTAAAGGTCTGTTAAAGAAAACCATTCATAAAGAAGGTTGGCTTCACAAGGGGACATCATGTAATAATTTGTCAAGAGTAAAGGCCTTTATACACAGACGCCAAATATTTTATCCGAATAACTTGCATGGACTTTTTTTTTTTTTTTTAATCACATAAGTGTAAAGTCAATGGGAACATTCACAAAACAAAATTCTGTCCAGCGATTTTGCAAGTTTTATTTTTTCAAACTGAGGTACATTTTTTTTAATATTCACATCTGACAGATATATAATCAACCAATCAGAGAAGACATGTTGACTGATAGATTACTGATTACAAGCTATACAGGTGTCATTTTATCGCTGCTATTTCATTCAAACTTTGCATCATCATGGCCTTGCATCTTTATTATTTATTCTCTGCTTTTTAAAGCAAGCAGCTGAAGCAGATCCTTGAACTGTCCCATGGACATCCAAGTCTGTCCTGAAACGTCCATGCTCCCACTATATCTCCTGTGTTAAATAATGAAATTCCCCAGTTTCTCCTCCTTTTTTTCCTAGAAAAGGATGAACCCAGTGCACTCTTTTTGTCTTTTTTTGCAGCATCAGCACAATGTTGTTTTGGCTTGATGTGATATCCATCTTGCAAGTTTGTTTCAGATTTTCCATCATTATTTGTAATTTTGCATTGCACAGACAGAAATGTCGATAATTCCCCTCCAAATTATTGAGAATTTTGTGTCATTTATTTGCCTTAGTCCCAGCGTCCAAAGGCCTTTAATAGGATTGCTCTGTCCGTAACACAGTATCAGTATTATTTCTGAATTAATGGTTCGCAAACTTTAGAGTTCACATAAATTTTAAATTTATATGAAAAAATTATATTGATATTTTCCTCACAACCAAAATTATTACTTATCCATAACCCACACAAAACCCCTGCCAACCTGTTTTGATGAAGCCCTAAATATTTTCAAACTCCAGCTTCCACAAGTAGTAAAGCACAAAAACTTTCTGCCAGTCAAAAACTGTAAATATCCTAACCAGTCTACATTTATGGATAGAAAGGCAAAAAATGTTGCTCAAACAGATGTAAAAATATTATTTTAATACCTTAATAAGCTGTTCGTGTACTTTTGCTGCATCTGCTGGACTGAAGTGTCTTGCAAGTATAGTAGACACAGCCTGCCATACTCCTCCCTGTGTGCTCGTGCTGCTGCTGCCAGCAGCAACCCCAGAGGCTGCCGTTTTCTCGCCCGCAGGACGGATAACCAGATTCAATTTAGCCTCAGGTCCAATGGAGTAATCACTTAATCTGTGTTCATCTGATGGGAAAAAAAACAATACTTTAAGAAAATTGAAGATAGATGCAAGTTAAAAAAAGAATTGACTATGGAGCAATAATTTATTGCAAATCTACCTGCGAGTGCTTTCCCTTTGTAGAGTAACCTTTGCTGGTTTGCCGGTATGTTCAGTCGCTCAGAAACTAGTTTCTTCACTGTAGAGACCTTTTCATCCTCAGTCACCTACAAAATCAGTAAAATAATATAGTTTCAGTATCTTCTTTAATTTGCCCTCTTTATCCCAAAATGCCTTGTATCTTTTATCATTCAAATCAAATGTTATTTATAAAGCACTTTTCATACAAAAGCAGCACAAAGTACTTTACATGACTAAAATGATGAATATATACAAAAAGAAAAAAAAATCTCAGAAACCTTTAAAGTATAAAGCAAAGCACAAAAATACACACTTATTTATATTTTTCCACACACACATCATCACACTCACACCGGATAGATACAACCCCATCCTTTTCTGCACAAACAATTTCTAATTTCTGCCTCCTTAACGGAAACATTAATATAAAAACATAACTTGAGATAAACGTCCGAAGATAAAAAATCTGGCACGACGGTGAAAAGACAAAATGTCTTGGGGATTTTTCCACACTGGGAGCCACCCTTCCAAGGACCACAGAGGGCACCACTGCAGGAACCACCAAGATAAGGGCAGGCTGAGGCAAAGGGGTCGGAAAATCAAATCGAATATCGGGTTTTTTTCCTTCATAGTTTAAAAATTTAAAAATTTTATTTATTTATTTTATTATTTATCTTACTGGGCATTATAGCAGCAGAATGATGGTCTGGCTACTGTGTTGTTTTTTTCATTGCTGAAATCAAGAAAAATGACGAGCCAAAAAAAAAAGTTTTGCACATTTTTTTTATGTTTTTAAATCTACAAAAATCAGCAATGTCAAAAAATTGTGAGAATCACAATTTAAATCGAATCGGCACCCAAAAAAAATCAGAATAGAATCAAATCGGGACAAAAGCATATCATCCCAGCCCTACAGAGGCCCCAAACCACAGCCAAGGCAGCAGAGTAGGACCGCCCTACCTCACTGACCACAACATTCTCCACCGAAATGACCCTGCAGAGTGAATAGGCATAGTTCCTTGTGTGGAAGATGTGCCCCTTATTCAGATACTTAGCTTTTAAGAAAACGCATTACTCCTAAAATATGAAGATCATACCAGGTGAGGAGGCTTGCTGATGAAACATTGAGTCAGAATGCACAGACACATCCTGCATGAAAGTCTTTCTGCACATATGGCATCTAAAATGATGTGACATTATTCAATTTAAAAAACTGAACAAAAATATTTCGTCTTGGATACTCTTACGCGCTCTCTTAAAGAAGATAAAAAAAATCTGGAGCTTCTACAACCTTCAGCTACAGATGTGTAACTGTGTAGTAACTTATAATCAAGGAATCAAGATTTACATGTCAACAATGTATTTACAAAGCAGAAATTTGAAAGCAACTACATGGCCCTAAAAATTATGGTAAATTAGCAATTATATTAGTATTTTATTTTTAGCCTTTATACCTAACTGATTTTTTTGTTGCAAATATTTACATATTTGAAGAGCAAATTATAACTGAAAAGACACACATCTTTTAAATATATACGGTCATTTAAATAATATTGTTCTATATATATTTGAGAAATGTAAAAAGACTGACAATATAAATAACCAAAATGAGCAAGGTTTCCATTATACACTTCCAAAATTGGCAAGATATTGTTTTTCTGTTGCATACACAAGTTAGTCCTCCTACAGAGACATTAAATTGCAACCAATACTTTGGCACATGCAATAACCACTGCGGGTAAATCCAAAACAATGCTTATCCCAACAATCAACTTCAGCAGTGGAAAACTTGATATTTAATATAGTATATAGTTTAATAGTCAATATTTAATGGGTTGTATGTGCGTGTGGGTTATTTCCGTATCTTAGGCTAATTCTGATTCAGTTTTCAGCAGCATCAGATCAAAACATGAGAGGAACAAGTCCATCATATTAAGGCACCTACAAATTCATGATAACAGCACAACACACACCTTGATAAGTCACACTGGGCCGCCTAAACATTTAAGCTACTTTAACCCTGATTATTTCCTTTTTATTCGAAAACCCAAAGTACGACATATGAGCTCTCACTAAATGAATGTGTATGACCTTTTAGAAACGGGAGGGGAAAGAAATTGCTAACATTTTGTACAAGTTGTACTTCTCCACGGTGTGGCTAGCAGAATAGCAACTGTATTATAAAGGAACAATTGGGAAAGCCCATTAATGTTCAACCACCACAGCTTTCCTAATTTGCGCGTAGTAGCTCTCTGACTGGTTCAACATACGTATGTATGTTTTAATTTGAGGTACATCAGCATTTTTTTAAAACCAACGCTAAAGTGTTGGATTGCATAGCTAGCTAAACTGTGTGAATTCGCATTATGCATTAAGTTAGCTCGTGGCTGTTTAACTTACCTGTACACTGCACTCCTTTCCTTGGAGAGGTTTCACTGTAAGAATCATTTTTGAGTTTCAGAAGCAGAGTAAAACCACACAAAATTAAGAATTAATGTCTAGTAACTAAATTGACCCAAGTAATATCACTTTGTTCGTAATAACCACATCGGCTCCTTTCTTGTCACTGGCCCATCTTCTTCTCCTGGGCTCCGTGCTGCCGATGCTGCCTGTTCTATGACGATGGCTACTACTGCCATTTAGTGGCTGGAGTGTGATACTGCAACTAACAGGTATGAGTATTTTCAAGAAAAATTGGACTTCTTGAATGGGAAAAACAAACAAATAAACGAACAAATGAATAAATACCTCTTAGAAGTCTATGTCTAGATCAAAATCACTTCATTGTAAGCGAAGGTTTTTAATCATTGACATTTAATCTAAAACCTGCAAGTACAACAGTATCTCTTTTATTTTATGATTTAACTTTCCTTTTCAATTCATTGTCAAGGTTATCTCTATAATTATCCAAATTTTATCTTAAGATTATGCAGTCCATTGTGCAGTCCTTAGCACAGGAAAATAACAAGAGATTTGTGGATAAATCAGTGATACTTTATTATTTTGTCTTTTAAACGGTGACTACTCTGATATATATATATATATATATATATATATATATATATATATATATATATATATATATATATATATATATATATATATATATATATATATATATATATATACATACATAGTGCAATTAACTGTTGCATGCACTCGTATTATTTTAAAACCGCAATTTCACAGACAATAGTTTAGTTGAAATACATAAGCGCAGGTATGCAGAAAAGAGAAAGAAGGAAGGATAAAGAAACCTGCAGACAGTCACAGGTAGCCCAATAACTCTTCCGGGAGCGAAATGATTAATGTTCTCTGCTCTGTTCGACGGGTACTCCCCAGGGCTCTGATATACTCGAAGGACCTCCTGACCCAGTTCGGATCCAGTCCATGCATTTGTCATTACCCCTCCCGGACAGTCTCCGCGGTCCTGGTCATGTGACTGCCTGTCTGTGCTGTCTGTGCAGCCTTGGCCAGCGGGAGAGGAGCATCTCTCACTTGGACAATTTTAGAAGAGATGTGCACCTGTCGGGTAGACTGCTCACTGCCAAAACAGCCCAAACCCACTCGAGACAAGTGAAAAAGACTCCTAAAACGCGCGTGGTAAGTCATTACATGATGTAATACAGTAAGATGTTATTATATATTGTTGCTGGAAAAAAAAACAACTGTCAGTTATCACTGTATGTTAAAAAGATGTAAAACATTTTCTTTCTGTTTGGACTTTTGTGTAGGACCTTGCATGATTATATAATACACATATCTTGTTTAACTTTTCTTCTTCTTTTCTTAAACATTTATGCTAAACAATAGAAAATAACTAGTAATATTTGAAGACTGGACAAATATTGCAGTAACAAATTAGCATAGTTAATCATAGATTTCTTTTTCTCCCCTTATTTTTGAAATTAAACCTTTTTCAAAAAATCTACAAATCTATTCATCATTGGATGTCTGCAGGTATGGGTACACTTCGAGACCTACAGTTTGCCCTACAACTAAAGATTGAGGAGCTCCGCCAGAGGGACACGCTAATAGATGAATTGGAGCTGGAATTAGACACAAAGGATGAACTCATTCGGAGACTACAAGAAGAACTGGATCGCTACAGAACCACTGTGTCCCTCCCGGGACCCTCTGTAGTCAGTGCAGGTACAAGGCAGTGTTCTTATGTGTCATATTTAAGAAAAAAACCTACAGGTGGCATACCCTTAAAGTTGACCTAGAATTCTGACATGTTGTGTGTCATTTCTGTAGCTGCTTCGGCTCAAATCGAGGACAAGCAGCGAGCTGCAAGGCAGACAGTCATTTCAGAGCCTTTTATTCCGGACGCTGCGACTCTCGCCATGGGTTCACACAAAAGCTGTGACAAAAACCAAAAGTAAGAGCACACAGTGTTCCCTCGGCTCACAATGGCTCCAAGTGAAAAGTCTGACTCTAAAATATTTAATGTGCATAGAGTGCAAATCAACAAGTATTTTTTTTATCACTTTCTAACACTGTAGCTCATTCAAAGTGATTGATAACAAGTCCTGAAGTATTTCATTAGTAATGTGTCTTCATATCCTCAGATCTTCGAGGCTGATCAAGGCAGCGTTTTTGAAAAATGACTTGTTGAATCTTAATGAAGAAGAAGTGAGAGCCATCGCTGCCTGTATGTATCACACCACCATCAATCAAGGCTGCTTTGTCCTTCAGGAGGGATCCATCGGGGATCGGGCTTATGTTTTAGAAGGTAAAGCATTCCTTCTTCACCCAATAGCATTCATCATACTTCACCATATCTATTTTACTTGAGCTAACAAGTACTTAAGAACAGGTCAACATGGTCAAACAAACTATTTTATCATAATTTCATTTTCTTAAGTTGGCTCATTATTTGATTAAATCTGTGAGTGCAACGATGAGACAAGTGCATGTCTGATAAGGAAGATTGGGAACACTTGGGGTGGGGGTGGTTAACAACAGGCCCACCCCGGTTTAAGTGCAAACATTCTAAAATAAATAGGAGAGAAAAAAGGAGGTCCTGCTTTGCTCAGGATGCAAAGCTATCTGGAAACTGTTAAGTGACATCTACTAAAAGTGGCTGCTCCCTGCTTTTACTCCTGTCATTTGAACCGTCTGTTGTTTACACAGTACGTTTTATGCAGTGGACTATACTTAACATTTGCCCTACATTCAAGAAAACACACAAAATGCTCTTCCTGCTTTGTGTTGTTATCAGAAGGAAGGCTGGATGTGACAAAAGACGGACAGAAGATGCGCAGCGTTGAGCCAGGAGACATGTTTGGAGAACTAGCGCTCCTCTACGACTGCACCCAGACCTATTCTGTCTCAGGTAAGTGCTGCACTGACTTATAATTGCATGACCTTATCACCGGAGAGCAGTCAGGTAGAAATATGCTGGAGTGCGGCTTTGATTAATAATGTTTTAGAGGAGATATAAATAATTCTTGTTTGAGAACTCATCAGAAGTAGGCAGATTTCTGTCTGTGGTGTTGGACAGAAGTCACTTCTTGCATTTAAAATCAAAGCCCGTTTGAAAATACAGCAGCTTCAAAACTCTCAACTGCTTCAAAATGCTGCTGTCTCTTCCACTCTGACAGCCTGGTGGAATAGCAAACTCTACATAAATCACAAATATGCAGCTTGATTTTTATCAGACCTTTCAATATGTACAAATTAGATTATTTATTAGTAGTACAACTGGCATAAAATATATTCTACTTACCCCACCCAAGATAACAAAAGAAATCTATCTAGTTGACTAGCTAGTGACTGATGACTAATGAACATTTCCAACCACATAACCCCTGAATATTGGACCAATATATGTAATTATATATTCAACATGACAACTAACAAAAATCTACAGGTAATCCAATATAAAATCATCCATAGAACAAAATTATGTGAACTATAATCCTCTATTTATTAGTAATAATGACAATCTTTATATCGCTGTTCTTGATGTAGTTATTATTGACATTGTAGTGATGATAATTATTGATGTCACTGTTGTTGTTATTATTATTATTATCATTATTATTGTTGTTATTATTGATACTGTTAAGAATGTTGTTGTTAATTTTATCTTCTATGAAATAAAAATCAGGATTTTTTTTTAATGTTTACATGCAGAGCTAAACTTCGTTCTGATGGTCTGCATGACAGCAACGCTTGAGACTCGCCAGTTTCTATTTTGGACTGATTTACCTTTCATCTTTTTCTTTTCTATTGTTATTCTTTCTTTTTCTCCTTTTTTCAAATATCTTCTACTGTTGTTACATTGTTAATTTTCTTTCTTTCTTTGTAATTTCAATTTACACAAATGACCAGACATACAATCACAATTTGCAATTGAAAACAAAGAAGAAAAAAAGTGGTGCCAAAAAAACCCCAAATAAAATAAACAAAAAAAAACAAAACCAAAAAATAAAAACAGCGGCTGTAAGTGGTTGTCTTAGAAATGTGGGAATTTAAAACATGTTCTGTTCAACGGCATGTCCTGACTTTCTGAGTGCTACATCTTCTCCTTGTAATTCAACATGCATTAGCTGAAACATCTACTCAAATGTTTTCTGAAAACAGCTGAATAAAATGACCCCTCTGATAACCTATTGCTTCTACATTTACAAATTGTGGGCTGCTTCTTTAAACACACAAGATGTACAATCATTTCCACTTAGCATCTCATTACACAGCCCTGTGGGAAAGCCTTCTCAGCCATCACCACAGGCATCTGACCTGGTTTCACAAATAAATATATATGTTGTAACTAAATTGGCTGTGGAAGTGGCCAGGATCAGTTTAAAAGAAAAAAACATCCAAGCATCCAATTCTCTTCTTAAACTGCTTCCCTTATCTTGTAACCAGGCAGCCTTTCCAATTTACTGCTCGACACAATCTGTTTGCTCTCAGCAAAGCTCAGCTCATGTTGACGACCTGCTATCCTTTGTTCTGTGTCTGTATCTGTCAGCCCGTCCCTTTGGATCTGCTCAGGGAATTCACTTCCCTCCAGATCAGAAAATACCTTTTTTTTTTTCCTTCATGTAGTTATTTGTGAGGCTTTTGTTAACGGTGTCTCTATCATTGCAACAGTAATATGGGGAGCAGGTGGTCCCATGCAGTCATTATTAGGTCTAGCGGATCAGCCTGAGAGAAAATGTACAAGAAATAATATTAAATTCAGAGATTTTTACTCTCCAACCCAACTGGCTCTACAGATGGAATTAAAAATAGGTGACTGCAAATGAAATGTCCTGTGGTGGTAAAGTGGGGTATATCCAAATGGGGCGATTGAGATATTAGGACTATGTTGTATAATTAGATGTTGGATGTAATTAGACTGTCTCGAGGACATCTACTTCCGTTTGCAGGAAGCCTCTGTGAACCAATCAATATGGGTCATTATTCATTTACACAACTCTCAAGTTCACTTATAAAGAAAAGGGGTATTTATGGCCAAGAGAATTAGATTAGATTTATATTCAGCGTCCACTGTGAGGAGAGATTCAGTATTTCTCATGCAGCTGCTTGCTCTTTAGCACGTAACTTACTACACTAATAACCACCACAGGCAACATGTGTGTTTGAGATTCTCAATAATGTTTCCTCCCAAGCAGTGTCACTGCCTCTGCCTTTGTCTTTTGGTCTGCAGCACAAACAGACAGCAAGCTTTGGGTTATTGATCGCAAGAGCTACCAGACTGTACTTATGCAATGTGGGCTCAGCCATCAGGCTCATTCAGTGGAGCTACTGAGAGGGTGAGCGTCACATTGATGCCTTTTACTGGAAACAAATAACAAAAGCTTATTTGGTTTGAAATATATCTCTGATTATGCTTGTGCACCTACAAACAGTGGGAGAAGAACTCTTTTTTTTTTTTTTTAAACCTGGCATTGTGGCAAGTCTTTAGAGTGCCTTCCTTCTGTCTGTGTGCAGCCTTTCCTTCTTGCAGTCAATGCCAGAGGATGTTATCATGAAACTGTCTGATCATATGAAAGAGGTACGGATTAAGTTCTTCAAATGTGTGTAACCATTGTGTTTAGACTTACCAGCTACTTATTCAATGCTTTCCTTTCTTTGTGTTGCATCTGTTAACAAGCACGATCAATCATTGCTTCAGTAGTTATTGTCTTTCTGTTTGCTCTGCTGTCTGTCAATTTTTTTTTCACAGTGTAATTACACAGATGGCAGCTACATAATTCGACAAGGAGACACAGGAGACACCTTTTACATCATTAGCAAAGGCCAGGTAAAGTTCCATACCCTCTGCCAGCAGCTGAGCTGAAATGGGGCTTTTAGAGAAAAGATTTAGACTGTGGAGGCGATATGTCAGAGCAGCTCTAGAAATGACTTCATGATGGCGATAATTGACTGTGGCCCTTTTCTGCACTGTTCATCACCGTTCCTGCTTTTTCATTTCTTCTGTGTTTTTAATTTGCCAGGTGACCGTGACAGAAAAGAAGCCTGGGCGGGAAGAGTCGATAGTCCTGTCTGAGCTCTGTGAAAGGCAGTGGTTTGGAGAAAAAGCTCTGTGGGGGTAAGAAGGGAACGATGCAGTTTTAACTGCAAGTTTGATATAAAGTAAACAGTGATGGTTGGATGATTTTCTATATTTTCTTGTCTCTGTGTTTAGGGATGACATAAGGACTGTGAATGTGATCGCCGTAGGTGAAGTGACGTGCTTGATAATAGACAGAGAGTATGTTGACATTTCTTTTTTTTTTTTAAATGAAGTACATTGAGTTATAACATATTTAGTTGGTGTCAATACACTCCCCTGCTCATCCAGAAGTATGCTGATTTCTCACATACTTTTGTTTTTCAGGACCTTCAAAGATATAATTGATGGCTTGGTATCTGACAGTTGTGAAGAGGTGCAGAAGAGCAATGCATCCAAAATAAAGTGGGGTTGAATGCAACACTGAGCTTTATTTTTGCACTTATAGATTAAACAGGATCTCACCCCTGTTTTCATCTTAAGCAGGCCAGATGAGGATCCTTTCCTGGTATCATCCACTTTAAGTGATTTTCAAATTATCGATACTCTGGAAGTTGGGGAGTTTGGTCACATTGACTTGGTAAGGGCTGATCTATGAGTACCTACACACAATTACGCACATCTTTGTGCTGTTACTTCACTGAATACAAAGGAATGCACTGATTTTCCCTGCTGACAGGTGCAACTAAAGAGCAACATCAAGCATATTTTTGCTATGAGGGTTCTTGCAAAGAAGCTCATCCTCCACAACAGTCAGCGCGAGCACATCCGGAGAGAGGGCCGCATCCTAATGGAGGCTTATAGTCCCTTCATAGTGAGGTGTATCCCATTCAGTGCTTATCTAAATTTAATTGCATTTGTGAGATGATCAAAAAAACGTCTAACTTGTTTATGGGTTTATTGATTACAGGCTATATAAAGTCTTCTGGGATGTTGAGCATCTGTACTTTTTGACAGAAGCTTGTTTAGGTGGGGATTTATCTGACCTGCTGAAGGACAAGTGAGTTTCTTCACCTACAGGAAATCAACATTTATGTGTTCTCAGACCAGCTGACAGTGAAACTTAAAGTCTGAATAGGTTCTTATAAGCTGTGACACACTGATCATCACTTCTTGATATTTCAGAGGAAATTTAGATGAGTACTGCACCAGGTTCTACACAGCATGTGTTGTTGAAGCGCTGGCTTTCCTTCACTGCCGAGGAGTCGTTTATAGAGACGTAAAGCCTGAAAATGTCATCCTGGATGAGCATGGCTATGCCAAGCTGGTACTAAAATGACTTTTAAGTTTTTCTACATGTTTATAAAGTTTTACAAGTTAATTTGTTCAGAGTTTGACCTTTATTGTACGCCTGTCTGCTTCTTGTAGATTGGCTCCCGATGTATGAAAAAGGTTGAGGTGGGTAAGAGGACATGGACATTTTGCGGTACAGTCGGCTACATGGCTCCAGAAATCATCTTGAACAAAGGGCACAGTATAAGTGCAGATCTATGGTCACTGGGTGTTTTCGTGTTTGAACTTCTGAGTGGTGGGTAAGCTGACAACCTTTGTGTAACCATGACTTTTAAGCTGCTTTTCTCAGTTATATAGTAACTCTCAGTTATATAGTGCTTTTTTTTCTTCAGGCTACCATTTGATGACTGTGACCAGATGAAGATTCCCACTACAACTATTCACGGCATTGATCGGATTGAATTCCCAGAAATCATCAGCAAAGATGCCTGTGCTCTCATACATACACTGTGCAGGTCCAATTTGCAATAACATGATGAACGCAATGTTTTGTAAAAACAGTTGTTAACAGTTGTTTCCTCCACTGTGTTGTAATTGTGTGCTGCTGTTTACGTTCCAGGAGCAACCCCTTGGAGAGACTGGGTAGTTCGAGAAATGGAGCGAAGGACATCCAGAAGCATGAGTAAGAGGATGGATCCATTACAAAAAAAATAAAAACAAAACATTTTGGCCTGTTCCCAGAAGTTTGCTGTTATAGGTTATGGTACTCTGTTTTTATTTAGGTGGTTTGAAGGATTCAACTGGGACAGGCTGTGCAACAAAACAATACCCCCCCCAGTTATTCCCAAAGTAAGATATGTTCTGCTTGGCCATTTTTCTTTTTGTTATGATTGTTTTGTAAAAACGGCACTCTAATTTCCATTCCTGTTACACTGACTTTTAGGTTCAGTATCCCCTGGAAAGCAGTGCATGTGCTCTCTATGGTGAGGGCTCAGTGAAGCAGTGCATGAACTGGGATGATTTCTGAAGGACTTCTGGGAACAAAAAGCTGTCATCACTTGCTGCTTTGCTTTGCATAAATAATGATCTGCTTCCAGTCTTACAGTTGGGAAGAATTTGTATATTTTTAGCCAAGAAAATAAATTTTCCAGACATTTTATTTTACACATGAACCTTCTGCCTACTATGTTGAGCTTTTACTGTTGTTGAAGTTTACAGATTCCATAGACTACCACTATTCTCCCATGTGTTTCATTAAACAAACTTCTGTTGCACTCTGCCTCTTCTTTTAAATCTACATGCACTGGGATGTGCTTTTACTGACACATCTCTTCTTCTCAGTCTGAAAGGCACACATTCATTCATTCATTCATTTTCCAAACTGCTTATTCCAAGTCAGGGTCATGGGGAAGCTGGAGCCTATCCCAGCTGGCTTTGGGTGACAGGCAGGGTATACCCTGGACAGCTTGCCAGTCCATTGCAGGGCCACACACAGAGAGATGAACAACCACACTCACGCTCACACTCACTCCTAGGGGCAATTTAGAGTGACCAATTAACTTATCATGCATGTCTTTGGATGGTGGGGGAAGCTGGAGTACCTGGAGAGAACATGCAAACTCCACACAGAAAGGCCACTGACCAAACCAGCCAAGGATCGAACCAGCAACCTTCTTGCTGTGAGGCCACAGTGCTAACCGCAGCCCATTGAAAGGCACACATATCCAATAGAAATGATGCGCTGGATGAGTGACGTCAGCTCAGACTTGCGAAAAGAAAAAAACGTCAAAAGCCGCAAAGACAGAGAGATAGACCGGAAGTTGGTATAAAAGGTTAAAAAAAAAAACGGAGAAAGCTTTAATTCATTACGTAAAATATTCGAACTAACTGAATGAGAATGCGAGAGATTTTTTTTTTTCTAAATTATTGTTTGAATCTAAATGGATTAAAAATCCATTTAGATTTTTTTTTTTTTAAATCCATTTAGTTTTTTTAGTTTTTTTTTGTTTAGTTTTTTTTTTTTGTTTTTTTTTTTAGTGGCAGATGGCGATGAGTTGCCTGTGGATTTACTTTGAAAGTCCTAACCGGAAGTACCGATGTGATGTGTCTGACTTGATTTCTTGCAAAATTCCTATGGGTCTTCTGCAGAAGCGCGGATCTTTGCAGCGCAATCTTGGACAATTTCGAGACCCGCGACTTACTAAAGTAAGTTTGACTTGTTGTTTTCCTTCTTTTATCCATGTTGTTTAGCTTTGAAAGAGATATTTAGTTTGACTCACGAGACCGACACTTTCCTTACTTTGTCAAATGAGAAAAGTTTCCATGCTTTCGAGCGAGTTGGAGTCTTTGGTCTTTGGGGCCCGAGAAGAAGACTCAACCTGTGAATAAACCTTTGCATAAAATATTGAAAAATGTACCGACTTCATATTCCCTGGTGATAGTACCTCTTTTAGACGCGCACAGGCATACATACGTTTATACATATCACTTTTCACTTTAGATTAAATGGTAAATTGTCTTAACTTTTATACTTGACACAATTCACACACACACACACACACACACACACACACACACACACACACACACACACACACACATATATATATATATATATATATATATATATATATATATATAATGTATAAAATCTGCATTGTTTTTTTTTATTGAGTACATTCTTCTCTCCTGTGCTGGCATGGTCACATTTTGACAAGATACAGCATGTTTCTCCTCCACCATTTTAGCCCAAATGTTTTGTGTATTGATCTAAAATTGTTCTTAGCAGAAAAGTTCATTCGCCCCTGTCTTTAATAAACAACTCATGGATACGTTGAGCATAAATGAATAATACTTTTCTGGTCATGATCTGAAAAATTTCCAAGATATAATCATATACTCTATTTCTTTTATGTCCTGACTTTTCAACTTATGGTGCAGAGAGACAGACTAACCGACAAACAAACCAACACCACTGAATACATAACTTTTGCCTTGGTGGAGATAGTAAAATTTTTATATTTTCATGTTTTACAGATAAATAAAATAAGTAATTCTTGGAAGTATTCTCATGTTTTGCCTCTTGGAGGGAAAAGTTTTTGCATTTTCTGTGAATGACAACTCTGATCTGAGACTCGCTGGGTTCTGGGAATGCTTTCATCTCTAAACATATTAACACCTATTGCTCAGCTAGCAACTAGCCAACGATGGACTGGCGAGCTGTCCAGGGTGTAACTTTCGCCCAAACACTGTTGGGATAGGCTCCAGCTTCCCTCCGACCCTTAATCGGACTAAACGGTTAGGGAAATGAATGAATGAATAAAAAAAAGAATGGATAAAACCTATACATTTATCAGATTAAAGGCACATTCACATCAGCCTTTTTGAATTGAATTCAAGTCTTTTTGCTGAGAAAGTCTGCTTTGTTTGTGGAAATGTGAATGCTCCAAACAATTTCTGATTCAGGCCAAAGAAACCGACTACAAAAAAGGTCACTTATTGCATTTGGTGTAGCATTGCATTGTGGTTAAATACACAGTGATTGTGTTTAGAGTCTTCTGCCTCGTCTGTTGTTCATACTGTAGTCATTGTTGCAGTGTGCTTCCATAGCACAAAAAACCCAAACAGCTATAGTTTTGTGCTGTATGTTTTCTTTTTTGCAGGTCTCGTCCCTACTTTTGCTAAATACTAGTGCAGCGCCACCTTTGGTGGCAATGGGGATATATTCTTGTGAAGGTTTTGTATGTTTGACCAAAGTGTAGCATGAACACAATCGGTCCGCATGGATACACACCCCTACAACTGAGCCAGGTCCCCAATCGGACCGAGTCTAGCGGACTATCCTGATGTGAATTACACTTGAGAAAAGGACATGGAGATTCAAAATTGTGCCATTTGCAAAGGTAGTTTCTCAATTTAGATAATATGAACGAATCAGCAGTTTGGTTAGTGTAGATAGATACTGAGTTGCCATGAGCAGGAGTACCCTTTGATTTTAGGATTTCCCCATGTTGAGACATTGTTTCCCCAATGTTTCTCCAGTGAGCCAGTTACAGAAAGAAAGGTCTCTGAAAAGAAAGGTCATAGTAGGTCATCGTTATTTGCAGCCTCGTAACTTTAATATATAAAAGATGTCACACTGAAAGTGTAACAGAGATACTATGTGCTGAAATGAAGTTTGGATATGAATAAAATTGTTAAAAAAAAAAAAAAAGTTGCTGTTGCTAAATAAGTTATGTTTTTGCTCTTGTTTGTCTGTCTGCTTTTTTTTTTTTTTTAACAACTTTACTTTTCTTCTTCCTTTTAGTCTAAATTAGATTCCATTAATCAGAGGTGTCCAAAGCCGCAGGTTTTCCATGTATCTCTGCTTCAACACACCAGGCTTCCATGAAATGGATGAAATAGCCAATGAAGTTTTGCATAATGAAGGATTCATTTGAGTCAGGTGAATTGGAGCAGGGGGTTATGGAAAACCTGCAGGATTGTGGTCCTCGAAGACTGGAGCTGGGCACCCCTGCATTAAATTTTTGGATTAATCTGAAGGCAATTGTGGACACAAGAATTTTTCTAAGGAAGTTCTCAAGTATGAGTTTAAATTAGCTCCTTGGTGGACGCCTGCATTTTCTGAGTGCCTTTCTAGTTGTAAACATCATGAGGTAAAATGAAAGAATAGTACTGATACATTTTTTAGCAAAAGGCACCTGCACTGCAGAGATTCTGACCACGCTGAGCTGTGATGTGGGTCAGATGCATAGACTGTATATAAAAAGATGGCTGGAGCCTCCGTGACGTCACCCATAGGTTTCTGAAGGGCTGAATTAAAGCTTGGTGGGTGGTTCCTACTATTGCCATCTTGGTAGGGGCATGCGCGTCGTCTCACCCGGAAAATATAAATATGGGCAAAGAGGTAGGGCTGAGAGGGGGGCTGAGAGGGGGGCTGTGAATGTGGCGGTGGATGATTGTCATCGAGTGAACTCTGAGCAGCCTGTAGCAAGGAGCTAACCTGGAGATAACGGCAGCTAACCAGCTAATGGAGGTAAGCGGGCTAAAGCTAAGTCACGCTGTTAACTGGCTAAACCACGGTTGTTCTACATCCCTCCTTCTTGAAGCGGGAGATTGGGTACCTGTCAATCAAAAGGACACGCCCCTAAATATGTAAAATTTTTTAGATTAAATTACTTTTAAACGGGGGAGTTAGAGAAAAAATCCCTCCCCCCAAAGTTGTCATGAAGGTAAACCTGACCTGTTAAACCGAAAATGGATTTTTGAACCAGGCTGTAAACATGTTTATTTCTGCTGTGAAGTTGGCCTTTTTAACATTCACGTCTATGGGGATTCGCTGTGTTTTGGAGCCAGCCCCTAGTGGATGAAGGGGGAATCACAGTTTTATGCACTAGGCCTCACTTTTAACCGACAGAGGTGGCCGCTTGGTCAGATGCTCAGAAGCAGCTTAGATTTTTTATCACACCATATCTTGTGTTATTTCACAGAAGATAATTTATGATAAAGTATAATAAAAATTTGGCATCAAAAATATTTTTTATGTTTTCTTGTTAAGGTTCATGATTTAAAAAATGTGCGGCTAATTTGGAGGCAACTAGTAATTTTTCTAGCTCTCTCTGTGTATTTTGCAATATTCTCCTGTTGTCCTACAGAGATTTTGGCACATTTTTCAAGGGCATTGCCAGCAATCCTTATAAGCTATACCCTGTCATACAGGTAAATAATCTGGATGTCCAACAAATTAGGGGTGGGAAAATCGAATCGAAAAATCGAAAACCGGGATTTTTTTGCTTTACAATTTTAAAATCGATCTTTTTTTTTTGTTAAAAAAAAATCTATTTTTTTTTTCAAACAAATTTTTAAAAAAGCAGGATAAAATTTTTTGTCATTTTTATTGGTTTTATTGATCTTTTTACATGTCTTCTTGTGTATTAAAGAAGCAGAATGATGGTCTGGCTACTGGGTTGTTTTTTTCTAATTGAAATCAAGAAATATTACGAGCAAAAAAATAAGTTTAGTACATTTCTTTTGTTTTTAATCTGCAAAAATCAGCAATATCAAAGAATCGCAATTTAAATCGAATCGGCACCCAAAAAATCAGAATCAAATCGAATTGGGACAAAAGTGTATCGTCACAGCCCTACAACAAAATGTTATGCTACAACTGACATGATCAAAATTATGAAATAATGAACCAAACACACATTTCTGTACTATTTTTGCCAAGTGTACATGTATCTAATACAATCCATCAGGGTTTACAACATCCAACACACCCAGAACATTCCAATCAGCTCAGAAGGATAAATTTTGGATACATGTTGACATGTTTACTGTGATCTTGCCTCTCGTTCACCTCTATTATTTGTTGTAACCAGTTGTAACCAAACAACCTTTTAGCAATGCTGATAGCTGCTAATCTCTGTGAAACAAGTATTTCCTCATTACACATAAGTACCTTACTGTTAAGTATTTTGATATTAACAGAAGCTACATAACAATATTAATTTCTAATACCTTTGACACTAAACTCTACATTTAAAAAGGAGTTGATAATGAATTAAGTTTAAATTATTGAATGTTGTAAATTACACTATAACATAAGACATTGAAAGTATCTTTTGTACTTGTCGGTCTTGTAGCAAATACATGCATCGGAACTTAAGGCTGAATAGATGGAGGTAAAACAAATCAAACGGTTTGGAGTCCAACAAAAAAGGCTGTCAGAAAGGCATATTATCTCGATCACAGCCATTATGAAATAGCACAGAGAAGAGGATACAGGTGTGGATTATAATCTAAACTTCAGTTGTTTAAATTAGTGTTTTTCAACCACTGTGCCGTGCCATGAGAGATTATCAGGTGTGCCCCGAGAAATTATCCAATTTTACCTAAATGGTCTAAAAAGCAGCTCTGTGTTTATCAAAACTGGCCCCAGTGAAAGATAATAAAATTCCTTCTCCTTGTGTCTGATTTTTATTCAAGAGGCTTTGACAAGATGGACTTAAAATTAATATTATGGCCTTTTTTTTATTTACAAAAATATTTTGATTTGTAGTATGCCTTGTGATTTTTCAGTTGGAAAAAAGTGTGCCTTGGCTCTAACAAAGTTGAAAAACACTGGTTTAAATAAATATGTCACACATTGTGGTTTGCAGTAATTTTTTAAAGTATGAATTGTAAATCCACATTTACAGAAAAAAACCAAAGGGAAAATAAAAATTTCCACATTGGACATAAATCCCAGTCCAGTGGGTAGAAATCATGCAGCTGATTAATGGTACTAGCATGCCTATTCACAATGTACACTTCTATCTGCAAAGTAATTTCACCTTGAGCCTAATCAGACATCAGAGTACCTGCTGTCTGTATTTTGGGAAAGTAACTGATAAGTCATTAAATTAGCCACGAACATCAGATGTAGGTGTAGTTTCTATGACGAAACTGAAATGAATGAAAATAAATAATAAAAATACAAATCTTTGTCATTTTATACCTTCTCTAAATTCAGGATATTTATGGCCAAAGGTATTTCTAGCTAAAGGTTTTCTGATAATCTGGTCAAATGAGAGTCCTGCATGTGATCTGTCGTCTTATTGTTTGAAAACTATCTTTATTTACCTGTATGTATGTATGTGCGTATGTATTTATTGTACATTCTCAAGCATGCAATCTGTATGGAGTTTAAATTATAAAGAATAAATATATTTTGGGAATCTTAGTTGGTCTTTGAGAGTTTCAGCACAGTGTGCTTTATCATGCTGCGATTAACACACTGCCTTGTTCTTGTGATGCCAAGAAACTTGGTTATCCTAACTGCATTTAAATCTGGTACCGCATTATTCCCTAAAACTACAGATCTGAAAAGGAAGAAAAGACAAAAGAATATTGCAGTATTTGCAGGATTCCAAGTGAATTTGAGATTCTGAAGGTTTGCCAACTGTTCAGTGGAAAGTAAAGGTATTTTCTACGTGCAGGAAGTGAGGTCTCTCTCATTTTCTCTCTCCACAAGAAAAACGTCATTGTTACCGAGTGTGTGTGCCTGTGTTCTTCACGCTTCATTTGAGAATCACAGCCAGAAAACACCCGTGTCATTCTTTCTCTTCTGTTCATTTCCCTTTGCTGACCATCCAGCCTCACGTGTCCACATGCAACTGCATTTCCTCCTTCCCACAATCAGACCACTCACCCCCCTGGATGCAGTAGTGTGCAGGTTCTGTCTGCTGGTGCCCTACGAAGGGCAGTAGGAACGTTTGTAATCAATATTCACTCCGTAATCATTAAAAATGTTATCTTTTAAATGAGGATGATGTCTCTGTGTTTGTCTCCAAGTAATTTTGAATAAATATCTACATGTTTAAGTAATCAGTAAGTAATTTTTTTCACTTGTGTCACTTATGAAGCACTGAGATTGAACAACTTTGAGCCATTTTCAGACATTAATACCAGTTGCTTTCTTAGTGTCTGAATAGCTGTATAAGCATGCAGTTCTCAGCAGGACAAACTCTGCATAAGTTTTTATCTCAATGGAAGAAAATATGCCTTAGAAATTGCTGTACTTGGTTAAACATATCTACAGTATTTCAGGGAAAAAAATGGAACTCCCCAACCCAGGTCAGCACAGAGAACGATGCGATGAATCCGAATCTGTTATCAGCACAAACACTTACCATAACAGTCCAGAGGATTTTCTGCGGTTGCTGGCTAGGTATTATCTTCAACTAGCAAATAATGCAGAACTTTTTTTTCCTTTTACTTACCTTTCTAGAACATCCCCAGAAAATATCAGCACTGCAGTACCATATCTTTCACCACCTATCAATAAGCTAAGTCATAGATTGTTGCTGAAAAGAGACAATATATTTGTGCATCAGGAAAGTGTCATGAGATATTAAATAAATTTCCTGGTATGCAGTGTTGACTGATGATTGGTCCAGACATTAGCCAGGCTCTGCGACTTTGTGAAGGTTTGACACTGGTCTAGGTCCTCTTCACGCTGTCTGCTTGCAGTCCAATGCAGAGGCTGCTCATCTGGTCTAAAGGTGGCCTGTAGTCCTGCTACGGTGATCACATACTAAAAAAAACAACAAAAAAAACTATAACTGATGTTATTTAAGCTAACCAACGCCAACTTTGTTAGCTTGTTTGGACCAATACTTAATATTACATAGCATTGCCTTTGCTGTGCATCATCAATATCTTTTTTGAAATGTCTATTCAACCTGTAAAACAGAAAACAACTTATCAGTAGCTAGCCTTTTCAGTCTCCAGACTGCACATGTAATACGCTTGGTGGATGTTCTCAAAGTTTACCTTGCCTGTGGAGTTGACTAATGAAGTTTATTAAGGCTCCAGCTCTGCATGCTGTGTTGCTACATGCTGGTGCAGAGCAGATGTCTGACAGCAGAGTAGCCCACTGCTGCTGCACTTCTGGTGCAACAATGTAGTTTGAAAGAGTTGATGTTATCCACGCAAAGCGATTTAATTATTGCCTTTTTTCAAGGCTTGGTGCTAAAAATATAGTCTGGCTTAGCAATATTTTTGCTATATTGTTAGCGCCATACGGCCCGCCATGGCTGAGTTGGTGTAGAGGAAAAACTGCATCTGTCCCACAGATGCTTTTTTTTTAAAGTTACTGGCCCACAAACAGCTGTTTTGTTTGTAAAATAGATGACTGTGGTTCAGGGAGAAGTGTGTCATTTCAGTTTTGTTCTCCGATCAGTGGCTACATTGGTTCAGTCCTCAGCTTCTCCAGTCCGGATGTTGTTGACATTTTTTCCAATGTGTTCTCATCAGTCCAGAGGAAACACTGGACAGTTTTGGCCTGGTTAATGCTGGGATACTTGACAAGGTTTTCTCATCAGTGAGGCCTACCACATGCATTTTATACCCTATCCCAACTTCATTTTTTTAAGTCCTTTTATGAATATTTTAGAGAAGAACTTTTAATCATGATGAATAGCTCTCTTCAGACTGGGGTCTTCCCTGCCGCTTTTAAGGGGGCAGTGGTGAGGCCCCTGCTGAAGGAGAGCAATTTTGACAATAATGACCTGAACAATTTTAGACTGATATCTAATCTACCATTTTTAAGTAAAGTTTTAGAAAAGCTTGCTTTTATTCAGCTCACTGATTTTTTAAACAGAGAGAGTGTTCTTCAGAAATTTCAATCTGACTTTAGGGTGAACCACAGCACAGAGATGGCCCTTTTAAAGATTTTGATACAGTTGATCACACTATTCTTTGATCACGTTTAAAGCACATCGGCCTTTCTGGTACTGTTCACAGATGGTTCACCTCACAGATAGAGAATTTATGGTGGGTTTGGATCCTTGCTGCTCCAAGGTCCATAAAATCACACATGTTGTGTCCCAGGGATCCATTTTGGGCCCAGTGCTTTTTAGCCTGTACATGCTCCCTCTTGGCGGGGTCATCAGGAGACATGGAGTCAACTTCCACAGTTATGCTGATGATACACAGCTGTACATCTCCGTGTCTCCTGATGACACCAGGCCAATGGACGCACTTTTTAACTGTATTTTAGACATCAGATCCTGGATGACAGAGAACTTTCTTCAGCTTAACCAGGCCAAAACTGAGGTTTTAGTTATTGGTCCTGAAGCCCAGAGAGAGAAACTTTTACCTAAGCTACTATCCTTGTCTCTCAATCCTTCCCTACAAGTTAAAAATCTTGGCGTGATTTTTGACTCTGAGCTGACTTTTATCCCACATATTAAGAACATCACAAAAAAAGGGTTTTATCATTTAAAAAACATAGCCAGAGTCCGCCCCATTCTCTCTCAGGCTAACACAGAGATGCTAATGCATGCTTTTATTACAAGCCGTATTGACTATTGTAATGCCCTGCTTTCTTGTCTTTCCAAAAAGAGTATCTCAGGTTTACAACTCTTACAAAACTCAGCAGCTCATGTCCTGACAAAGACCCATATTACGCCAATCTTAAAATCAGTGCATTGGCTCCCGGTGTGTTTCAGGATCGATTTTAAGGTTCTTTTAACGGTTTTTAAATGTCTTAATGGCCTTGGGCCCTCTTATCTCTCAGAACTGCTTTTAACTTACGAGCCCTCACGATCCCTGCGCTCCTCTGGCAGCAGGCTTTTATTGATTCCCAAAGTCAGGACACATATCCACGGAGAGTTGCATTCCAGTGGTATGGCCCCCACCTGTGGAACAGTCTGCTGGAGGACCTCAGGGGTGCAGAGAATGTTCATGTTTTTAAGAGCAGGCTCAAGACCCACTTTTTTAGTTTGGCCTTTATTTGATTTCTTAAGTTTTAATTGGTTAATTTATTCCATTTTGATTTTCTTATAAATGATTATTCTTATTTCATTTTTATATTTATGTGTGTGTATATCTTGTCTTAATACATTTTATGTTTTAAATGGTGTTTCCAGTGTTTCCTTTGTGGAAGCTGTCTGCAACCGGGGTGGCGGTGGTGGATAGGGTACAGTGCTGCTGGTGCCTGCCATTGCGCTACCCCGGTGCAAATGGCTCCTCGGATGGGGTTTCCACGACTAGTCCGTCTGCACTTAGCTTTCTCATTTAGATGTATCTAAAAAGGGGGGTTGGAGGTATCTTTTTATATAATGTGTCTGTCTGTGTATTTCCTTAATGTCTGATTTTAAACTGTGAAGCGCTTTGAGTTACATATTTTATGTTGGAAAAGTGCTTCATAAATAAAGTTTGATCGATTGATCACATTGTAAATGAGTTTGGGGAAAAAAGATGAACAAATTGTACTAATGTGATATACGTTCACAACAGTTTTGCCTCAGATTCCATGTTTGTTGTCACAGCCCTGGAAATTGCTCCAACCATTAACTCTGGTGGAGAAATATCTTCTTCTCCTGTTGTTTCTGGTTTGTTTTTGGGCTAATATCTGATAAATATTTGTGAAATTCACTATTCCAATCTCACATTTTACTTATATTTGTTCTTAGATTTGAACTCAATGTCTCATTCAAATAAACTTTTACTGTTAGTGAAAGTTATCACATTTTTTTTTTTTATTAAAGTCATACTTGATCACAATCCAGTTTTTTTCTGAACTGCTTTTGGTTTAGATTGATTCCTTGTTTACCACCAGCTCTTAATAGCTCTCAGCTTTACCTCTGGTTGTCAGCATGTGCTCAGACAAGCTGGCTGCCTCAGACCTGTTACAAGCCTAACTCCCAGTGAGCCCACATTCTGCTGCTTTACAGCATTTTGTGCTCTCCAAAGCGGGATAACTGGTAATTGTCACATTGTTTACCACAGCCTACTTTCGATCTGCTGGTATTGCTGAATGTCACTCAACTTAGTGCATGAAGCACATCATAGAATTTTTGTGTCAGCAGCAGAAATGCTTTTTTTTGTCTTCTTGGAGGAGAAATTGACAAACCAAAGGTGAATTTGTTTCCTTCAGTATATTTTACCATGCTTGCCATTAACAACGCTTCATGTCTTTGAGGAGTAAAAGCTGGCAGAACAATGGGCCTTGTCTGGACCTCGACAGTGGCCATAATGAAAGGGGATGAGAGAGGAGGGAGTGTTTTTTGTGGGGGTGGGGAAAGAAGGAATGGGGAAGCTTTCTATCAGAGAGCTCTCTTCACAGCCACTGTCACCCCCCCCCCCCCCCCCCCCCCCCCCCCCCCTTTTTTTTTTTTTAAATGTCACATTCAGAAAACCCTGTTTTCCATTTATTTACCCAGTGTAAGGGCTCAGAGGGGATCACCAGCTGTCTTGTTGCTAAAGCAGGTGTAAAGTGGCAACCAAACAGCTTTAGCTCAAATAAATTGCTGCTTAATGAAGATTAAAAAACCTTGGAGAATGAGTGAGGCCTCGTTTCCTCATTCAGGAAGGCGGCATGGTATCGCCCGGTGACAGAAGAAGGAGGGTTGACATGTTCCCAGTTTTGCCCCTCCTCTACTGGGTCCCGGGGGGAAAGTAGGTGAGAGGTTGAGGGGTATTCAATGAGGGGAGTCTGGGAAAGAAGGGCTGATTCAATGAAATAAATTCAGTTTCCAATGGAAGATGAAGTCACAAGGGATTTGCGAGATGGGGGCGGGTTTGGAGGCCCATCTTCAAATTACAGAAAATGTACAACCACATATAATTAGTATTTTCTGTGTGTGAGAAAATGTTGTATGTATCTGATTATGTAATAAAATAACACACTGATACATCTAGTTTTCTTTTTTATGAACATTAATGTCTGGCAGGGAAATCATTTGGGTTGGACATTGCTCATCCTTCCCCATCACCCCATTTTCCCACTATCCTCAAGCTACTGTACTCATCCTGGGTGTTTTTTCTTTCCCCAGTGGATGACAAAGTGACACATGACTAAAAGTAACCTTCAGCGCCTGTTTTGGTTAAGCCAATCGTTATTACTTCCTGATGTCTCTCCACACATTGCCTCCCCCTCTCACACCCTGCATGAATCCAAGTCCTTTCTTTTCCTTTCATCTCTTTGATCAAGTCCAAGCTTGCGTTGTTTGGCCATTAAAGCCCCAGTATGTGAGAGTTAGGACACATTCACATCAGCCTTTTTGACTCGAATCCTAGTCTGCTTGCTCCGAAATTCCGCTTGTTTGTGAAGCTGTGAATGCGGCAAACAAATTCTGATTCGGATCAAAGAAGCGGACTTGGTCCGCCTACAAACGCAGGTCTCGGTCGGCTTCAGGCAGACCAAATACAGGAAGTGGACTACAAAGTCACAAAAAAGTCACTTCCTGTATTTGGCATTGTGGGTAAGTACATAGTGATTGCGTTATGGGTCTTCTGTTGTTCATACTACGCCCATTGTATTTCTGCTGTATACTTGCATAAGACAAAATAAAAAACCCAAAACAGCAATAGTTTTGTGCTCCATGTTTAGTTTGCAAGTGGAGGAAATGGAGTATTCTTCTCCATGCGGGTCTTGTCTTCTCCATTGCTAGATATTAGTGCTGTGCCACGTTTGATGAGATGGAGTTATATTATTCAAATTGTTTGGCTTGTTTGACCAAAATGCATGAACATGATATCGGTCCACATGAATACACCCCCTACAACTGAGCGGAGTCCCCAAGTTGAACTTTCTCTAACGGACTATCCTGATGTGACTACAGTCCCATCTATGGGTGTGATAATTAAAAGCAAAGAACAGATTAGTGCTCTTTGGCCCCTTGCTGTTTAAGATAATTAATACCATTACCAGAGAGTAACCAGCCACACTTGCCAACTCTCTGGGGGGGGGGGGGAGATCTCAAAGCATTCCCAGGCCAGCCGAGAGATATAATCCCTCAGGCGTGTCCTTGGTCTCCCCCGGGGTCTCTGCCCGGAACACCTCATTAGGGAGGTGTCCAGGAGGCATCCAAACCAGATGCCCGAGCCACCTCAACTGGTTCCTCTTGATGTGGAGGAGCAGCGGCTCTACTCTAAGCCCCTCTCTGATGACCAAGCTCCTCACCCTATCTCTAAGGGAGAGCCCAGCCACACTGCGGAGGAAACTCATTTCAGCCGCCTGTATACGAGATCTCGTTCTTTCGGTCTCGACCCACAGCTCATGACATTAGGTGAGGGTAGGAACGTAGATTGACTGGTAAATCGAGAGCTTCGCCTTCTGGCTCAGCTCCTTTTTCACCACGACAGACCGGCACAGAGTCCGCATTACTGCAGACGCCGCACTGATCTGTCTGTTGATCTCACGCTCCATCTTTCCCTCACTCGTGAACAAGACCCCGAGATATTTAAACTCCTCCACTTGAGGCAGGACCTCACTCCCGACCTGGAGAGGGCAATCCACACTATCCCGGCTGAGGACCATGGTCTTAGATTTGAAGGTTCTGATTCCCATCCCAGCCACTTCACATTCGGCTGCAAATCGCTTAAGCGAGAGCTGGAGATCACGGCCAGATGAAGTCAAAAGGACCACATCATCTGCAAAAAGCAGAGACCCAGTCCTAAGGCCACCAAACCGGATCCCCTCAACACCTCGGCTGCGCCTAAAATGTCTATCCATATCAGTTATGAAAAGAATCGTTGATAAAATTGGAAATGAATCTGACTTACTGCCGGCAATGCGGATCAAGCTCTGACACCTGTCGTACAGAGACCAGACAGCTTGTACAAGGGGGTCCGGTATCCCATACTCCCAGAGTAGTCCCTGGGGGACATGGTCGAATTCCTTCTCCAGGTCCACAAAGCACATTTAGACTGGCTGGGAAAACTCCCATGCCCCCTCTAGGACCCCAAAGAGGGTATATAGATGTCCACTGTTCCGCGTCCAGGACGAAACCCACACTGCTCCTCCTCAATCCAAGATTCGACTATCCTACGGACCCTTCTCTCCAGGACCTCTAAATAGATCTTACTGGTGAGGCTGAGGAAGGTGATTCCCCTGTAGTTGGAACACACCCTCCAGTCCCCTTTACCCTCCAGAGCCAGCATCGCATGTCCTGGTGTCAGCCAGGACACCCACAGCATCCAGAGCCTTAAGGAACTCCAGGCGGATCTCATCCAACCCCGGGGCCTTGCCACCAAGGAGCTTTTTAACAACCTTCAAACACCTCAGCGACTTCACCCCCAGAGATAGGAGAGTTCACCCCTGAGTGCTCCAGCTCTGCTACATGTTGGTAGGATTGAGGAGGTCTTTGAAGTATTCCCTCTACCGACCCACAACGTCCCGAGTTGAGGTCAGCAGCTCCCCATCTCCACTGTACACAGTATTGACGGAGCACTGCTTCCCCCTCTTGAGTTGTCGGATGGTGGACCAGAATTGCCTCGAAGCCATCCGGAAGTCTTTCTCCATGGCCTCGTCAAACCCGTCCCATGCCCGAGTTCTTGCCTTGTTGACAGCTGAAACCGCATGCCACTTAGCCTGCCGGTACCTGTCAGCTGCCTCCAGAGTCCCACAGGCCAAGAAGGCCCAATAGGACTCCTTCAGCTTGACAGCATCCCTCACTGCTGGTGTCCACCAACGAGTTCTGGGATTACCACCACGACAGACACCAACGACCTTACAGCCACAGCTCCGGCTGGCCGCCTCAACAATAGAGGCAGAGAACACATCCCACTAACGAACAAATAAGCTATATAGCAAGTAACTGTAAATTGTCCGGCTCAAACGTGAGAATAAATTAGTTGCTTGACTACCTGCCCAGTTTCTAACATTATGTCAAAATAAGCTTCACTGTTAAATTAAGTTAACTTACCTGTCCAGCAGAAAGGTGCAACCTCCATATCAGTTTTGAAGTTCCTCTCCCTCTTCAATTGTCTCCATCTGATATAGGCTACACCCCTGTAGATTCGTTTTCTTCCTGTTGTTATTTCTCTTTCTTATTTCTTCTCTTTCTTTCTAGACTATTTTTTCCTCCCTGTCACAGGGATTCATTTCAATGGAAAATGGCAAGTTGAATGATCCATGGTTGTACTTAATATTAACTGCATTTTAATTTCATAACAATATTTGCGCTCAAAAACATCTTCAAATTTAAATGGATTTCAGTGGACGAATAAATAAAATAACAGACATAGACATTAATATCGTCAACTGAGGCTCAGCTAATGTCTGGATAAATGCATAAAATGCATAAAGTGAAGTGTAATTTCAAGTACTTTAACTAACAGTTTCACTTACAACATGTTGCAATAAATGTTTTCTTCTGCACTCTTAATTAATCGAAATTCATATATGACAGTAAATCAGGATAGGATCAATCAGTGGCAACTTGAGTCTGGTCATGCAGTCTCCTGAAGCTGGATGCTGCATGAGGACAGAGCATCTTTTGTGTTCTTTCAGAGAGAGAGGATGGGCTTCTGCTAATGGCTTGTAAACTATCGTTAGTCACCCAAAGTCTCCAGATAAATTTGCTAGACTTGTTGATTGAATTTTCTTTAAATAAAGTCACTAGAGGGGTCTGAAAATGAGCTAAATGTAGTGCCAAAGTTGCTTAGTTGTATTGGTGTAATCTGTTCACCAGGAAATTGTGCACTGACAAACATTCTGCGCTCTTAAAGTCAATCTCACTATCCTCCCCTTTCAAAAACAAACAAACTCTAATGCTAGCGCATGCTGCAAAGTTGACCTGTCAGAGTGGAAACCCCACCCAAAGCAGATGATTGACAGCTTGGATGCAAGGAAAAAAATGGATAAAAGAATAAATATTTACAATAACAATGGAGAAAAGAATATGGAAATAAATTTGAAAAATAACAAAAAACAGGAAATGTAACGGGAAATTATTAGAGAAAAAAAGTAAATATGAAGTAGGGCTGGGCTATTAATCGATTTAATCGATTAATTCGAATTTGCTGTTTATGACGATTTATTTTTATGAAAATCAGGATTTTTTTATTTTGCCCCGCAAGCACCTTTTGGGCTTCCGTACCTTATAGTGACATCAGCACGCTCCCGCTGGTTTCCTACAGAAACGCATCAACACAACAACATGGCAGCTAGAAACGTACAAGAAGTGCTCCCCTCTGCGTTTCCATTACATTTTGTTGCAAAATAAAAATGATATTTGTACGTTTCGACAAACAACAGTTGTGGTTTGCGGGTGTTTCCGTTGAACGATGTTTAGCACATTAGCATCACGTTTCGTAATTGTGGTTAATGCAACGTGGGCGTTATTTTATGCTTTTCTACTTGCTACGGAGGATTTGCTTCGGATTTCTGAAACTTTTCTCCCTCATTTTCTTTTCTAAAACTCTGAAAATCGTGGTTGTTTATTCCACACCGCGCCATCTTTACCGGGAATTAACTGGTCACGAGCCCCCACGTCATGTCTGGGGACACGTAAATGCAAAAAAAGTGTTTCCATTACACTTTTGCAATATAGTTCTATATTGAAATGTCTGAAAAAACACCTCTTGAGATCGTAAAAACTTTTATGGCAGCGTTTTTTATGGCGATATTTAGTTTTTGCAAAGTTTCTAGGTGTGATGGAAATGCAGGGTTTTCAGTGTGGGAGGGGCGTTGTCACATGCCACAGGGGTCTGAAGCCAGATGCAGCTGGCAGGCTCGTCTTTCTTGCCAAAAATATGTCAATTAAACAAAAAACAGCAAGGATGTAATAATACATGTATGTTAGAAATATAGCTTTAGTAACATTCAGGGATTTTTTAAACATAGTGTTTTGTATCAAAGAGTTCAATTTACTCAAAACACGTTAAGTGTAAAGAAACATTCATTTTTATTACCTCACTGCCAATGTGGGAAATTGTTTGGTTATTTAATGTCAAAATACTCTAAAAGGAATCACTATTTTTCTTCCAAGAGGAGGCATTTTTATTTATTTTTTTTTTATCAGTTTTTTATTTTTGAATAAAATTATACAAGTGAAGTGAAGCCTATTCTTAAATGTATGATCAAAACTTAAAAACTATCTCACAGTGGAAACGCACTAAGTACAAACATGTTACTCATAATGTTTACAGTGGCAGCTCCTGCCATCTCTTTTTACAATCTTATTTAACGGTTTGTTTAGTTGCACTTTGAATTTAGGTAAACTTTTAGGCTGATCGCAATAAAAGCATTTTTGAAAAAGAATAATTTTTTACATTTGTAATTTTTTTTCTTTTTCTTTACAGTAAAGGGAAAAAAAATAGATTAAAATCGGAAATTGGATTTGGTTTAAAAAAAATTGGATATTTTATTTTTTGGCCATATCGCCCAGTCCTAGTATGAAGACTAAAAAATAAGGAAAAATAAATTAATAAATATCAAAGAATGGAATTATGTGACAGTAAAAATATGTTTTTATTTCCTTATTTATTTCCAGTTTTATTCTTTTTTGTGGCACCTCTATCATTCCATACACAGGTGCTGCGTCTTTGTAAAATGGCTGCCTGTCTCTCAGGTGTGGGCAGTGGATGCTTTGGCACCCATCAAAATTTCTTCAGAAATTTTCTTTTTGAATCAACAATCCTGAAATTATACAGTTGGTTTTTCTTCATTGTCTTTCTTAACATAGACTCAAGTAAAATTGCCTTTTGTATTTTGAAAAATGTTTGAACTTTAAAGGTAAAAGTTGTGCTGAAACGCTATCGTGGCCCCTTGACATCATTTTCCACTGGAATTAATTTTCTATGACGTCAGCTTTATTGGAAAAATTTGACAAAATTCTTTATAATATCTAAATTATTTTATAGCCTTTCTAACTTTTTGCAGATTGAACAGTCTCTGGATAAGCTGAAAAGAAAAAATGGATTTACCAAGATAAAAATCTAAATGAAAGTTATCCTTAGTTTCAGATCAGGCTGTGCTACAGGATGAACTTCCAGCAAGGATTACAGAAAAAGAAAAAACAACTAACACACACACACACACACACACATACACACAAAAAATCAATTGTGCAAACAAACGTACCAGATAAATGAATTGAAGTGGAAGAAACACATGAAAAAACATTTTGCTACATATTTGTTGTGGTTGTACAGCGTTAAAATAAAGTTGCAACACATTTCTGTCTCTGCAACACACCACTTTCTGTCTTTGTTCACTTGGTGGAATCCTTTCTTCTTCTTTCAGTTATGCATTTCCAGGAGTGGCTGCAGTCGCTATGCTCCCTCACAAAACTTAAAGGATCTGAATCTGAGGACCTCTGGAGTCTTCTGCCATCTCTGCCATCATTTTCCATGTCGTCCCTCTCTATGTCCACCTCTTCTCTGCTGGGTTTAGGAGCCCTGGCTTCCCTCACTGCATACTGGCTGGTGACCCGTCCTCGACCCATGCGTCCTCCCTGTGATCTGCAGGCTCAGTCTGTCGCCGTCAATGTGAGTATGGATCATAACTGACTGCTATGATAGTATTTGGACGTGCATTAATGTCAAGATAGTGTATTTAGTTGTCAGTGGAGATTTTGTTTGCATGCAGGGAGATCCCAACTGTAGGCGATCTGCTCTCCTAAAAGACGACAATCTACTGGAGTTTTACTATGATGACATTAAGACGGCTTATGACATGTTCCAGAGGGGCGTTAAGATCACAGGTGATGCACACCAGACATATTCTAAACGTTTGAACCTCATTGTGAACTGTATTGCAGATTGCAAAAAGAGCAAGGACAACACAATCAATCTTTTCTTGTCAAAACTGTCATTTGGTGAGATGCAAACACACTGACCTACAGTTAGTGGGTGAAAAATAAGCCTCAGTTAATTGTTCAATTATTGAAATGCAGCTCAAATAATCAGAAGACATCTGATAGAGAGTATCATATTGTTAATTAAAATTGATTTAGTTTGATTGGATGTAAGTTTCATAAACATGCATGCCCAGCCCACAAGGTTTACATGACAATACTAACATGCAAAGCAAGAAGATGACCACATACAAAATATGAGCCAATCACACCAGCCATTGCACTAAAAAAAATGAATTTGTTTTTTTTTTTTTTTAAAATCTGGATACAGAATCCTTTCTCTAAGTTTCCATGCTTTTTCCAGAAATCTCACCAAACTACACATTTCATTTTCAAATAGCCAACAACATCTCCCCATCAGTCATCCAGTACAAAACAGTTCTGACATCATGATATAAAGAATAAGAGAATAAAAAGTGTCATTTATCCTCAACAATCTTCAAGTTACACAAAACACATTTACAGGATTAAAGAATGATCTTGTAAACTGCATCCACAGCTGCATATGTTTAAGCTGACATGGCAAAATGGGCTTGCACTGTTTAGGAAATGGCCCTTGTCTGGGCTTCAGGAAGCCGGGCCAACCTTACGAGTGGATCTCTTATACTGAGGTATGACACATTTATGGACAGACTTGCACTTGTGTGTAGTGTGTTACTCTTTGCCGTGTGCTGACTGTGCATCTCCAATCTTTCAGGTGGCTCAGAAGGCACAGTGGCTCGGCAGTGGCCTGATTGCAAAGGGGTTGCAGCCGAATTCGCAGCAATTTGTTGGGATATTGTCACAAAATAGGCCTGAGGTATTCACATATGTCATGTATGTTTAAACATCGGAACTTGAAAAACCACCTTTGATAACAGTCAATGGTTTATCCATCCCAACATGTCCATGGTGCAAATGTTGTAAAAGAGATAAATAAGTTGCTCACATCCTGACACAGTTTTTTTTTTTTAATTTAAGGCTGCAGGTGATATTTTTGAGACACAGACTCAAAGGGAAAGTGTTATATCAAAACCCATTTCACATATTTAATAGACACCTGCATAGATTTAATTATATTTTTTCCTTTATTTATATTAAAAAACAAGGATCTGGTGGTCTGCAGGGCAGCTCATGGAAAAGCTTGTCGGCTTCCGAGTTTTTCCAAATATACAGTATCAATCAAAAAACCTATTTCTGTCATCCATGGTATAATGAGAGGCTGATGGCTCTGATGGAGCAGAAAATGATCTCTCATTTTCAATCAATGCTGCTGCGCTGTCTATTTGGAAAATGGTTTTGTTTGTTATGTAAATGGGAAATGCATGGTAGAGTAGATAATTATGTATAAGCTCTTAATGTGAGATATTTACTTGGAGTAGGCAGTGATAAATGAAGCCTGGCTGACGTTAAGGATGCTACTTTGTCTCCCTCTGCTGGTGTCAGTGGATCATCACGGAGATTGCCTGCTACACTTACTCCATGGTGCTGGTGCCGATGTATGACACACTTGGGATGGAGGCAATGGTTCATATCACCAACCTTGGTGAGAATCTCTGCATGTAGACCCTAAACACAGCTCAGTCCAAGACAATACTAAAACTCTTAAAGTGAATAAAATGCCAGACACTTAGCCATTGACAACTGAGGTATTTGAACTGTGTATGAAGAAACTATAAAAGGAAAAAAATAGTGCAACTAACTTATTGCAGGAGTTGTTATAGAAGTAACAGGTACACAAAAACTTTGATTCTAGAAGAAAATGTTTGTCTCGTTCTTTGTTCAGTCATTAAAAATGAAAATGAAACAGACTTACCGAGTTTCTGGTGTTGTTTTGTTATCACAGATGTTTTAAACATGCCAAAAAGCAAGAAATCTTTGTAGGTAGACAAAAGCTAAAAAGAGACATTATTTAGTTAAGCTCATGTAAAATATACACTTAAAAAAAAAAAATTAAAAATATAAATTGTAACAACACCACAGTGGAAAACTTTGTTTTTCCCTTTGGTTTGAAAATAGTTTAATTTGTTTTTTTGTTTTTTTTATTTAAACTTTCTAATTCACATTATAAAAAGGTGTGATTGGTAGAAAAGTGTTTTTTCTCAGATTAGATCCGAACATCACTTCACACTGTGTGTCTGTGTAGCCGAGATGACAGTGGTGATTTGTGACCGGGAGGAGACGGCGACGTCTTTGCTGGAGAACAAGGAAAAAGGCTTGACTCCAAAAATCTCCTGTCTGGTTCTCTTTACCGACTTCGGCCGAGACTTCGCGGAGAGGGCGGAGAAGTGCGAGTTGGAGGTTTTAAAACTGGAACAGCTCTTGGTGAGCGGGGTTGAAGCCTAAATCACAGTGTAACCCCTTTAATTAAGCCATTATCAAGGGAGTGTAGATTGATGCAAATGCTCCTCTATGTGCACATCTTAGGACTTGGGAAGGCAGAACCTCAAGGATCCTATGGTAAGTTTACCATCTCGTAGCTGCAACATCAAACTGATTGATGTAAATAACTGATAGCCCTCTAAATGCTCACCTGACAGCTCTACCATTACCCCTCTTCCATTAGATCTCATTAGCACCATCATGATAGATTGAATAGATTGAGAGTGTAATCATATTTTATTTTATTTTATCTTATTTTATTTTATCTTCCTGCTCTAGCCGCCCCAGCCACAGGATCTGGCAGTGGTTTGTTTCACCAGTGGAACCACAGGTACCAATTGATCTCTGAAGTCTCTCCATAATTATACCTCACTCAAAACATAAGAGAAGTGTCCCACAGTGCCCACTAACAACCTCTCTTTATGGCACTGCTGTAGCTCCTTTTGCTTTGCAGCACTCTGCAATAATGTTTTGTTTATTTATCCAGGAAAGCCCAAAGGAGCCATGATCACCCACGGCAACATCGCCTCCAATGCTTCCTCTGTCATTAAGATCCTGGAGGTCTGTCTACACTTCCACCTCCTTGTGTAATTGAGAACAGCCTCGCAGCTACCATCACTTCCCATATGCTTGTATCCCAAATTTGCCCCCCTCCCTGCTGTGTCTAATGGTATGATTAATTGGGTGTTTGATTGTTCCTGTCGCTGCCGGGTACTTTAACTAATTGCCCCGTCTGAAGATTCTTCTATCTAACTGCAGCTAAAAAAGCCATACAGCATGTTTGATTGCCCGTGAGGCTTCGCTGTATGCTGCTGCCTGATCGTAATCTCTCCCTTGTGCTTTGCTCAAATTATTTCCTGTTTTCTCTCAGGGTTCATTTACATTCCAACAAGAGGATGTGACGATCTCTTACCTGCCGCTTGCACACATGTTTGAGAGGATGATTCAGGTATTTTCCTCCTCTCCCCTGAAAGTTTTTCTATTGTTTATTTGTTTCGAAATGTTTACCTCTATACCATACATGAAATCTCTTTTTCTCCCAGCTGTCAGTGTACACCTTCGGTGCGCGAGTTGGATTCTACCAAGGGGACGTCACTCTTCTTATGGACGACATAAAAACTCTTAAACCCACCATCTTCCCTGTCGTTCCCCGTGTTCTCAATCGTATCTATGATAAGGTCAGCGAAAACATTCAGGGCTTATGATTTGCTGCTGTATTTCTCAGTGAGAAAGGTGCCAACATCGTGTTTCTTCTTTTCTTCATAAAGATTCAGGGCTCAGTGACCTCTCCGTTTGGACGCGTCCTGTTTGACTTTGCTTTAAGGAGAAAGCAGGCTGAGCTTCGGAGTGGCATCATGCGGAACAATAGTCTGTGGGACAAACTGGTGTTCAATAAGATCCAGGTCTGTTGCTGAAATCCCAGCTGGTCCTCAATCCAAATCACACGAACCTTTGCTGTTACTTTTCTTTTTCCTCAGTCAGTAAATTTACAAGAGAAGTGAGTAAACCTCTGTGCAGTATTATTCTTTGTGATTAATTATACATAGAAATTTAATCAAATGAATTAACCTTTACAATTATCAACCTGATGCACAAATTGTGTGGAACAATTTGTGAAGTCTCACTTATATTTCTCTGTATCTCTGATGACAGTCACTCTTCTTATGTGCAGACATGTTGCAGACATGAAATAACAAGCTCTGGTGTTGATAGATGTTTAATCAACGTGTAATCATTAGGACTGATTGGGAAGGCCAGGTGTACAGCGTCTTCAGAAATCAGTCCACAAAACCTTGTTTTTGTTGTTGTTTTCTGTCTGAAATGGCATCTGTTAATAGTTGATTTTACAGCTGTCACCATCTTGATTTGGTACCTCTCAGTACAGTTAAACATGTTAAGCATCAGACTGGCATATAGTTAACACATCTTAATCCAAACTTTACAAGAGAAGCACAATTGTTCCAGCTACCAGTGCCAAACTCACCCACAGCATATTGGCCCTGTGGGAGTGCTTTGGAGAGGCACGCACACAGAAAAAAACCCCCCAAGAACTGAAAAATGAGATGGATTTTAGGTTGGTGTGTCGATGCAGATGGGAAGCTATGACTGAGGGCGAAAATGGCTCAAATAGAAATCAGTGCATTTTATCATTTTTATCAATTCATTATGCATCTAACTTATGTTTCAGGCCAGTTTAGGAGGCAACATGAGGTTTGCCTTGACGGCCTCAGCACCGATCTCTGCCAAAGTGCTGTCCTTCTTCAGAGCCACTTTGGGCTGTTTAATATTTGAAGGTTATGGTCAGACGGAGTGCACTGGAGGCTGCACCTTCTCTTTGCCAGGGGATGCAAGCATGGGTAAAGCATTTTTTCCCCCTTCATTTTACTGTCTGCAGAGATTGTTGTTATTACAGGTTGTGCCAATGTCTGTTTCTCAGGTCATGTTGGTGCTCCTTTACCCTGTGTCATGGTGAGGCTGGAAGACATACCGGATATGAACTACTTTGTGAAGAACAGACAGGGAGAGGTGACCTACAGTAAAAGGTGTTGTCATATTTTATATGTACCCAGACTGTGTCAACACCTCACCCTGCTTTGTTCTGTTAGATTTGCATCCATGGGCCCAGTGTCTTCAAAGGCTATTTGAAAGACCCAGAGAGGACAGCTGAGGCCTTGGGCAGTGATGGCTGGCTGCACACGGGGGATGTAGGCCAATGGCTTCCAGTAAGATTAGATAATAAAAAGCCACAGTGACATTTTTTTTTTTTTGCAAATATTCACTCATTCAGATTTTGATGCCTTCAGTACATGCCAACAGCTGGGGCACCAAAAGACAAGGGAAGTTGAGGATTGCTCAAAAAACACCTGTTTAAAACATTCCACAGGTGAACAAGTGTACGTCAAGCAAGAATAGGAAGGAATTGCACCTACAAAGCTTCAACAATTAGTGTCCTCAGTTCTTAAATTTTTGAGTGTAATTAAAAGGAAAGGTAATGTAGGACGGTAAAAATGCCCCTGCTCCACGCTTTTTAGAACAACGTTGCAGGCATCAAATTTAAACTGAGTGAATATTTGCTAAAAACAATCAAGTTTCTCAGTTTGAATCTTAAATACCTAATTTTTGTAGTGTAACTGAGTAAGTTTGAAAAGGATTTGCAAATCATTGTATTGTTTTCATTTACGTTTTACATAGTCCCAACTTAACTGGAATTCGGGCAAAAAAATGTGTGTGTGTGTGTGTGTGTGTGTGTGTGTGTGTGTGTGTGTATATGTATATATATATATATATATATATATATATATACACACACACACACACACACACACACACACACACACACACACAGCTCAAGAAATAAAGGGAACACTAAAGTAACATGTTGTAGATCTGAATGAATAAAATATTTTTATTAAATACTTTCTTCTTTCCATAGTTGACTGTGCTGACAACAAAATCACACAAAAATTATCAATGAAAATCTAATGTATCAACCCATGGAGGTCTGGATTTGGAGTTGGTGTAATGTCTTTTAAACAAGTCAAAATGAGGCTCAGTAGTGTGTGTGGCCTCCGCATGCCTGTGTGACCTCCCTACAATGCCTAGCCATGCTCCTGATGAGGCGGCGGATGTTCTCCTGAGGGATCTCCTCCCAGACCTGGACTAAAGCATCCACCAACTCCTGGACAGTCTGTGTCATGACGTCCCAGATGTGCTCAATTGGATTCAGGTCTGGGGAACGGGCGGACCAGTCCATAACATCAATGCCTTCGTGTTGCAGGAACTGCTGACACACTCCAGCCACATGAGGTCTAGTATTGTCTTGCATTAGGAGGAACCCAGGGCCAACCACACCAGCATACGGTCTCACAAGGGGTCTGAGGATCTCATCTCTGTACCTAATGGGAGTCAGGCTACCTCTGGCGAGCACGTGGAGGGCTGTGCGGCCCTCCAAAGAAATGCCACCCCACACCATTGGATGTTGCAGGCAGCAGAACGTTCTCCACGGCGTCTCCAGACTCTCGTCTGTCACATGTGCTCCGCGTGAACCTGCTTTCATCTGTGAGGAGCACAGGGCACCAGTGGTGAATTTGCCAATCTTGGTGTTCTCTGGCAAATGCCAAACGTCCTGCATGGTGTTGGGCTGTAAGCACAACCCCCACCTGTGGATTTTGACTGTTTGAGCAGACACATGCACATTTGTGTCCTGCTGGAGCTCATCTTGCAGGGCTCTGGCAGTGCTCCTCCTGTTCCTCCTTACACAAAGAAGGAGGTAGCGGTCCTGCTGCTGGGTTTTTGCCCTCCCACGTCCTCCTCCACATCTCCTGATGTACTGGCCTGTCTCCTGGTAGTGCCTCCATGCTCTGGACACTATACGCTGACAGACACAGCAAACCTTCTTGCCACAGCTGCATTGATGTGCCATCCTGGATGAGCTGCACTACTTGAGCCACTTGTGTGGGATGTAGACTCCATCTCATGCTACCACTAGAGTTAAAGCACCGCCAGCATTCAAAAGTGACCAAAACATCAGCCAGAAAGCATCGGAACTGAGAAGTGTTCTGTGGTCACCACCTGCAGAACCACTCCTTTATTGGGTGTATCTTGCCAATTGCCTATAATTTCCACCTGTTGTCTATTCCATTTGCACAACAGCACGGGAAATTGATTGTCAATCAGTGTTGCTTCCTAAGTGGACAGTTCAGTTTCACAGAAGTGTGGTTGACTTGGAGTTATATTGTGTTGTTTAAGTGTTCCCTTTATTTTTTTGAGCAGTGTATGTGTATGTATATGCAGATACTGTATTGTTGTGTAGATTGGCATTGTCAAATGTTTAACTCATGTCTTGTGTCAGAATGGCACACTGCGCATCATTGACAGAAAAAAGAACATCTTCAAGTTGTCCCAGGGAGAGTACGTCGCCCCAGAGAAGATAGAAAATATCTACGAGCGTTCTGCTCCTGTGTTCCAGGTGTTTGTGCATGGAGACAGTTTACAGGTGCATTACATAAAGGAATTTGTATTCACCACATCTAAAACAATCATCTTAGCCAGGATGTGTTTGATATATGATTTTTTTCTTGTATTTCATGTCACCAGTCTTATCTCGTTGGGATTGTTGTGCCTGACCGAGATGTGTTTGTGGACTGGGCGAAGGAGCGAGGTTTTGTGGGGTCCTACCAGGAGCTGTGCCAAAATTCTGTAAATCAGTTTTTGATTTTCTTGAGTTACTTTAATGTTACAACTACAAATGAAGTATGCAGCATTTGCTTTTTTTGCCTTCCAACAGGATGTAAAGAATGCAGTATTAGAAGATATGAGAGCTGTGGGGAAAGAAGCAGGCCTGAAGTCCTTTGAACAGGTGAGAAGTTTCCAATGACTCTGGTTTTAGTTCAGATTTACAAGCTAGAAAATTACTTCCAGCGAGTTATGCTAATACTTTGTGTCTCGCCATTGAATCAACGCAGGTAAAGGACCTCTATTTGCATCCAGAGATATTCACTATTGCCAATGGCCTTCTCACGCCGACCATGAAAAGCAGACGTACCAACATCCAGAAAGTCTTTCAGCAAGAGTTATCCAGCATGTACAAGACGGCAATTTAACTTCACACCATGCTGAAGGACTGACAGTGACCACAAAGAGCTAATTTAAGCCCTAAAATTCCTGTAGTTCATGTAGAAACATAGTCTATTGTATTATTCTAAGAACTTTGAACATAAGTCCACATTTGGTCCCATTTTATGTTTTTTCTGTGTTAACTCATCTGTTGAAAATCATGTGAATGGATTGAAACTGTTTAAGATTTAATATGATCTAACTGCTACTCCTGTCACTAATACTGTTCTGGGATTCACCGGGGGTATTTTTCAGAAACATTTACTGTAGATCCAAGAATTGTATAGGGGAATTTTTTAATATACATGGGACATCGTTTCTCCTAAAAACTGCATTATCTGTTCTAGGTTGTATTGTATAATTGTTGGTTTCCTTTATCACCATGACATAAGCTTTTAATCAGAATTTTTGTGGTATATGTGGTAAATAAAGATGTATAAAGACGCCTGCAGTTTCTTTTAGACGTATTCTTGGAATATCAAACATTTAATACATCAAGCCATCAAAAATATTATCAGATCATTTACTTCATGATTCACAGTTCCTCCGTTTTTGTACGACAGCATTAACACTGCCGTTCTGCAAGAACAACTTTTTCTAGTTATATCATTTACTTCATGATTGACATTTCGGCTAAAAATCTGACTGACATTAAATCAACTAAACCATACAATAATAAAAAAAAAAATTTTGAGTTAAAACAAAACATGAAACACACAGTTACTGTAGCTAAAACTCTTTTTAAATAAGAGCATCTGTATTAAAAGTTAAGTGTAACACCCTGCATAACAGAACAGACAGGCAACAAACTAAGCCTTTTTATTCAAATATATTTTTTAACCAAAACTAATAAGTTATTGATACCCTTTAAAAGTAAAGAAAATTACACGGATGATCAGTTTGAAGAGAAACGTAGTGTCATTATCGTACTGATAGAGAGTGAAAGCAAAGGAGTGCAAAGCAAAGTGATTTGGTCCAGAAAAAAGTGAGACCAAAAACAAAAAACCCAAAAAACCTTGCTTCTAACCTTGGGTTGAGGGTGAAGATAAAGGACTTTGTAGCATGCCAATGATGTGTGAGTTTCTTTGCAAACACTTGCAGAACAAAGGATGGATGTTGTGAACAAAAGGAAACTGTGTCATATTCTGTATTTTCCACTAGAGGGAGTACAAGCCTTTGTTTTTGGGACAGAATGTTACGACCCCTGCCTCAGTGCTCCATATTCTAACATGGCACAGGTTTGTTTTATGTTATATCCAAAGACAGGCACATTATTGCAAAGGTATTGTTTAAATTTTTCAAATGCTAAAACCCAAATAATAAGCTTAAACAAAGCATGGCACTGAGCTAAAGTTACACCTAAATAATAAAGGTCAAAATAGCATTACACTGTTTATGACAATAACATGCAGTTCATAAATTAGATTAAACCTGCACCGTTGGATATTTCCGTTTTTGAGTAGTAAAAACTTTGACAGACAGGCAGTAACATGATTGTATTAACAAACAAAAAAAAACCAAAAAAACCCCCAAAAAAACAAGTCTCATATCATACATGCTTACAAAGACCTCCGAAATCCTGTAGTGCAACCCTGGCAATTACTTCTGAATAGACATGCTGGATTTCTTTATAATAATAAAAAAAAAGAAATAAAAAAAAACACACACACACAAACAAAAAAAACCCATAAAACATATTGGCTTGTAATGTCACTCTTGACTGATGGCTTGGATGAAGTGGCATTCAGCTGCTTTGAGTTGCAGTGTCTTTGTACGGAGAGAGAAACATTGGGGTGTAGAGCAAAAGGAATGAGGGTGATGAGGCTGGAAGGACACAAACTGATAATCAGGTTAAGGCCATTGATGTCTATTTGAACTCCAGAGCGGCTTGAGAAGAGTGCAATCCATTCAGAGAGGCATGAAAAGAGCACTTCCCAATATCCAGCTTTCCTCCCTCAGTCGTCAGCGACAATGGACAGAGCGCGCAACTCGCTGAGCTTGGCCTCAGTCTCCCTCTCCCTCTGCTCATCAGTCAACCCTGCCTGGTCAATCTGGTCTGTTAACTCGCTGAAGATCTTGTACATTTCAGTAAAGTAGACAACCTGTTGGGCAAGAGAGAAAAAGAGTCAGTGATGGGAGAAACAATACATACAAGACCATTCCTTTCCTTGGAGAATAATAATAATAATAATAATAATAATAATAATAATTTAAAAAAAAAAAAAAAGTCCAGGTCAATCCGCAGACTTTTCTTAAATGCCTTTCAGGAAAAACGTCCGCACTCTGCTTGACTCGCACTTTTACTTACACAAGTCTGAAGCTGTTGGTCTCATACCTCCTCAAGCTTCCTAATGAGAAGTGATTTGAGAAGAGAAGGAACCCACAGAAATCAAATAACTCTGACAAAGCCCCAAAACCCAGCACTTCAGTGGGTAGTGACCCTGCTTTTTTTTCTCCCAATCTGAACAAGACATAGAGTGTTCACTGAAAGCTTTCTTGACACTTCCCACCCCTGCTTCTTCCCCTTAGTTCATGAGTCAGGCTCCCTAGAGAGTTGCTTTGATGATTAATAGACTTTAATCACATTACAAGACTCCAGAAGAGTGGGCAGAGAATGAAAGTACTGGGAAATACAACCCCTTGAAACCCACACGCACATCTCAATATTTATTCAAGCAGTAATGCAAACGATGCCATACTTTTAAGGGGGCATCGCTGGTGTCTGAAATACGTTTTCCATTGTAGGCAGGATAAAGATGAACCAACATATCAGTGAAAAAAGATTTACCTATTCACTTAAAGCATCACAACAGAGTAGAATTCATTTGTTGGCTTTAGAACTTTGTTAGAAGATGAACTGTTCACTGGGAAAAAACATGAAATCTTGAAACCACCTTGTACAAGCTCAAATGTTTAGCCTGAAAGACATTGCCTGTTTATACCAATATTTGCCACCTAAACCACATGAGTGGGCCATAAGTATTGGGTTACTGTTGTTTGTAGGGGTAAAGCGGATACATTTTTTTTCACAAAAAGTGGCTTGTTGAAAGGGCCATCGGAAATAACCACATGACCAGTGATGATAATGTACACCAAATCAGCATTCCCTCTGTAGCAAAGGCTTTCATTATAATTACTTGGGTCACCGCAAGGAGAACATGCAGCCTCACACAACTTTGACTACCTACAATGCAAAGATTAGCTGTTGTGTAAAGAAGTTTTAATTTGCATGACCTTTGTCTATGCATTTCCTATCATACCAGTCTGCTTAACACTGCTCAATTCTACACTGAGTTTACATCCCGACATCTCTCCAAAGCACTGAATAATTCAAGTTTCACTTCTTACAGTAAAACAATGAGATTGTGTCCACTGTAAGAATTGCCTGAGAAAAGCATCTTGAAAACATGTTTTGCTAAAATGAATACATTTCAATGTATTAGCATCTGTATGACTGAACAGATCAGCTTGGCTCTTCCACTGAAAATGACAAGACAACAGTTTATGGTAACAATAAAGGCTCACAAAATGCTTTTTTTTTTTTGTCCTGTTGCTGGTGGGACAGAAGGAGACCACAGATGAAGTTAAGCAGTGGGTGAATATGAATTGTGTGACTGTAAACATTCATTAAGCAGAGAAGAAAAAAAAGAATAAAATACAAATCACTATTAAAATAATTCTTGTGTTTCAGGTAAAAACTTGTAATTTAAGACCTAAGTTAAGAGTTCTGTTGTGTTATTGAATACAGCAATTGCTAATTTCAAGTTCAAAGTGCATCACAGAAGTCCATCATTGTCATTAGGTCTTGGCTAATTTAATTTACTAATTAGGAGTGTGCCAGTGACTGTCCAAACAGGGGAAATGAGATGGCCAGGCATGTCTGGGGTGGGTGTGGGGGGGGTATGGTGGCGCTAACTACAGACATCCAGCTGCTTTAAGAAAAGCTTCAGGTTAGAAGGCGGCTTGCAGGACTGTACTGGGGCCAGTCAGATAAAGCATTCCTCACAGCAGTGTGGGCCGTCACTGGGGGTTAACTGCATTACGACTGTGTGCGGGGAGACAGGCTGCCAGAGTTATACACAGCCTTAATCAGGCACTATCTGCTGTTAGGAGCACACTGGTGGAAGGGTGTGTTCATGCAGCTGTGAAAGCCTCCTTGTGTCGGTTCTAGTACAACTTACTAACCTGAGCCCGGATGAGCGCTTCAAAGCTCGGCTGGAAGTAGTCGATGCGACTCTGGTAGAACTTGGGCATCTCATCCAGCAGCTGCTTGTTCTTGGCCTCAAAGTCTTCCTTTACTGGTCGGAGCTCTTCTCTTGCCTGGAGTGGGATGGAAAGGTTAGGAAAAAAATGCACAGGCCCTAAATAACCACTGTCATTTCATGCTTTGATTCACTTTACACACTAAAAAATGTTTTAACAAAAAAAAAAAAAAAAAATCCAAAAGACTTTCAGATTCAGAGAACTCATACCTGCAAAGATAAACAAGTCACTTTTAAGTAAATGCATTACTTGATCACTCATTAGTGTTCTTATTGTTCATGTTCAGAAAGATATTTGCCTAATTCCCACAGAGATGCAGTACAAAAAAGGCTGTAATCACAACCACAGTGAGGAGGAGTGGGTAATGTGGGCAGACTTGGCTGTGAGTGGACTCCAGCACCACTGATATGTGAATGTATTAGTGGGTAGTCTACTGTAGGCATGGAGTTATGGATTGCACAATGAATAAGTGTGAGAGGGTGAGAATTTTTATTAAGAGAAAGGGGGGAGTTGTAATATTCATACAGCAACATATTGTTTATCAGCTGTATTATAGTACAGTCCCTCCACCTTTTCTCTCCCCCCACCCCCCAACACATGCCAGTTGAAATGGCAAACAAATGCGGTGTGAGGATCATTTCTTTAAGTGCACAGGAATTCAAAGGGCAGGGATGTAGGGGCCTCTTCAAGGCTTTGTTCCCCTAACAGTGCTTTTCTCAGTGTGTGTGGGTGGCTCACCATGTGAGGATGTGTTAGAGGCAATACAGCACTATCTGTGAATGTGTGTGCTTCTGTTGTGGCCTCATGATGTGTGTGTGTGTGTGTATGTGTGTCTACAATTCTCAATTACGTGCCTGTAGATGTGCAGCAGTGCCTTTTTGAAAAGGCACTACTTGAGAGCCTGGTAGCTTGCGTGGGTGAAGGAGTGCACATGTACAGTATGCATGTGCTCAACTATTTTTGTTCATATCCAGTCAGCATTTGTGTTGCTCTCCACTTCTTGTGTTTTATTCACAATACATGCAGCATGTAAGCGTAGCTGAACTCTGCTCCCCTGGAGTAAAAGGGAACATTTGACATGACCAAACACGTGCATCAGTGCAAACTGACAGTACCTGATGAAGTTTGACCATAACTGGCCCGGTTTTTTCTTTCTCCTCATATTTCTCCACTTTGGATTGCAGTCGCTTGTAGTCCTGCAGCGCCTGTTCGCGACGTTTCACAGCCATATTAAGACTAGGGAAGACACCGCTGTACCTGAAACAAACCAGCAAACAGAAAACTTAAAGCAGGCTGGAGAGTAAACAAAAACATGCAAAAATGTACACTAAAAAATGTGAAAAATAGAATCATATAAAATCCCAGAATCAGGTCTGGAGAAAAATAAGAATTGTTTTAAAAGACAATAAACTTACTGAAAACACTTCATTGCTCTATGGAATTTACAGACACGCTTATGCGTTGCACCAACTCAATAAAAACCATTATGATTTAATAAAATTGCTCTCGACAACGTCTTATTATAGAGGTACTCTCAAACCCCAAAGGACAGCTCTGCATCAAGTTTCCTCTCATCTATTATCTAATTACTATTGTTTAAAATGGAATGAAACAATTCATTTTGAGAAATTATCATATTCCAAATGAAAATATATTCGTGCAACAAGAATCCTGGTCTCCAGCACTAAAAATAGGAAAACATTCATCTGTAACTTAGCAACAGGAGTGAGCTTCATCCTGGGACTTGTTGCATTGGTTTGTGGCTGCTTTTAGTGGGAAACAGTAATATTGCACACAAAATATAAATATCAAACCTTATAATGTTTTCTAACAAAAATATAGAAATAAAATAAAAGACTGAAAACATGCATTGAATATCAAACATAATTTCTTTAAAAGGGGTAGATCAGTTTTAGTATAACAGAGCTGTACATGTGTAACATACAGTTAAAAAGCAATAAGAAGGAGATGCAGCATATTTGGGAACTTAAACTTAAATCCAAGCCAATATATGAAATAAATCTAAGCAGAAAAGAAAACAAGAGGTACGAAAGTCTTTTGTTTTGATATGCCTAATGCATAAATGTAAACAAGTGAAAATATTTTTCCAAAGCAGGCTCCCAAATGATTCACACTGATCCCAGTGAGTCAGTAATAAGAACAACTGTAATGAAGATTTAGAGAAACCATTTTTGAATGAGTCATTTAAAGCATTTTATCAGCTGTGTAGGCACACTACTACAATAGTTTCTTATTCAAGCCTCTACCCATAGCGTTAATAGCCACAAAATGTGTGGGCTACATGTTTTACGTTTCTCTTTCAATGCCAACCTTTGCCCTGCTCTGTGCAGCAGATGAGGGAACCACTGGGAACCTGTGAATTGACTGTGAAATCCTAGATTAAAACTGCGTTGGCAAAGCACACTACCAGGGGCTGAGGGGCTGGGGGGGGCTGTTGTTGAGGTTCAGTCTCACAAGCAGGGATTGTTTCCGACAGGAAGTTAAGCAAGAAGTGGTCTTATAGTGTTTGAGTGACATCACGAAGCAGAGCCCAGCCCAGCCCCACAGCCCACGCTCTACCACTATTTATAATATAACACTCTGGTCCAGTTTACGGTTGGGGTGGATGCTGATCCTCACGTCTACTATTTGCTCCAGAGTACACATACTTGAAGTGCCAAGGGATTATGTAATTGCCCTCTAAGCATGACTGCACTCCAACACAGTCCTGGCTGATGACAACACAGCAGCAAATAAAGCTTTTACACGACAGAGACAAAAGCTGAGAGTTTTTACTAGTGCAGTTCACCTGGTATCGTTTCCTCATAACAAACCACAACGGCTTTCTGTGTGCATCCACAAGTGATTCCCACAGAGATGCTGCCCCTTGATCCCAACGTTGTCCCGGTGCTGAGAGTCAGACAGAGTTCCATGCAAATCCTGCATCTCATTAACCCATTCCTGTCCTTTCCACACTGGATGCTGACACTTCACTGGTGGGTTTAGCGCTCTTTGTATTTAGAGCGCTGTTACAGTGACTTGCCTGTGTTACAGCAATGATCCCAGTGAATATATATATATATATATATATATATATATATATATATATATATATATATATATATATATATATTTTGTCGCTTTCTAAAAACTAGCCAAGCACGGGACATTTCCCTCGATGTCCGAGCACTGCAAGTCAACCTGAAAGGTCTGCATTTAAGGTCAGTTTCGAGGGCTGTCTGTTACATATCACTGGCCCCTTGCAGTGTCTAACCAGTGTCCATGTGACAGGTCAGGGTGTGGTGAACAGGCTGGATGGAAATAGCATCTGGACTACAGTGTGTGGATATGAGCAGCTGCCAACCCACAGACAGGCCAGTCTGATCTGTCAGCCAAGCCCAAGTCTGGTCTAGACACCCTCGGTCTGTGAGGCTGTCTGTCTCTCTTTACTATCACCATAGCATAACTCACTTCTGCAAAGAATGCACAACAAGCCACTAAAAATATGGGAAAATGCATTGTTTATGAAAAATTGATGTTTATATGAGTCACATTCACAGAGAAGGACCTGAGATTATATCACATGGTAAGTTTAGTTAAAGCATGCTTACTGTGAATGTAATATAGCATACCTATGACCTGCAACTGGTTTAAGAGCATTAACTCATGGGAACTTTCACGTGACAGACATGCTACTCAAGCCTCCTTTATCCAAAGGTTTTAATAAAAAAAAAATTTTTTTTAAAAAAAGAGAGAAAGAAAAAAAAATCAAAACTAGGCAAAGCACCAGAAAGCACTGGGGAAAAATATCTCAACAACCAAATTTGAGCAAAGTCAAAAACAGCCTTGGCTTTCATCTCATCCAAAAGAACAACTTAGAAGAAAGGGCTAGGTTAGGGGCCTAGATAACATGAATGCCTAAATACCCAAGCACTCGCCTCCCTTTACAGTGATGTCATTCAGTGATACTGCAAATGAACAAGGCATATGTCTAGACCTGACAGAAAGACATGCAGAAGTAAAGGTATGAAGCTACTTTTACATTTGTTTACTGTGTTTTAGCAGACATGAATTATAAAGATACCACATTCTAAATAGCAATCACACATGGACACAATCATAAAATGTAACACTCAATCCATACACATATACACATTACCCAGTAAAAGTCTTCCATTAACACAACAATCTTCTTTTCAACTTTTTACTAATTATATTTACAATGCCAAAGGATCAGAGTATTCTGTGCTAAGCAAACAACAAAAAAATATTCATTAGTGTAGGACTAATGGAATCTTAATGGAAGCTTTGAAGCATGGCAGCTCTTGTGTCTTGGTTTTCTATAAAAGACACCTTCATAAACTAATAATTCATAATGCTGTAATTCTTAGGAGAGTACAAAGTGAAGCAGAGGTCAGTTTGCTTGGCAATAAAATTTGAACTTATTTCCTTTGCTCAATTTTAGAACCATGCAGATGCACACTTGCGTTACAGTCTAAAATACCATCTTTTTAAGACAAAACACCCCTTTAAAAGTCTGGGCTGGTGTCTGCATATGTGTATATTTGTGTGAGTGTACATGGTCCTGAAACAGTTTTCTTCCTCAACCAATCCACAGCTCTGGGCCCAGGAAGCTGGGCCCTTTGCCATATTCTAAGCCTGCCCACACGTCCGCCTGCCGCCCACCAGGAAGAGGAAATTAGAACCATTCCATCCTGTCATTTCTCTGCCACAAGAGCACATGAAGGAGAGAGGGCTGAATGCAGACTCTGACCTAATCTGGTCATGTTTTCACATGAGTTTCTCTACAATGGTTAGTTTATAAAATGACAACTTTATGAGGGAAACGAGTCAACTGAGATTTGCTACAGTACACTATGCTCATGCTCTCTTACAAAGCACGTGTTTAATCCCATGGGAGGAATCATGAGGAAGAAGTAAAACCTTAAGCACTCCAGGAGATGAGTGGGATAGTTCAACCCCACCCTTCTGTATCTCTGGATTTGCAAGTATGTGTGCATGCACAAAGTGAGACTTAAAGAATGGTATTTCATTCACTGCCTTTCAAATGGGGGCGAATAATAGGAATGAGAACAGAATAAACTTTCTTCCAGTCATACTCACTACACCAGCGCTCCTCATTCCCACATTCATTTTTACAGTTTCTCTTAGTTGACTAAAGGCCTTATTATTGTCCTGCATTGAAGCTAAACTTTGTGCTCTGTAAAGACTCATTTATGCTCTCTATATGAAGGAAAATTGGTGCATCCATTTCAGACATTGTCAAATGTCCCTGCCCACATAATCCCACGTGTCCAATAAATTGGTATAGTTGTTAGGCAATGTATCCACCAGAAGGCAGTGCAATGTTTGGAGGTCACCTCCAACTTCTGATGTTGGTTTTAGGCAGTTGAAAACATTGCAATGCTGGAAGAGACTATGATAATCTAGGGCATATTCTTGGAAAAAGACATTTAAAAAGTCAATGTAGTAGACTGCAGGGGTATGCATAACCAATAAATTCATTGCAGCCTCTTCTTTGTTCCTTTTGCTAGTCACTAATGAAAGGTATACTGTGCAACATTGCCTCCACGGTTTCCAGTGGTACTGCTTTGTTAGCTATGCCTCACTATATACCCGCAAGCTCTCTGAAAAGTACACATCAAGGGTACAGAAGAACTTTGCATATACATTTTAAATATTGAGCATCCGTAAACCCTAAGTATGAAGGGCATGAATATGTTAAAAGATCAAAAGCTATGGGCCACTGGACCAAATCTATCCAGACAGTTTAAGTTGAATGTCAAACATAAGGAACATGAAACAAAATGAAATAGCCGATACAATGCTTTTCCAAATTCTTCTAGATATTTTAGTCTGGAGAAAAGAAAAAAAAGAAAAAAAGAAAAAAAAAAAGAAAAAAAAAAGAGTAATATGTCTTCCTGGCACCCTACACAGATTTTTACACATATTTGCTACTATTTATTGACACTAGCCTCATAGAAAGACACTTTTGGAAAACTACAGCAGCTACACACATAAAAGTATGAAGAATTAAACAAATTTATTAATCAATAATAATAAATGCACTTACTTTTTTAAAGGGTCAATAACTGTCTTCTGAATTTGGTTGACCTGTAATAGAAACAACTGTTAACGTAAACCATACACATCATCAGGGAAAAGATAATGCCAATTGTTATTCATTGTCAAATTAAATTACACCAGAAATAAAGTAGCTTCTACATGTCTTGCTCATTAGCTGCAAGTAACGCTGCAGCACAAACACCAACAGTTGTGTATAATTCAAGCATAGCGATAAAAAAAAAAAGAAAAAAAAAAAAAAAAGGAGAAAAAAGGGGAGGGGGATTGGAAAGAAACTTTCATGACGTTGACTCTTTTATTGTACACAAGCCCTGAGGAGAAACCCCTGAATATTCATTGAGCTTGCGATACAAAAGGATAAAACCGTCAAGGGACAAACATGAAAGAAAAACCCAACTGATTTTAAATCCTGTGCAGGGTGGGCTGCCTTACGAGATGAAAGTTCTTAACAAACAAACATTTTAACAATAACAGTTTATATTTTCCAGTTTTTCCTTCTGGTTGTCAGAACCGACAGGGGAGAGAAGGACGGGAAGACGGGAAGGGGGGTGTTAAATGGAAGTAAACGAACATCACATTTTCAAGCCTCCAGCCTCACAACCAAGTCTCATTAACAGAACTTAGCACACAATAAACTTTCTAGCATAATTTACACTGAAGATGTGAAAATGATTGTTTTAAGAAAGCAAATGTATCAGAGCTATGTTAACAAGGCAATCGACTCAAGTGTCGAACATGCAAGGAACAGTGCAATGAATTTAAAGAATGAGATGCAAAGTGACAGGTGCAGGAGAACAATGAGCAGCTCCAGTAATCATATGTTCACTTGCTATTGGAAGGACAGTCATCACAGAACAGCAAGGAAGTAAGATCGCAGCTGTGCTTTGAAAAAAAGGCCCTAACCATCTATGAGAACATACAGCAACACTCACTGATTCACACAGGCAGATTTCCAAGTACAAAATGGTTGATTGTGGTTTGAGGGAAAACAGAGAACCAATAACAACTAAGTACATGGGAATTCACATTTTCTTTGTTTTACATATTCACACAATCTCCCCCCTCCCTGACTTGAGCTGTGCTGCTGCTTTTAAGGTGAGAGCATACAGCGAGGAGGGAGAATAACAGCGGCAGATTTGCTTAAGCATGCTAGTGCCCTCTACCCTCTGCCCCTTCCCACAGAAAGGGGGAGGGGGGGGGGGGGGGGGGGGGGGGGGGGGGGGAGCAAAGCTATTCCTTGGAGGCCCAGCAAAGCCTGAGGCCGATGCTCAAGCAGCAGTCTCTATCAGTGAGTCACGGGGCAGAGGCCATCCCGGCACACAGGCCTCCCAAAAATATACACAGATCGCAGAGGAAATCAATATCCCTCCAAACGGAGCATCCTCTATTGCGCTGCCGCCATCAACACTGGGGCTCAGCTTCGGTAGCAGTGTGCCGGCGGGGCTGTGCGCCCTTCTCAGCCCCAGAAATAAACACACAGACCTGGGCCACTGCTGCCTTCATTATTGCTGCACGTTTTATCTGCTGGCTCTCTCACTTGTGAGTCCTGCGGCAAAACATCTCGTCTCAACACAGAGAAGAGCAAAGGGTGGATGCTTTTGTGTCTGTTTTGCAGGAGCAACAAGGTTTGCTGTCGGTGCCGTCAGAAACAGCAAGCTTGAAGGGAGAAGTCAGAGTAGTGTTCCAGTGTGTTGTACAGGATTATAAACACCTAGGAAACCTAGAGGTGATACACACTGCAGACTGACCAGAAAGTTCTCACAATCACTATTATGCCTTAAGCTCACTTGCAGCCACTCTACAAAAAAAGACTCACTAAACTCAGCCCAAATCTGGAACAGAATATTGAGCTGAGGCGAAGATTTTTATTTGGTAAGACTCAAAGAAGAGCAGAGAAAATCAGGTAAGGACGAGCTGTCAAAATCTGCTCTTTGATGCTGAAGATGCTTTTAGATAACATGAGCAGAAAGGGGTGGACTTACAGAATCCAAAACATTGCTTATATGTTTACAGTCAACAGATTTTTCTTCAGAATTCAAAAGATAGTAAAAACGGAGAGAAAAAAAAGCTCATTTGACATGATACATCTGAGGAATGTAGCACTCTTGTGAAAACAGTCACACTGGCAGGAGTGTAGTCCTGGGCACTCCACCAAACCATACGCACCCTAGGTCACAAACCACACGCTCAGTCCAACCTACATTTTACTTTGTCTAGTCTCTCAAAAATGGCTCCTGTAAAGTTTGATGAGCTTTGAGTCTGTCTGAAAGACTGGTATCTTGGTGCAGAAGAGGCAGGGAGGCAACTAAACTCCCACCATCCTTTATATTCAATACAGCTTGCCATTTTTGTGCAACATTGACATTACTTTCAAATTTATCATTTGAATTTTTTTTAATCGTTTTTTTTTTTTTTTGCAACATTACAACTAAAAGACAAAAATAAATATTGTATAATTATGGTTTGTTGAAAGGTTATTGTTTATTTTGGCAGAAACTAACTACGAGTTCTCATCGTAAACATAAATTATGTCTGTTCAACCACATGGAAACATTTGTCACTGAGATTTGGGTGAGTTATTCCTTTAATGTTATACCATGAAAAAATAAAATGAACAACCAGTTTAAAACAAAAAAACAACATGATTTCCCTCTTAATGGATCATTGCTTTAGAAAAGGTCAAATTATTTTGGCTGGCAAATTTAAATTAAAACAGCTATATATTTTAAGATACAATAGGTGGGAAAACCTAAAACACCTACTAGCAGAAACTGAGTCAAGAAGACAAAGTTGAAAAACAGTAAATCGGCATATGCCTAAATGCGATCCACTGTGGTCCCTGCTGTATTTTTATTTCCCTTTAAACTTCTACTCTTCACAGTCTCGTGCCTTAAGGATACGCACATGAGTCGCCACTATGATTCACAATATGCTTAGCTACCTGTGGAGATTGTTGTAATCAAACAATGAACTATACAAGGTAAATAACGCAAAAGGCCAGAACTGATATTTACAAAGTATTGTTTGAAAAAGCTGCATGGTTTAAAGTTCTTTAAAAAACTCTATCTATGGCTGGCCCTAGGGGAATGTGCAAAGGTGAGAGCAATAAAATGAAAATACTTTTCAGATCAGCAAATGCAAAAAAAAATGTGTTGACACAAAGAATTAAAATTTTATATAATTTATATACATTATTTATATATATATATATATATATATATATATATATATATATATATATATATATATATATATATATATATATATATATATATATATCACGAGGTACACAGAGAAAGACATGGACCTTACTTTTGTTAAACTGGTAGTATAAGTACACTTGATTTCAGACTGCTTATACATGTTTAACACCTCTTGATTCCTGGAGTGTTGCTTTATTTTATGCTACCAAATAACCTGCCATACTGCTGATGTGATTTGATGTTTATAGTGTCTTCTTTCTTCCGGCAGTAAAGGTGAATTGTTTTTAAGTTAAAATCACAATTAAATCTTGCGATGAGCAAATCACTCAAACAGTTTTACAAATTCCCTCGCTTCAGATGTATTTCTTGTTTTCTTGCTTGTGCAACAGCAGGGCCCTCCTTTTGAGAGTTAAAAATGTATCTGTCTCTGATTCTGCTTTTTCTGAGATTTAAATATGTTGATATTGGATTTGCATTGTGTTCAATTCCCCACACTTGCTTACAGTGTTAGGGTCACCAAAAAAAGTAATTAGTGACTCGTTACTGTAAATTGTAATGATATTGCTTTACTTGTTACTGCATTGAAAAAGCAACGTCACTACTTGTTGTTATGTACTTTCCTGTTTCTTAATTTACCACATAGATCAAGGGTCAGCAACTAAATCTGGTCTGGGGCCAAAATATTTCTGACCAACTCATTTGGGCCAACATGACCTCTTCACAGCTAAAATCTGTTTTTTTTCCCTACTAAATTCTATTCTATTTTATGGCATTAATATATTTATTTATACATTATATTCAAATGGAAACTGCAGGCATAAAACATTTTTTTACACTCTTATGTTTTTAATATTGTGTGGGCTTTACTGTCCTTTATTGTTTAATCGTAAATGAGAAAGCAGGTCCTGAAGTTCAATATTTCTTTAACAGTTTAGTAACGGGGCTGCTCTGGTCGCCCTCACTATCAGCAAAAACGTAAACAGAGCAGCTGTTAAACTTGCCTCCAAACCAAGAGCCAGAGGCAGAGTGAAAGAGAAGTTGCAGCTAGCTTTGGGGTAAACTACCTTCACTTTCCCCAGCAGCAGTGAACAGGACTTTGCTGGAACTAGAAAAGTTGTGTGGTGTCTACTTCTAATGCGTATAGTCAACTATTCATAGCTAAACAAGCATTTTCTCACAGCTAACTTCCTCTGCTCCCAATGCAGCTGACGCAGTGTTTATCTCTCTCTAGCTTGACCATTCTTAAAGGGGCCGCAACGTTCTTTTTTTTTTTTTTTCCCCCCCCCCAACAAGGCGATATTAACAGCACTGTTTCTTCACATTAACAAATAACTCCTGCAAACAGCTTCTATCACTCTAATCTGGTGGGATAGATATTATTATTTTTTGTTTACTTTTATTGTCATGTCCAGCATTTAAGCACTGTAAAATCCACAAACAACAGCATAAAGTAAGGTATGATGAGGTCATGCCATGCCAATACATATTGCTACTAGAACTCCCTGAGCTACAAAAACATTTGTGAGACATAAGTCCCGCCCGGTTCATCAACTCTGTGCTCTCATGTAAATTAGATCTATTAATGCTTTGCTGTAAGGCCCACACCTTCCAGATCAGATCTTCCAGCTCAAGTTTCTGTTATATGTTTTCCTGAGCGCACAAAAGGAAATTATATTTGTAATGGAATATAATCTTATAGCCATCTGCATTTTCAGATCTCTGACAGCAAAATGGTTTCACACAGCAGCTGATCAATAAGACTGATCAGCTGATATAACAAACAGAAGAGTTTCCTTCCACTGATCTGTAAAGTCATATAAAAGAATTTCAGTGTCATAAAAACTCCAGTCAGGTATAAACTGTTTTGTTTTATTCTATGAAGTGGACACACGAGCAGTTACCGCTCAAATCAATCTCTATGGCAACGTGTCGAGACAAGGACACACAGACGGCACATGCGGGCAGCACAAAGAGATCAGAACTTTACACACAGGACAAACACAGTGTGGGCAATGCAGGAATGTGCATTACAACAGTACAGTAAAGTAATTAGTTTCACTGTGGTGCATTACTTTATTTCTAATTTCGTTACTGTAACGCCACCCCCAACACTGCTCACTTATCATTTCCACACTCTCACAGCTGGTGAGAGGGATAGGGAGGGAAAAGAGTCGGCCACAGAACAGAGAAGACAGAGTAACTGAGTGTTTGTGCATAACTGCTGAAAAAGTGAGTTACTCTCCCTCATCATATTCTTGGGTGGGCTTTGAACCAATGGGGGATGCAAAGCCCATGAAACTTTTCCTAAAATAGTAAAATGCATACCTCAAGACAAGGCGAAGACAAGGTAGGCTATTTGTTTAATTTAAACATCATGTGAAAGCTACACTCAGCTGTGAAGTAACATCTTAAAACCTTATCACACAGATTTCCCATAAATGACTGAAACACAGAGGGAAGTAAACAGACTTCTGAAATTTCCTAATAAAGTTAATAAAGACAGCTTTACTGAGTACAGTTGATTACAACAGATCTTGGATAACATGCTGATGTTAATAAAACCTAAAAATAATATTGATCAATGGTAGATTGAGCTTTTTCATCTATCTCCATGATGGACATGGAGTTCTCAGCATAACACCAGTGTTTCCATCTCCACTTTTCTGGGAGTTTAAGTAACTCAGGATTTTCATCTGATGTCCAGGTGGTTGAAGCCATATTTTGTCCAATAGGTATTTTCTGTTTGTGAAACTGTCAGGCTGAGACTCATACTGCTGTGTGCAGTATAAAAAATAATTTAGTACTTTGGTCTATATATTAAAAAAAAAAAGTTTCGTTTTTACTACAAGTGTGGAAGGAAGCACATAGTGCTATCTTTGCTGAACCTAAACATTATCTAATAACAAGGACAAAGTATATACCTATCTAGAAAAAATGTAACCTTCAGGCTTCTGGGTTTTGGACATCTTGCTGTTGGTGAGCGAGGTTTTCATATCAACTTTGAAATTTTACAGAGCATAATCATGAACCTTATGGACAATATAGAGCAGTTCACATTTAAAATGTCATGTGATAATCATCCATCTCATATAGAAAATATAGTTCTGAATGAAAATTGAACAAAAAGTGAAATTAAAAAAAGATTGAATTGCAAACCAAATAACAACTGCAACAGGGTCAGAAATTATTTTTTTTTTCCAGATATCATTCAGGCCTATACAGTGCTCTATAAAAATCTGGTTACATGGCTTTTCTCTGGGAAGGACAAACTTCACAGAGAAGAACTGTCTTCTTGCTGCAGTTTTTTGGACTATATTGGTGCTCCATTAGTGCAAAACAAGGTTAAAAGGAAGACAAAGGTTTGTTTCAGTAAGCAATGCAAGCGATACAGTACACTTGTTCACTCCACAAGCTATGAGTAACTCCTATGAATTTTGCAGCAGGGAAAATGTTCCTACAGAGAAAATGCCCCTCAATTGTAGTTATTTTAGACACAAGTGAGTCACAAATGCATCAGTTTTCACAAATGATAACCAGTAGCTTCAGCTTACAGAGGGTGATTCCACAGATGCTTTTCAAAAACAGCAGAAGGGAAAGACATATGGATAGTTTTTAGTGTACAGGCAGCTCAATATTGCCATTGTGAAAACATCCAATTTCAACAGATTTTTTTTTCTAATTTTGTTTTTTGTATATGAGAATAAAGAAAATCACATACAATAATATACTAACACCGATGGAAGATTGCGAGGAAAAAGTAGCGATAGAAAAAGAGCTAGTTCAGTCATTAAAAAAAAAAAGTTAACTATTGGAATGAGTCAAACCTTTTCCTGATTGAAGGAATCCATCCTTTTCATGGCTGTATCCAAAGCAGTCATGGACTCCAGAAAGGCCTGGTCCTGTTCACATAGCGGGTTACTCAGTAGATCTGCTGAAATCTTCACTGCCGCTTTGGACATGGCTGACAGCCACAAACACACATAGCAGAGAATAGTGTTAAAAACTAATAAATAATATACTGTCAAGATCAGAGATTAATTTAATTTAAAAAAAAAAAAAAAAAAAAAAAAAAGAAAGAAAAAAAATTATTGATTTGAATGTATTCACATACTTAAATAACTCCATATCATCAAACAGATTACATTTTTCCTTATACATTTCCTTTTCCTGTGACAACATTGAGCCTACTTTCAGCTGACTTACTGATGTTCAGCCAGATCTTATCATGTACAATTGTGTTGCTCCCATTTAAAAATTGGTCTCTTGCTGAGATAATGCAAAATTCTAATCTTTTCATTCACCACTAGAAATACATTCACCTCAAAACTATTTAACAGTGCCTCTCACACAGCAGCAAACACTAAGACAGTAGGCTGTCATGTTCAAAAGCAAAATGTTTGGAAAATAACAGGAAGTGATGTCACTACGCGTGAATTGACTCCGAAATAAATCAGTTAATAAACCAGCAGTGTTTCCCCAACCATTATAACGAGAACTGCTGTCTCCAGTTCATTTATTTTGATCTAGTTTTTCCATACTGTACCAAACCACAACAGAAGTAAATTAAAGTCACATTTACTCCAGAATAGGTTTATGCTTCATCCTTCTATCAACAGACTGAAAAGCCCAATGTTATTTATCTGATTTACGTAACGGCATGTAATAGCAGCCCTGTCCACTGAAAGATCTGCCCTGATGCCACAAACACACACTGGTGATCACACCTCCGTCAGCAGATATAAAGCACGAATCGGACAACTTATCAATCAGCTGAAAACCGGAGGCTTATGTCTACATGAATTTGTGAGAGATCACGAAAAGTTAGGTGGTTGTTTTTACTTGGTTAGGTTATACATTTGGGGTATGTGAAGGCTTTTTTTTTTTTACTTGATATTAGAATTATTTTAATGTGGTATTTATTTACTTTTATGTAAAGCACTTTAAGCTGCGCTTTGGTATTAAAAAAGATACATAAATAAATTTAGATTTTTTTTTTATTTGAAAAATATCTGTAAATGAATAGATGTAGAATCAAACTGGATTTAATTCCATCAGGCTGTTTTACATAGACTGACAAAATGATTCAGGAAATTAGTGGTGATACCCAGCCCTAGTTGGGACTTCATCAGGGTATATGATTCATACATTTGATTTTTGGGCAAGCAAGGCACAGTCCCGATCTTAGTGTATAAAATAATAAATAATATATAAAAAGGGCTGTTAATGCATCTTTTACCATTTGAACCTCTAGTCTTAACTTCTTCGGGTCCTAACAAGCAAAAGGTGAACTAGAGGCATCATAAGTAATTTCCAGATAATCAATAAACAGTAGTTACAAGTTAAGGTGCTATGAATTTCATTCTTGTCCTGGCCCATTATTTTCCTTTCTTGTGAGGAAGCCAGGCCTCTGTGATGGTGGTCCTCAATGTCATTATGCTGCTAGTCCAGGGATACACAACAACCCAAACACACGTGAGACAGCAACTGGCAATGGTAGTCCAAGCTCACTGAGACCACAGAAATAAGACTACCATCACTAACAACACTCCAACATGTTGGAACTGGTGTCTCTCCACAATACAAGAGACTTATGAGAGAAACTGCTCAAAAACAAAGCAGACCACCACAGTAGTGATTAGGCAGAGGGAGGAAACACAACAAAGGATGAGGCAAGACATGCTGGTTCACATTAAGTAAACTTTTTATATAAATACTTACTTACAACAGTTTTCTTTGCAAATATACAAAACTTCTGTCCTCTAAATTAAATTGTAGCCATAAGACCCCTATGGTAATACTTCCCCCCTACCTGATCATTCTCACTGAATTCTGAATATTGCTACTTTTAAATTAATTAATGTTGACCAGTGTAAGACGACAGGTGATTATGCGTAGATGACAAGCAGCCTAAGTCCAGTTCTTTACTGGGTAACAGTTGGTGGAGATGGGACCTGTTCAACAGATGGAATCCATTAACAATAATGAGGCCCTGACAGCTATGACACTTTGATGATGCAGACATCCATATTTCAGAGCACAAAGGAGAGGAAATGAAGGAGTCTCTTGCTGCTCCATCCGCTGCTACTCCTCCACCCCCACAAATGATTATTTACCACAGGCCATTTCTACTGCTACTTCCAAAATACATAAATTCAAAAACAACAAATAAGCAAATAAATACAGAGTAAACATGGTTGGTGTTGCAAAAAAATGATACGAATTAACAGCAGAAGTAGTATACAAATGAAAATCTAAGTGGGAATTACACACAAAAAAACTAAATCCAACCCCAACAATAGTGTAGAAAAGCCTACAAAGAAGCAAAAAAGCAGAGGCTCATATTCTCGTTGTCTTACTTGTTATACAATTTGGAGAGTTAACACACTACAGATAAACCCAGAACACCAAACATCTTTCTATCCCCGAAAAACCTGCCAAGCTACATCAAGTATGTTGGTGAACAAGTGGAGATCAATGGAAACCCAGTGATAACACATAAATTGCTGAAAGAACACACCTAAATCAGCCTCGGTGCTTTTCTTCATGTCTTTGTGAAGCTTTTTTGTCTGATCCTCCAGTCTGTTGGAAAAGAAGAATGATTATGAGACACTTTGCCTAGTACAGCATCATCTCAACATTTTCCATTTTATCTATAAACATTAAACTTTAAAAAGTATCAAAAACTAAACATGTTGTCGTGGACAAATACATAGAAATATGGACAAAGAAAAGCCAAAAAGAGTACTAATGAATGTATAAAATATTTTTCCAGAAAGAACGACGCATAACATTTCACTACTTTCACATAAAATTTGTAAGCTAATTAACAATACAGGGAACCCTTCTTGTTACTGTCAAATACATTTCTGCTGAAAAGCATTAATGTCTTCAATCATTCCACAGCACACAATCCACTGATGGGTGTTAAAAAAGGCAATTACCCAACTACGGAGGCTGAAACATATGCCATTCATTATATCAATTAAGGCAAGCAAGGGGTTTAGGATCTCCCAAGAGACAGTTATCATATCACTTTTTCGTGGTTTGATGAAATATTGTGGAGTTTCATTTCAACCATTCTTCCCATTGTTCTAAAGATTTTATTAAATATGAAACAGTAACTGCAATCCCATCTGATTTCTGTTGTAAGAATGGGGCCAGAAAAATATAAGGACTTTTGATTTTTTTAAAGCTACATAACAAAAACTTAAGTACAGCTTGGAAATTAATATGTATTTATTAAAAAATGAATATCATAATCATTGACACTGAAATCCAAGGGATTTTAAAAGATGACCATTATTAGTTTATTCGAAATTTAAGTATGATTACGAGGAGTTACTTACATTCAATAAAAAATTAAATAAGGCCACCAAGAGACAATTCTAATCTTTAATAAATAAGATGCAACTGGTCTCCCTGCCACACATACATTCTGAAATAAAAAAAAAAGTATAATTTATCACAAATAGATGGGTTTCTGATCATGTGATATAATTGATCACATTCACTTTGTGACAGAAGTAGTCGCGTCATCATTTGTCTTTAAAATCTATCTACTCCCCTTTAAACACCTACAGTGGTACGGGAGGACTGAAAGCTGCTCTATATTTTGACAGTTTTTCCATCATCATTCAAATAGCTAGAGGTGTAAAGCAGGAGACAAAAGTGTGCAAATTCAGGATCCTGTACGCAGTTTTTTTTTTTTGCTTTGCATCTGTGAACAGAAGCCCCTCCATTTTTAAAATGTTTCTTTTAATGCATGCAATACAAAGTGAAATTATTTGGTAACACTAATTTAAGCTCATATAATGTGGCTGGCAGTTTCCAAGTGGGGGTAATGAAAGAACAAAGATAAGACATGAATAAAATAGAGCCTAATGACAAAACTCTGCCAGTCAGAAGCCTGGTTGAAAAATAGACAATAAAATAATTTAACACTCCAGCATGCTTTCAGAGCAGAGCTTGTACACTGAAAATGCACTCTTGTGGTGCCTGTTTGTGCATGCTAAACTCATGTTCCAGACAATACCTCCTACATAAAAATGTGTTGCACAATACTCTTGCATCTTATCCATTTTCTCAGAACACTAACAATGAGAGAGCCATTCTGGCTGAGTGCCAGCTGAGAGTCAGGGCTCTCTCTAAAAGGTGCTAATAGGGCGACCTGTTGAAACAGCTGTTGCTCCCTGAACCAGTGGCCAAATGTCAGGCAGTGCAGCCACAATCATTATGCTATATTGTCTGGTGAAAACTGGAAAGATAGTATTCTGTTGCAACTTTCAAGTATACACCCTGAATCAAATGCTTGTTAATGAACAGGCATTCTAGCATGCTGACAATTCCACCGTTTTCAGGTCAATGTCATTCACACAACAACCAGGTCAGGCAGTGTCATAACTGCCATATATTTGCTAAATCTTTTGGAATTCATTAATTTACACGTTAAAAAACCACAGCAAATTCTATGTAAGAGATTTGGCTTAACATGTGTACATTAAATAGCTGAAGAGAAATTTGCACTCAACCATTTTCTACGTTGTTCTCTGAAAAACATTTTGAAAAATAAATACACCTGTACAGATTTGGTACTTCTACACCAAATGCACTTTTTACGAGTTAAATAAGTTCAATCTTAAAAAGTGATTGATAGTTGTTCCTTTAAAAACACTGCATTTTTTAGCTTCACACTTCTTTTTAAACAAGGTTGTTGTAGTGCTGGTATTGGCACCAGCTGCAGTTGAGCGTTTTTTAAGCTCAACACACGTTCCAGCCAGAGATGGGCAAAGCTGATCTTTGGCCGCTTGACGCAGGGCGTCAACCAATCAGAGCGACTAGCTCGGAGCTCCTGGAGGATTTCTGTGGTGAACCCAGACTGAGATGTCATTTACTCCGTGCAATATTTAGGATAACCATTCCTTGCTAAAAAGCTGAATGTTATTGATTTGGCAACGTAGCAAGATCAGTGTCGAGCGTTTTTGACGCTCAAAACGCATTTGGTCTGAACACACCGTTAGCTGATGTTGAAATACTGGCTTGATGTTTATAAGCACCAGTACATACCAAACACACACACACACAGTACACTGAGATTACCGCTATCAGGATGAACAGTGGAACAGTATCCATAAGGTGCAACTTATATGTTTCTGTAGAAGACCACAGTGTATGAAGAAAGTTCATCCACATAGATCAGTGTTAGTCTCTTTGACTTGAAACTTTACGTCTTTTTAATCAATAATCTTGTTGAGGAACATCCCCCCCCCCTAATGGCAAGCATATAACCTTTCACCCAATTTGAGCTGATTTTCCCCTCGTACGACTAGTTTTTGATTTAGTCCAATTTTGGCCCAATTCTGTGTCATGTCTCATGCAGTCTACACGTAGTCATGAAGAGTGAGTACCCCCTTATGACCAATTCCCGATCAGAAATTCTGGCCCACAAGACTATCAAACTTATTTGAAAGTGGGTGAAACAACTGCTTTGGTGGTTAAACAGAAATAACTGGAGCTGTAAGACGATTAAGCACAACTTAGATAAACTGGCAATTCTTAATTGCAAAAGCATTTGACTATTTATTGTAAATATATATATTAAACATTTTAAGAAATTACAAATTATCTATTAAAATACACAAATATGTTTCCTGGCATCAAATGGAATTTGTCAATCTTGACATGTTGTTTATGCCTGTAAGTGTACTGCTTTTATACAAGTGTTGATATAGATCTCTAGGGTGGAGAACATCAACGTCTGTACATGCCTGCTGTTCTGACTCATCTATAAAGGTCTATTGGTACCACACCTTCATGATAAAGGGCCCTCCTACTCAACAAAACCTGAGAGGAAAACTGTGCTCCCACTCAATTTACCGGGCCCCTCAGGGTGTTTCTAGAAGCCAAGGTCCTGGTTTTTAAAGAGCCCTGAATGCCTTCTCTTTAGTTTCACAGAAATTCAGAAATAATAAATAATGAACAGCTGATACACTTAATTAGTGTTTTTCTCTTTTCATTGACAAAAAGGTTTCCAAATATAACACAACAGATGCATCAATCTATTACAGAACGATGTTGAGGCAAGTGAGTCACCAAGAATAGCAAAAACAGCAAAGTCTTTGTAAAATAAGATGTTCTTTGTAAACACATGAAGAGAAAGTTGCAAAAACTCTCAGACTTTATATTGAGCCCATATATGTAAAGCACTTTTAATTGTCTTGTACATTAAATGAGCCATACAAATAAACATGCCTTGCCTGAAACAGGACTCAGGCCAATATTGATACATTTAGGCCTGTTTATTGGTAAAATCAGTTCGGTTTGTTCAACATTTCAATTGATTGTGTACCTCACCATACTTACTAGGGCTGGGCAATATGACCAAAATGCCATATCACGATATAGCTCATTTTATATCCCCACACATAGCTGTGAGCTAGTCTGTTGTCGGTTCCACGTCAGTCTTTTTATATCCAAACCGCATCCATGCGACAGAAATTTCCCCTCTTATGAACAAGCGCGTCTGTTTTGGTTGGCTGGTCATCTTTTAGTGAATCATCCTGCTCTCATGTCTGCTGCCGTCTTTCTCCATGTTTGTGTATATATTGCAGCATGCATGCCGTAAAGCGCATCTTGACGTAAAATACTGCAGTAAAGCATCTTATCATGGTGTAAACGATAGAGCCTCATATGAAACGATATGCATTTTCTATCGTCCAAACAATATATAAATGCTTACCATGTCTTCGTGAAGCAAAAGGAAAGAAGGTGCATCACTTCCTCTATTGACAGGGTTTCCCTTATTAGTGATACTTGAATGGATCGCGTAAGAGGGTGTTTGAGTTTGATCATGTTTATTTGCAGAAATAGATTGATTGTTCTATTGTTTAGTTGGCTAAGGTACCAAGGTAATTATCAATTATGCAAGTGGTTATTTAAGTTTACTGCCAATGGAGAAACCTAATGGTGTATTGGATTTACGTGTCTAGGGAAGTCATTCCCTAGACATATCCATATCAGGAACCAAGCTTTGATTAAACCGGACTTCTGAATCTGTGGAGGAGGTCATTTGAATGGAGCAGCGTGCATGTGATATTAATTTTGGTTTATCTGATTGTAGTTATGTTTTGTTGACCAAGTTAATTGTTATGTCTTCTTTCTATATTTGGTCGCAACATGCACTTTAGTAAAATTAATACGCCCCATTTTGGAAGACCTCTGCCTACAGCCAGCTTTTAGTTACTCCCATTTTCTTGTGCCTTCAGTGACAGATGGTAAAGCATTTTGCCCAATAACCTGAAAGTCAAGATTGTGGAAGAGACTTGACCGTTCTTTCTTTTAGTGCTGGCATCACTGGTGTAGGTTTGAATGTTTAGTGGTGGTCAGAGAGCCTACTGGTGTGGACCGGCTGTCACGTTTTCATTAGTTCCGGCAACACATGTATGACCATCACTATGTATGATTATTATGTGACTGAATAATGGATTCACTGTAAAGTGCTTCTGGTGCCTTGAAAGCACTATGTAAATCTAATCCATGATTATTATCATCAAAATCAGGCTATCTAATTGGAAACAGAAAATATACAATACATGGCAAAAATCACAGAACCCTGAATTCAAATAGCAAACTTACTTTTGAAGTTTATCATATTCTCGCTCAAAGTCTCTTTCAACCTAAAAACAGAAAAAAATACGAAGAGATTAATAATGACTGCCAATAACAGTGTGGCAATCTCAATGGATGTCCTTTATTATTCAAACACCTTAAAAATAAATGTCTTTACCAGAAGCATTGCAGAGGAATACTTTGTCAGTGTCTTACAGCTGAAGCTGGGATAACATGCTTAAAAAATTGTTTTTTTTATTTTAAATACAGACTGTATCAGGACAAATATGTGTGAGATGTGGATCTGCTGTGCCCTGCTTCTCTAACTTGACTACTTGCCATTAAAATGTAGTAATTGGAAGAGTTTTGTAGCAGCTTTTTGTGCATACAAGCTGTTACATTTCCAGACATTTTTACAGCCTAAACCGGTTTTCAGAAAGTTTTTTTCTCTTATAAGCATTTTTTGTGGGATGTTAAATCATTGTTTTTCTTTTTATGGCTGTTTTCATCCAGGTGTTACATGCACAACACAAGATGCACAAACTAGCTAAAATGGAAACAATCACTCTGAAAAGAGGCCCCATGTTACATATTTGAGACATACACAAGGCTAGATCCTCATAAACACATGAGCAAAACTGAATTATACTGAATAAGAACCAGAAAATGTTCAGGTTCCAGTTCGATCATTCTGTAACTCTTCCTCTTATCATGTGCAAACTTTATTGCTAAATTTATTTCCTGATGACCCCAGGTAACTAAAATTAGGTAAGATTGTGAAGACATTATGACTGAATGAGGTACAACATGGTTTGTCTATTCATTTCTTTAAAACATAACATTTAACAGAACCCTAATGGGTTCCTGTCTTGTGGTTCTGTGGGCTCCTGGATATAAACACAGTGGCAAAAACAATAAAGCAGACAGCTGACAGTGTCACAAGTGGACCATCTAACTTTGCCTTTATCCCACTCCATGGTTTTTTGCTGAGGAAGGCACAGGAAGCTGGAACCCCAGCCTTTAGAGGGACTACCAGGCCACATACCCATTACAGAGGAAGTGGTTCATGCCAGCAAGGGAAACACCCACTCACTGTCACCTCAAGGTAATCACTCTTGCCCACTGAAATGGCTCAAACAAATTGATATCCAAAAAGTCTTTTGTTCATACCACACCGATGACAGTATTTGCCTACTACTCATGGTGCACATTCTACTTGGGAAGCTTAAAACTATATTAAAACATCTAAAAGAAAAGGAAAACTAAATAAATGAATAAAAATACCAAGTTTCTCCCAGGATTTCTGAGTGATGTGTGAATCGAGTGAAAGTTTCTAACTTACCGTTTTAGAGACAATCTGTTTTTTTGGTTGTCCAATCTTGAAAGGAATCCTGAAATGACACAAAGAGCAATGAGAGGTGACAGACAAAGTATAAAAAAACGGCCTAAAAGGTGAAATTGTTTGATGCTTAGATTGTGTTTAGGCTGCATGATGCCTGGTGAACAAGCACCTATTTTAGATAAATGACAGTTAGTATGAGGCTGTTAATCCCTGTTCCTCTCAAGTATGCCGTCAGTGCCATGTACATTAACTTCATGTCATCACTGATCACATCTGGCTCCCACTGCAACCGGATATCACTCAGCAGAAGTGGTTGTGCCCTCTTCTTTGTGTGGTTCTGTTGCATGACCTCATCTGGCAATCAAACACAAATGCATTATTGTGTTTCAGGAAAATTGTAAGCCTTGTCCATAATGTCAGGCAAGATCAAGCATATACTGGGACTCAAAAAGGCAAAAGCAAGTTGACAATCAGCACTCAACTATGTCACAAGGCTTAGTGTATTTGTATTTGCTATGTGCCATTTTCTGAATAAGGAACAACTTTTCTTCACTCATGAGTGGAAATGCACGTTTCTCTAGATTTAGACAAAGAAGAAGAGGCATGTTCTTTCTTAGGTAAAACAAAATCTTTTATCCCATTTCAAAACTTTGCCTGTGCCTTAATAAGTTGCTGCAGAGGATCAGAGTGACTTGGGAAACTATGAGACAGAAAACAGCATCTTGTCACTGTGACTGATTGTAGGCTGTCACTGATGTGGTACTAATGGTCTGAAATCTAAGCTATATGATGGACGGTTACTGCTGACAGGCAGGGTGAGGCAGCAGCTGCGTCAAAAGAAAGGTGTGTAGACTAATGAGATGAAAAAATAAGGGTGTGATGTAAGGAAATTGTTGTGCAACCAGAGAACGCCACTGATGTGTATCGGATCTTTTTTCAATAACAAAATTCAACATGGTCAAATAACAGCAGGGCTATCATGGAGAGAAGAAAAAAAAACATAAAACATGAAATATCAATAGTATCTCAAATAAGAACATTTCATTTGATTTGTTAGCTCTGTAGTGTACTTTGTGTTACGTAAGGTTTTAATTAACATGACCTTTTCAGTGATGATTTAAACATGAACCTTGTTCATTACTAAATATAAATATTTTATTTCGTTGGTTACGAAAAATAGTTTCATCCAGTGTCATACAGTGGGTACACCCATGTGGAAAATACCCACAGAAAATACTCTGCCAAATCTTTTTGTGACTCATTTCTTGCTGATTACCTGAGATATACACAATGATGTCACACTAACATTCGCATGCAGCTTTGTGCCACATTTGTATGGGCTTCCTCTCATATGAAACTGGTGTTCTCTCCAAACAACACAGATAAGAATCAGCCTTATGCAGCCAGCAATGCAATGTATGTTCTTCCCATTAGATTGAAGACTAAAATTTTACCTAAGAATGAGTTTGGCCCAGTTAAGCACAGATGAACAGCCAGTTTATAACTGTATACCCATAACTTAGTTATTATATTTGAATGCAGACCCCAAAGACCACTTGTGTGTTCATAAGCTTCTTGTGGCTATGATAACCGTTCAACTTACTAAATCAATATTTCTTGGTTTGTGACATATTTATGATTTGATTCCACATCTGTCTAGAATGTCTGAATCATCCACAGTTGAGGCAGAAACTAAAATTGTACATATTAACACAGGAGTCTATACATACTATTGGGTCTCAACAGTTTCAAAACAACTTATTGTTAGAGCCAAGTATATAAAATATTGTGTTTATATCAAAGTTTTTCTCACTGCAATCTTTAATACAGTTGGAACTGGTTTTAGTGTGTCTTTGTGTGATGATGTTAATGTTTTATGACGCTGGCTGTGTGTGACAGGAGTCCGGCACTGAAATACCAAGAGAATTTTATGAGTGGAATTTTAGGGAACCAAATGTAATGTTTTCAACAAACACGGTGTGTCAGGAAACAAAGCCAAAACAGAAAACAAAGTGCAAAAAAACTGCACCACGGCTCCAACTTGCAAACAACACTCACCACTACAGGTTACGCTTTCAGTACTTTTTCTATATTATAGTAGGGACAATACAAGAACCCTATTAAGACCCAAGAAAGAGGGTTAGTCTCTTTAACAACTCATTAAGACTGGCAAAAATAGTTAAATGAGCATTGTGACAATCATTTCTAATGTTTGCTAAGTACAGCTTTTAAAAAGTCTTTAGCATGTAGAAATATTGGCAAGTTTGCTACTGTGCGCCCAGAATCATCAGTACAGCAGAGACCCACCCGAAAAACAGAAGAGCAAAAAAGAGCTTTAAACTGAATACCAACATTTCTAGAAACCTGTTCTAGTAATGAAAAGCATTGCTTGAAACATCAACATAATAACTGGAAAAAGAAATCACAGAAACAAATTTGTACCAAAAGTTACTCAACAAGTTTGGGCACAGATTTAAATCATTTAAACTACTTTTTCACACACTTCACAAATCATCAAAACGTTAGTCAACTTGCATTTGCAGAGCTGGTGCACGTCATGCTGTCATGAAAGCACGTAGACAAGAACAAAGACAGAACAGTATTCCCTGTCCAGGACGCATTAAGCACTAACTGGAAGAACCAATGGCCGTTCACTTAAACTATAAATGTGTACAACATTAGAGAGATACTGCATCATTTGACCTCAGATATTCCATGCTGCACAATGGGCCAGTTAAAGATGTTGGGAAGTGGAACTGTTCATATGATGACCCTAAAGTCAAACCTCTCACGTCATAGAACCAAGTGTGCAGGCTCTACTGGAATGCATCAGTCAGCAGAGGCCATAAAGGATTCTTTTCAATAGAAGAGCTCTCCACTCTTGACCTTGCATTTGGCAGTGCATGATGGCAGAAGTGTTTCTTGCCAGCTATTGACTGCTTGTCTGTACAGAATGACGCCATCTTGCTGTACTGAAAATTACACCAAAAATGTGTAATCCATTACAAAGCAAGTTAATGTGCATACACGTCACAAATGCAATGAAAGAAAAAAAGGGATTAGGCGACACTGCATTTATGTTTGAGCAGCACTTAATAACGCTTAAGCAGCGCATCATGGAAAAATCTTTTTAAACTTGAGCCCTTTTCAGTCATACGACTATGATACTGCTGGTAAGCCCAAGTCATTATAATGAAAATTTCTCATATAGTTTCATTCACAGGCATCCACGACAGTGGATCAGAGAGTTCACCAAGTGATGTACAAGGTTGGAATTGTACACTTTACTACATGTCAGGACATTGCAAGCATGCTTAAGGTCAAGACTAAATTTTAAAAAAAAAATGTAAATCAATGTCTGTGTTTTCAAGTTGGAGAGTGACCCTCAAGGATGGATTATGTTTTGATACTTAAACACAGGAATTAAAATTTAGAATAGAGCATTTGTGTGTGGCACAATCCAACTGTGTCTGCTGTGTAGTTTCTCAGTGTGCAATCTTTACATGGGCCCACAAAATCCAAGAACACACATACATACACATATATATATATATATATATATATATATATATATATATATATATACATACAAACACATACACACACATATATATATATATATATATATATATATATATATATATATATATATATATATATATATATATATATTTTTTTTTTTTTTTTTTTTTTAAAGGTTTTTTTTTTTTTTAAAGTTGCTGAAATCTTCCCATCACAGTATATTTCTAATAACTTAGTGTGTGGGAATCATTAAATTGAACCAATTGTGCTCGAATACATGCAACCAGCATGGCACATAAGAAACAAATCAGTAGTAAGTCACACAGACAACAACACAATAAGTAGTATAAATCTTTTGTGTGGGCTCTTTGTGCCCAACACTGTGTGCTACTTATCATTAGCAAGGGAGATGGTATGAGGGCATGGCTTGAATTATGGGACAGTAATGCTCCTTGAAAAATGAAAAACCCTCCTAAAGGTTTTCAGCTCTGAGGTGAGGCCCTAAATATAAGCAACTTTCTAGTAATATTTAACTTTTCCACCTGGTACCAAATGTTTTTTAAGGATACACTAATAACACATATTTTAAAACTGAGTACAAGTACTTACATTTGAGTACTTGCCGATACTGAGTACCAATATGAGTACTTATAAACTCCATTAGAGTTCAATGGTAAGAGGCATCGACTAAAATGTCACATGAGAAGAGAGGATATTTCTAACAGTCTACAGCCATCTTCTAAAAGTAAGCCATGAAAATTGTCAGATTTTTCATCAATAAGGATAAAGTATATTTTTTTGTCTTCTGTTAGTCGCTGCTTTACAGTTGTGAATCCAAATAGGTTTCTCAGAGAATGGCTTAAACTTGGATGTCAAAAAATAAATATCCACCATGGTACTGTAACTTTGTTACTTTGTTATGATAAATATTCTCTAAATAAGGTTTAACTATCAGAATCTCCATAAATGAGGAGAATAAAGTGATTTTTGTGGATTGAGTTCACTGCTGTGACATTACATTTGCATGTATAAAGTATGCATCTTTCTCAGAGATGACAAATTCGGATTTTTTTTAATGAATAATAACTTTGTTGTTTGTATTATTTTTCTGTTCCTGTCAGCTGCTCACAGTAAAAGCCAAATGTTTTTAACAGAAACCACATTTTTGACTGCACTGATGTGCGCAATTATGAGTACAGCACCCCACCAATAATTGGATGCATACATAACGATAGAATAACACAAAAGTAATGACTGTACTTGCTAGAAGCTTGAAAGGTTGATCTGTATCGGCTGATTATCAAATCCCTGTAAATAATTACAGCGGACACTGCTGATCTGACAATTAGCTACACTGACTTATTATTGTTATGCCAAAGGTACAGGTCTTTGTTTTTATTTACTATGAACCGCCACCTATAACTCCCCATAACAGTCTCTGGCACACTGGTATATTTTCTTACATTTTTTAAAACCAGGCATAGTTACGTTGTCAGACACTAATCCAGACATGATTTTAATTGCTAGCTAACGTTCGCCGTACTTGTAGCTAGTTACACGACTTTCTAAAACATCTTTCAAAACTAGCAAGCCTAACCGTGAGCAACAACTGATGCTTTTAAGGTAAGCGTTTTAAATGGTTTGCTTACAAACCAGTTACATGAATGGGAAAATGGTTTTTAGAAGAGGTTTTATTCGAGAGCCCCGGAGTTTAATAAGCTAAAGCTAACTCCAGCTCTGGTGTCTGAGTAATACTTCCAGGAACAAACCGGAGGCGAGTCGACAAACCAGTTCGTATGAATTTTGGATACATCGTTTCAAGCTAAAGCTTGCTTTAGACAACAAATCCGCATTTTATATGGGATACATACCAGCTCATTTTGAGTGAACTTGTATTCCTGTTTCAGTGGGTAGTTGTACTATCTTCCGAAAACCATCATTTCCACCACTTCACTGTCAGGCGTGTTTACAGGAAGTCACTGAAGCTAAGCCGCTCGCGCTTCCTCTTCGGAACCTTCTTCTCCCCCCCCCCTTCCTTTTTATGTATTTTTGTGTCCTGTATAATAATATGGCTTTATTTTTTTATGTCCTGTATAATAATAAGGCTTTTTATAACGATAAAAAGTCGTATATGAACTTCATTTTTCAAAAGAAATCGCATAAGCAGTCGTGCATGCGCGCGCATGCGGATCCCTAAATAAACCGAAGGCAAGTTATATTTTTCTTTATTCAAGTACTTACATAGAAATAACAAAACAATTGCATTACAATAAACTGAAGTGCCAGGTAAACAGGGGAGCACATCTCCCCATCACAAGGATATAGTAAAATTCATTTCAATATTCAGCTCATCATAAAAGGACCTTATTATAAGGTAATAATAAAAAACATTAAATTGCCTAAAGACATCCACAACATTTTTTAACAAGATCCCTTGTTTTCTTTAACAAAAAGCCAACAGAACAGTTATCCAAGTGTGTGTTTCCAGTTGTCTGTTTTGCATTGTTGTAAGTTTTGTCCCATTTTACCCAATGTGACTTTTTCATGCATAATAAAGAAATGAGCACCACCCACAGCATCTGTGGGCAGCACTTTGGAACATTTCCGTGCACATGCAAACATGAGGATATACTGTTAATGAAAGGAAACACAACACAACAGAAAACAGTGAGTATCGACTCCATCTAAACACCAGTGTCACTGTTGAAGACCACAAAATCCCTGAAGCCACCCTCTAGTCCATAGGTTGACATGAGTTCCCTATTTTATCTACATATTGTCGAAGATTTTTTCTTTTTTTTTTCTTTTTTTTTAAAAAAAAAAAGAAACTCCATGATTATTAATTGCCATAAGTGAGCGAAAGCCCATGGCTTTGCCCATGGCAGTTGCACTGAGACTAAATCAAACAGTTACATACAAACATTAGTACAAGGCTGCCTTCAGCTACAAGCATACAGAGATCACATTTATGATTTGCTGCTCCTGTGGAGCTCCTGTGGAGAATTGTTTTTGATCAGTCAACCCTGCAACCCAGTTTGGCACAAAGATGGCTGCTGATGTTGGCTCAGATCCAACATGGAGCAGAGGATGAGACAAATCCCAATTTTTAGAACTTTCAGATGCCTACTTTTGGCAAAAAGAACAAAAAGTATATGAAATAATAGAAAACAAAATCTTGGAAGGACGTGTTACCAAGTTTAACAACTCTTTCTAGATATCTATAGCATTCACATATTATACAGAGACCATTGTAAGGTCTGTATTATAGTTTAACAGCCAAACTGCATTAAGGAAGTTGGATGGAGGGGATCATATCAATTGTATGAAATCTATAAAAAGATCACAACACAAAAGTGACAGACACAGGTAGGCTGATGAAATCGTGTTTGCATTGAATTTGTGTATTGTGTAATTTCATGACTTCATTTGGACCGGGAAATAGTTTGATATAGTCATGGCTATTGCATCACTCTTCAACCCAAAGCAATACAAACAGGTTTTTTGTAAAACAGAGCATAACTTTTGTTGAACTAACTTAAAACGAGCCAATTTAATGCATACAATCTCACATAAAATCATTCCTACATCACAGATAAACCTTTTGGTTTTCTAATCACCTCATTGTGTTTATTTTGAACTGACTTAATAAGACTGTATTTCACAGGATGTTTGCATTTGAGGCCATTACTCATTGCGGCATATGCTCTGGCAGACCCAAATTAATGTTTTAAAGTGAATTATTATGCAAATGATTATCAGATAATGAAACTAATGCAATATCCAAATCTGGGAAAGAATGTCAGTAAAATGTTGTATTGTCATTATATGACTTTGTGTTGTATTTTATAAGGCAGGAAAAGTTACATTAGACAGTGTCCACCATGGGAATGAACTATGTACTTTGATAAATTGTAGTTAGATGTTGCAGGGTGTGTGAACTTTTAAACTTTTTAAAAAGATGCAAGGGGGTCTGTTCATTTTACCAGATGAGTTGAGAAAAGACTCTCTGAGGCCAGATTAATTGGAAAATAAGTGGATACTTGCCAGGAAGCTAAGCAGTGAGAACTGTTTGTTACAGGAAAGGGAAAGTATGGCCTTCAAAGCTCATTATTGGACGCACTGTGTTTTCTGTGGCATTTGTCTGAACCCTTCCTCTGGCCTTTGCATTTTTCTGTTCATATACTTTCTTTTTCTTCTCATTTGCCATGTCTGCGGACTGCAACAATATCATTTTTTCTCCAGCTGTTAACAATGTTGATGTAAATTCTCTGTTCAGCCAGATGTTACAAATCTCGTTAAACAACATGGGAAGAAGAAGGTTTCCTAGACAGTACACTACTGGGGAAAACGTTATAGTTCCAATTATACATTACTTTTTTTTTTTCTTTTTTTTTGCACTTTGATTAATGACTTGACCATTTCTATGTTTGACAGCTGTGCTTTATGCCACCCCTGGCAAAGTGCATCCCTATGTCTGTCTTATCAAGTATTTTCCACATAATTTCATCATTAATAAATTCTCTCTCTGATGGTATTTGAGCCCCAGAGCTTCAATACAGTCTTTGCACTCTCTAAAAATTATGGAAAACATTATATCATAAAGCAATCTTTTATAAAATGTTGCTTTTGTGATGTTTGTCAGCATTATTATCAGCATCATACTGTACCTACATCCAACTGAAGCCATTGAAAGAAGTGTGTCTATATGAATAAACAAACAAACAAAACAACAAAACAGGTATTTCTTTTCCTTAGAAAAAAGCTGAAAATATTCATTAGTGAAAATTATTTGCATTCCCAAATATGTATTCCATTAAAAAAAAACAAAAAAAAAACAAAAAAAAACATTTTAGCTATTTGAGTCACTTGGGAGAATGTCTAGAATATCCAGTGGTTTTACATAGTGGGGGGCTTGTGATAATTTAAAAAGAAATAATAATACGCATATCTTTAATAGAGATAAACAAAATATACAAAAATAAAAGATGAAAAAATGGTAAACTATTTAGAAAACACACCAATGCTTCTTTAAACTGGTTTCTATTTTCAAGCAGAGAGATGGTGCCGATGCTATTGTTTTTGTATCCCCCTGCCCCCCACACCCCTCCCTCCCCCGACCCAAAGTGGAAGATTGATAGTTGGCACTGCTGCAGAGCTCAAAAAATCTTTGAAAAGACTCATGACAACAAATTTTTTGTATCATACCTACATTACCGAAAGCTTTGAGACATATCCTGCACAAGCACTCAGTCAATTGAAACTTGTTTATGCAGACATTTGTATTTACATAGTGTGCAAAAAGATTTGCACATATATGCACAATTTAATACTGAATTATGGCGCATTTGACATTTGAATACAGAAATAAAATGTCTACTTTAGCTACCTGCAAACATATTTGTTTACTGTACAAAAAAAAACAAAAAGGACGAACCACCTTACAGTAGTCTACAGCTCAGGATCTCTGTGTTAGAAAAAATGTAAACATTGATATAGATTTTTCTTTTCTAAATGATCTCTTACCATTTACTGCTTCTCTTTTGGTCTATTAAACCAGGTAGTTTAATCTTTTTAAACTGAGAAGCAAAGACAAAGGGCCTCATCCTTTTTTTTTTTTTTTTAAAATCTAATTTAAACTTAGCTTTTATATACTGTTTATATATATATTTATATGCTGTTTTTTCAACCCAGTGTTCTTTAATTAAGTAGTTCAGTCTGTGTAATTTGATTTACATGTTGGTTGGTGGCGTATGTCATGACAATATGGCATATAATTACAAAACTCATAAAAACTGAAAACAATCAACAATATCTGTGAGCTTTTAAAAAAAAAAAAAAAAAAAAAAAAGAAAAAAGAAGAGGCAAAAATTATAGCTGGTAACACAACATAAAGCCACCATATAAAAAAAGCAACAAAAACACACAGTATCTCTCAGTGACTACAAATAAATAAGTATTGGCAAAGGCATGGGTTGCTGCAGGCGTGTTTGTACACGTAACAGGACAAGACATCGGTTTGCTTTTTGTTACCTCGTCAGTGATTATCTAGGTTTAACCAAACTGTGATATTTGGTGAATGATCTTTCTGTTAACTCAAAAAGTACGCTAAGCTGATGCAACTGTTGGGTTTGGCAAATATCAGGCACAAAGATAAGACCAAGGTTGGCTGCATTACCACAAGACATTTGGCACATTCTCTTGAGAAAATAACATGAAAAGGAAAAAACAGATACCTCAACAAAAACAACAAAATCAGACAGTCAAGTGCCACTGTTAAGGTATTCATGACAGTACACAAATATAAACAATTGCACTTTTAAACAGCCTAATAAAATTAATGCATACAATTCAGACAGCTAACCCTTTCACAGAGCTCTATTATAATATTATGTTAATCCACCCCTATCATGGAGTCTGGCTTCCCTCCAATAAAGATTTTTTTTTTTTGGTAAAATTTACATAAGTGTATCCACCTTAAAACCTATAGAAACACAGTGGCCTTTTTGACAGAATGTGCTTATGTGCCCGTCTTTGTGTTCAGACTGTGTTATAGTAGCTGGGGCACTGAATTGCTTGGAAAAAAAAAAAAAAAAAAAAAAAAAAGGAAAGCTGCCTTTCCACTCTTATGTAGAATAAATGCATCCATCTGAAAATAGAAGAACTAAAATGAATAGGGGTGTAAAAGAGAAGAAAAAAGTCACCTATTTATCTGATAGTGGATTCTTCCTAAGTCTCTTTATGATGTGTGCCGAGGCTTTAGTCCAAGTTAGCGCAGTGACGGTCATGATGTTCCCACTGTCGGCCCCCCACAGGAGCTGGGTGGCGAGCTGTGGCTCCCTGTTGCCCCACTGCTCTTTTCAGCTTGCTTCTTGTCTTTCTGTTTCAGGTGAACCTTCGCATGTCTCTTTCGCTCGTCACTTCTGGCAAACTTGCGTCCACAGAACTCACAGGAAAAGGGTTTCTCACCTGTGTGTGTGCGAATGTGCGTGGTCAGATGGTCACTCCGGCTGAAGGAGCGCATGCATATTCGGCACTGGAAGGGTTTGTGACCTGTGTGGATCCGAAGGTGACGAGTTAGTTCGTCTGAGCGAGAGAAGCGTCTGTCACAGTTCTCTGCTGGGCAGGCATGTGGCCGTTCATGGACTGGGGTTTTGCTGGGACGGTTGGGGTACTTCCGAGGACGAATGGGTTTGAGGGTGAGAGTCTGAGGTGGGGGATGGTGCTGAGGTGGGTGCTGCTGTCCGCCGATGAATCCTGGGTGGATTTGTTGCTTGTCTTTGAAAGCTCTTATGGTCTCCAGTGGTGTGATAGGTGGAGGGTTGACTCTGATAGGGTCCATGGACTGGAAGGGCTTGTGCTCCATCACACCAACTTCCCCTTGATGATGAAAAAGGTTGTAGTCGGGGATCATGGAGAAAAGGCTGCCATCCATGGGAGCTTTGGATGTTGAGTGATAGTCATTGCCAGGGTAGGCTAGAGTTGTGCTGGTAGCTGGGCTGTGGTGGAAGGAGACCTGATCTTGGTACAGGTCACTGCAGTTGGAATAGGCAGGTAGTGGTGGACCGTATACCTGCTCCATGTCTGACGTCTGTCCGCCCATACTGGCTGCGGAGGATGATGTCTGAGTCGTTACAGTGCCGGGGGACGGAGAAACACCTAAGATCCCTGCACTGACAAGACTGATGATATTGTTGTCAGGGCACCAACCAGAGCCCCCAATGCCACCCGAGGGAGGTGTGTCAAAGGCGAATTTCCCCAGATAGGTGACCGTCTGTCCACTGCGGTTGGACTGGAAGCTGGATCCATATTGAATATCTGAGGTCGCCTTCTCGCTTCCCATGCCCAGATCCATGATGTTATCTAGATAAAAGTGAATATAAACACAGATCATGAGTCAGTCATGCATGAAATCCAAACAGTTGAGAAGAAAAAACTGAAAGTTGTGAAGTGGCAAAAGTCATAAAAAAATTACTTTTTTATCCTAAATTAACTTGAAGTGACTGTCCTCGGTTTGTCCAAAAATGAAGATTTTTTGCATATCCCTAAAATAAATGACAAAATGTAAAAAAAAAAAAAAAGTCCAGTCTTATACAGTTCATGAAGAAACGTGAGCGCTGTCAGACCTGGAAGTTAAGTGACTGAGTGCTGCATCTGAGAGAGTGGTGTGTGTGTCTCTCTCTCACAGATCCCACAAGCTCTCATAAATCAAGACCTAAACACCCCCTTTGATCCAGTCATTGTGTCCCTCAGGAGGACAGCCAAACTGAATGGCAAGACTTGATATCTTAACAGCAGGGAGGATTATAAGGCAGACGCCACAGCGATCACGTTCAAGAATTCAAGATTTGCAACATTAAACATCTGGAAGGGAAATTTAAGCAATTCTATAGATTTTCTTATTATGTTATTTGCAGACGCCTTATACCTTAACCACACGGGAACACATTCCTGCAAATATTTAGGCATCCTATGCCTTAAAAACCTCACAATAAGCCAGTGTCATAATGGAAAGGATTTATTTGTTGGCTTGAAAAATAATTATTTGTTTATCAGAAGTGAAATTAAATATTTCTTTATATTTGCAAGAAATCATACAGGGATGTTTTTCTTTGCTCTGATAGCAGCCCTCTGCAATTTGGCTGAAGGCAAATTATGCTGAATGAAACAGAAAAAAGAGAGTATTGCGCAACATGATTTGACACACAAGATTGACGGGAACACTTATGGTTCTTTTTATTTTTGGATATGCCATTAAAACAAACGTCAATTAATATCAATGAAATTACAATGTTAAATTGATTAAAAGGAAGGGGGCATTAATTGAATACATCACATTTCTTGTAGGTCAGTAAAGTCACACTTGTTCCAGTTGTGTAATCACTGAATGTGTCATTTTTATTTGCATGAAAATATTATATATATATATATATATATATATATATATATATATATATATATATATATATATATATATATATATATATATAAACCTTTGTTTAAAAAATCATTTTGTTTATATTGTGGATGTGACAAGAAATGGAAACACACTTTAGTCTGCAACACATTTTCCCCTCGTTTAATTAATTTCTTTTTAAACATATTTTGTCTGACATCACATAAATATATTGGATTACTGTGTTTGCTTAAAATACGGTATAATAAAGTCTAATGTCTTCATGGATGTCAAATAAAGCGTCATGGGCTTTATTTGACATTGCTAAAAATATATATCCTCAACATCTGGGGCGGTGGAGATAAAAACGTACACCTCTGGGATAAATCATGGGAAGCTATGTGATGGTAAATTTGAATTAAGTAGTTTTTCTAAAAGAAAATGTGGAAAAGAGCATCAAATAAAAAATAATTTACGCTTTAATCGTGGTTTCTTTCTCTCTTTTGTCACCTTTACAGGTAGAGTGCAGTGTGTGATTGATTTAATCTGTTTCTCTCAGTCTGTTCAAACAACGAGTCGTCTTTTGGTACGCGCAGGACTTCACAAATAAATCTAATTTAGTCAATATGTCGATCAATATATCTGGCCTCCAGATTTCTTAAACATATCTTGGATCACGGGGCCTGACATTAGACGTGTTACATGTAGAAAGCAGTCACACACACACACACACACACACCTGTTTCATTCCTTTTGGACATGCTGATGAATGGAAGTGTTTTAAGGAGTTGAGCCATCATTGCAAATTCACATGAAATGGATCTAAAATCGGAGGCACTGTATTTTGACTACACAGTCATGTAGATAACTGAAGCCGCGCGCGTTTTAAATGGACTTTAACAGTCATTTTTCATTCATACCGACACTTTTTCTTCCACATCTCTCAGCGTTAGAGAATTAAAATAATGACAAGGCAGTTTAAGCTTCTTAAATGTAAGATAGCTATCCATCAGTGTCTGTAGATATTAGTCTTAAAATGACTAGATGGCTTTTTCACTTTCTGTCTGAAATTCTACCACTTCGGCTGCGGACAACTATATTAACACAGTAGGATCATACATGATAAAATACTTTAAAAACATACAAAATCAGCCTTAAATCCAGACTTTTAGATGTGTTCCAAATTTACAGACGATTCCACTACACCTGACCCCGAAAAGTGATGGTTATAGGACTGTGCCTTTACGCGCAGCAGCCCGAGCGCAAACAGGTGCTTCTGGAAGACAACTGTTGCCGTCCCGACACAGCGCAGTTTGAACCACTTTCATCAAAGCACGCGCACTCAAAAAAGTAACACACATAAAAAAAAATCTTACCTGTATTCATTTGTGAGTAGTGGTTAATAGATTCCGTACTGGTGAAAATATTCATAGAAGTCGGGATGTCCTCTTCTGGGTAGAGACTGTCAGGGATCGTGTTTATTAAACTGCTCATGGTAAGAGGGATCTTGTCCGCCAGTTTCCCTGTCATAGCAGTTATTTTCAGTCCGACATTTATGAAGGACAGCACGCAGGTATCCAAGTACACAAAACACCAGGTGTTCTCAAAGAAGAAAACACAGGTGCTGATCGGACGTGGAAAAAGAAAAGATGAGAGGTGCTGGGACCGATCCTGTTGCTGTAGCTGTCCAAGTATCCCGCGGAGGACAAGCAGCGCCGGTTATCTCCTCCTGTGTGCGCACAGGCTATTGTTGTTATTAATCTGATCACTGTGGATGCTGACGGGCTGCTTGTGGGGGAATTTGAAGTCTGAATCAATGGAGGAGGAGGTGGTGGTGTTAGGTTGAACAAGAGCTGCTCTACTTGCTCTATTGGAGCTGGATGGGGGACTCCAGCCTGCCCATTTTATATAGGGGGATGGAACATTTGCGTGACGTAGATGACCATATATGGACATGGGCGCCCAGCACCAGGCTCTCCGCGCGTCAGTCTGTGGAAACTACAGTGAAGGCAAAAGGCTCCGAAAGAGAGATAAAGTTTACAAAATCGAGATGTCACCTGCAGCTGCGTCCTGCTTTGGCTCGAACCGGTGCCCTCCACCCCCCCTGTCCTTGTTAAAAAAAACATATGACAGATTTAGCAGAGCCTTATGTTTATTATTCACAATATCCACAGTCCTTGTGATACCTTCAGAGGACTATCAGGCACACAGCGAGATAGTTAAGCATCTGTGTGTGTGCGCGCAACTTAAACAAAGAGTCTGTTGTGGCTATGCTTGTCACTCATACAAAACACTTCTTTGTGTCACAAGTTAGGCCTTTATACTATAAACTCTACCTATGTAACTGAAGACTGATATTTCATCAACACCGAATAAAAAGAATAATGCCAAAAAAGGACCCCACCCCACGCCCCCACTCCAAGCATTTACTTGTCCGTCGATAAAAGCCCAGACAGATCCCTGGATAACTTCAGACTCCTTTCTCTCCCAGTGAACTTGAACACACTTGGTGCCGACCTGTGTTACAGAACACTGGCACAAAACTTCTTTTAAGCAGTGTCTTTGTCAAACACACGCAGTAAATTAAAGGAGTTAAATCGTTTGTAAATATTGCAAGGCTTTGCACAGACTTGCTTTGACTTGGAACCAAAGTGACTGGTCGAGTGGAAACTCCTAATAAGGCAGTGTCCGGTCCCGCCCCTTCGCGTCTGTATTTGGACATGTGAGTTCCGGGTGAAGTAGTAGTGGAAAAGTGATCGGAAGCCACAGACGTTTAGATAGATGGCAGTGGACAAAGCGTCATGGTTCGCTTTTACCGACTTGTTAACTTGTAAAAAATTACAAAACACTTTAGTTAACTTAAAATGTAACGACCTCCACTTTGAATAAACTTTGGTAAGGTAATAAAAAAAAGTTATATAAAAAAAGATAAGAAAAAGAAAGAAAACATTGGAGGGTTTACATGCAAAAGTAATTTAAAATGTGTTTGATATTCACATAATGCCTTGTAAAAATATTTTTTAAAAATGCCCTTGATGTGTTCTCAGAAAACCCTGGAATGAAAAGACAGTGCTTGCACAAATTGTAGACCTGATAAATTAATAGTACCTCAATGAAACAGAAGTGTAAACAGTGTGTGGGAGAATTAGTCTGAATCATGCTTGGTGTTTAGGGGGCTTACACAAACAGAGCAGCCGCAGCCAGTGATCTTGCATGTCTCATTACCACGGGCAAGTCCTCCATGTGCTCGTCTTTATGAGTGTCTGCCACTCTAGTACAGCTGAGTGCAGTCCTCTCAGGATGTCTGTTACTGTTATCTTTAAGATAAATTTATTTCTCCCATTGCCATCCAAAAGATACCTGTTTTGACATTAATACCTGCCTCATAATGACTCATTAATAGACATGTTTACTATTCATAAGATTTTGTGTGTAAGCCCACGATAAAGTTAACATCATTAAATGTCTCATGAGTTAAAAACTTGGTTTTCTATAATACTACAGGCTGTGAAATGTCAGAGGTGGAATGATTATTTCCTCGGATAATTGTATGTAAATACACAGTTAAGCACATAAAGTAACATAGGTGATTTGAACCACATAACAGAGGAGCCCGAGAGTGTTATGTGATGAAAAATATTGGTACGCCTCATGACCTGAATCATTTCAGTCAACATTAAGATGACAACATTAAAAGTTTGTCAAATGAGTTTGGCATTGACATGTCATCATGCTGTTCTGTCCGTTCCAATAAGCTGCACAAGTTGATCAATACACTGGGATATCCACAAACAAGGGCTTCTCTGCTGTTGTGACTGTTGATGCAAACCAGTGAGAGAATTCCCTTAGGTGTAGTTCAGGTCTTACTGTACTAAAGTGTCTTTCTTTGGGGGAAGTGTCCGTGTGCCTCTGCGGTTGGAAAGTTGGCCGGCCCGACTGGAACATTTACCTGTTGCAGACCTATTTCCTCGACTGTGAGATGGGTCACATGGGGAAGGCCTGCAGTGTTTGTTAAAGCTTACTGTGCGGGATCTCTCTGACAGCAGCACCTGGCTCTTTTGCATATGGGAATTCCATGGAAGCATAGGCTAAGTTCAAAGCACAGTGGAAAATGTCCCATGAATTATGGAAGTATAGTCAAATTAGTTTTGTTTTTATTTCCACCTTCAACGGGGAAGTCTAAAATTAATCCAGTTGTTAGTCAACAAGCTATTTTCTGTGTTTTTGCTTTTGTAGATAGGTAAAAGAAAACTGCAGCAAAACAAATCATTTTCTGAATACTTTCACCAGAGATCATTGACAGTAGTTTGGTCTTCATTAGGTCAAATGTTTGACCAGAGAATGTGCACTCATTTGCTTTTCCAGTAGAATAACAATGTCTCAGGCGAAGTCACTCCTCATCACACAATGCAAACACAAAATGTGTAAATGAAAGCGCATCCTCTGTCAATTATAATGATTAACATCAATGAAACTCATATGCTCCTTAACATGTCTCAGAATCAGACAAATACACATTTAGATGAAAAAACTAGTTACATGTTACACCATCATTATTTAGAAGAACCAAATCAAAATGTAAAAGCAGTTTGGGAAAAAATATGTACACTGAGCTGCTTCTATAGGAATTTAAAAATAAATGATAATCAGATGCCATTAATCAATTAAACTTATCCAACTGATAATATGTGAGCACCCCTATAAAAGCAGATGTTCTGACAGTTTGAGTAGTAAAAGTTTGTATTAACACAGTGCCAAGGAGGAAAGACAACAGCTGTGATCTTGACAAAATCGTTTCTAATGTCAATAAACTTTAAATGGTTATAGAGCCCATTTTCGGACAATATAGAGTCAATCATTAAATGGTATGAAAGTTTACTCACAAATGGAAAACAAACATTCAAGACAGTGGCTGATTTTTTTTCTGCACCCCAGGATCAGGCCGAGCAATGTTTAGAGAAACCTCAAAGGCTAAGAGCAACATCTCAGACTCTACAGGCCTCAGTTAGCATTAAAGCTCATGACAATAATAGTAGAAAAACTGAAAAAGTACTATTTGTTTGGAAAGTTTGCTTGTATGAAGCCTCTTCTCTAGAAAAAGAACATGACAACAGAGTTTAGGTTTGTAAACTTGTATCCTGACATAATACAAGACCTCTTAAGGGGCATTTTTTTCAATTACATCCTAACACTGAAAGCCTAGGTGAATGTTTTGCCTGATGACACTTCAGCATGTGGACCAGAGAAACCAGGAATCAAACCATCAGCAATTCAATGGGCTGAGAAGTGCTTAGGAGACAGGGAGAAGGAAAGATTTTAGCCAAATTAAAGTAGGTCCAACTAAATTTAGTAAGAAATTAATCTAAAGAAAATGAGTGAGCAATTATTCATTCTGCTGAAGGCCTCAATTCCCCCAAATTTCCTTTCAAACAGTTTTCCAGCATTAGTATCTTAATGCATTGCACGGCATCTGATGAATAAAAGCTAAAGCAACATCTTGTCCGACAATAAAACACCCGATAGTTACACAATGTACATATCTGAGGAGCAAATAATGAAGATATACTAAAGTGTTTTTGCTTGATCTTTTTAAAGGTCAAATAATCCAAAAAGGCATTTGACTAAGCCCTGTAATTTGCAGTAGTTGAAGCTAAACACCTTTGTGCTTCCTCATAATCTGCTATGTTGAGTCCAGTTCAGTACTGGTAATAGGAGAGATAAAAGCATGCATTGAGGAAAAAAGGCCAGCATACATACCTCAGAAAAAATTTTGAAAGGTCAAAAAATGTATTTTAAAAATGCTCATTTGTTGTTGGTAAAATAAAAAATTGTTGAGTTGTGCCACAAAATATAGATATTCAATGGATTTTTTTTTAGGCAGAACTTGAATCACCAGATGATTTAAATTGCACTGGATTTCTGCAATTAGATTTGCAGTACTGGCCTGTGGAGGTCACACAACAACTTACACCAACTACTACTACAACTACTCTTATAATAATAACAATAACAATAAAAAATGGAAAAATGGACAAAGAAAGTAACCACAAATGGTACTTCTGTTCATAGTAAGTGATGAGCTGAAGAAAGTCTCTTGTGAAATACATTTCCCGAATGTATATTACATCACCTATTGCAGGTTCGGGAACAGAACTGATTATTATTATTATTATTGTACAAATTCATTTTATTCTAGTCATTCATGTAAATCCAGCCTTATTCTAGGTATTTGAATACATTTGGAAAACATTAAAAGCATTTCTTATATCATGAGGGATGGGAGAAGCTGATCATTTTTCAGAGGTCCAATACTGTATAGTGTGTAGTACTAAACTACAGCTGTCAGTTTTTCCTTATTATAATATTTAAACTCTCCTGACATTTGGAGTAAAAATAAACACATTCAATGAAGCTGAGTGGCAAACCCAGCTGTTTTGGCAAGAAATGTGCAAGATATGAGGAAGAAAAAATGTGTAGTGTATTTGGAAGTACAAAACTTGGCATTTCAATCGTGTACTGATGGATTCAAGTAGGTGGTTTTTGGAAGAATGCTCTCCCACTTGGCATGCTTTACAATGAGTGTGGAGTTATAATCCACTTGCCAGTTGTTAGAAATGTGATTTCATAAGTCAAATAAGATGGGCAAATCAAGGTCAGGAGCAGTACTCTAACCGACAGATACTTAACATTTGTTCAAAAGCAGCAGATTCTCTCACTAACTGTGTGCTCATGTGCATTGTTTTGGTTGTTTGTTTGTGGACTCAGATGCTTTGACTGCTAAGTCGGGGAGGCAAACAAAGCAAATGCAGGACAATTTGATCAATGATCTCCCAGAGTTCATGGAGAGGGCACATAGGGGTTTACCAAGGCTGGCTTAACCACCAAAGGAACAAAAACCTCCATTACCTACTTCTGCCTAGCCCACTGATGAGACACCAAACTGGGGTCAATGAAACCACCAACTAAAGATTGATCATCAGAACATCAAAGTCATTCATGTAAATCCAGCCTTTTTCAGACATCTGGGGTATTGATACAAACCATTCTCAGAGGACAGTTGCTGGTTAGAAACCAATATTCCTCATGGGGTGTACCCTGACCCACCCTCTACAAAGACCTGTAAAGTCTAAAAACTATCTCATTGTGAAAGGGTTGAAAAGTTTACCCACAGCATCCTCTGCAGACCTGCCAGGTGAGACTCTTTAAAGTTCAACGTGGGTTCATTGTCCCAAAGTTACACTGAAGGACACATTAAAATTGATCAGTTTTTCCTTGAGATAAATCAGGTGAGTACCTGAAAGCATTGAGCATGCTGACACAATGAGAATACTCATTGTTTCCATTTGGGGCAAAAGTGGGCAATGGAAATATGATAAACAATTACACAAACAGTAAGTTCCTCTAACTCAGTGCATGACAGGCCCTGGAGCCCCTCCCCCTGTCCTGTCACTCTAGAGTATTTTGGTTTAGTTCCACTGCAGCATCCGGCTGTGTTGCGGTCTTGGTTTCACCTCCCACTTCCTTTTTTTTGGCCCTGACGTGTTTCCGTCCCTGAATTAGAATCAACTCTTTCCACAGTGAGCTGTGATATCAGGCCGTCTTCCTTCTCTTGTCGATCGAGTTCGGAAACTGTTAAGAAATCCCCAGCGAAGTCAAAATCTATCTCCCAAATCCTTCGCTCCAGACCACGTGACAGAGATATGGGGCAACATCAAAACCATGCAGCTACCGCAACACAAAGAGGAAATATCTCTCGAACGGAGTGATAAGATAGAAACAAAGAGGGTTGACTTCTGCAAGCTTTGAAGAATTTCTGCTCTTTAATGCAGGGAAAGCAGCTGAAAGAAAACTTTAAGTGGGGAAACATTTTAGTTTTATCATTATACTGCCAGTTTTCTTCAACTTCATCCATTTCAGGCATCTGAGCATCCTTCAGTCTTTGAAGTTCTGAGTGAGAAACTGCAGAGTGGCCACAGGCTCTCCTAGATCAAACCTTGTGATGAAGGCCTGAAAATCCCATTTACCTGAGGGAATTGGGAGACACACACATACAGAGATATTCATTAGTATTCACAAACAAATTTAGATGGGAAACACAAAAGTTATCAGACCGCTAAATGTGTTTAAACAAAGCGCATTATGAGCACGCTGGTGCAATCGGAGCATTTCTTATAACCGCTTGGTCTGTGTTTAAGGGATCTGAGGCCTAACTGAGCAGCACATGGCTCTGGGATGTGAGTCACTGAGAACAGCACTGCTGAAAATAAAACATGTTGCTGTAATGATGGAGGTGGGAACGCAAGGACGTATTGGCAAGAAGATATGATTCAATCGCCTGGACTGTTTTTTTTTTTCCCTCCCCTTTTAAACAAACACCAGACGGCCATCCGGCTGGTATGACAATATCACTTCTTAGATTTTGACAACCACTGATTCCCTGCAGCTTCCCCTCCTTTACAAAGAGAGAGACAAATTCACAATTATCATTCCAAGGAAAGAAAAAAATTCAAGCATGCTTAAAACTTGCAAACTTCAACAGATTCTACAAAAGAAAAAAACAGTGTGTCTTCAGCCTCATATGTTTGTGTGAGCATAAAAAAATGCTTTGCTGCTCCGCACTGTAATCCAGGGAATCAGTGACTTTCTGGTATTTCCATATGTGGAGTAAATACATTAACAGCTGTTCAAGAATAGCATCGGAAAGTTAATCTTTTGACAAGAGGGCCAACTATTGAAATGGTCCAAATCTGTAGAGAGAATAGCCTCACAGTTAGAGGTCAAATCTGACTAATCCTGGATAGAAAAATGACTGCTTTTGACCTCTTGCTGCAGCTGCTTTACAGGCCCTTGCTCTGACTGTTTTAGCCATCAGACAGCCACATGCTATATCCAGAAGACATATATAGTGTGCCAATGCCACGCACAACAGGTCCGCTTACCGTCAATGAAAAAACACATCCAAATGAAATTTATTTATTTTTATTTTTCAGATATTTTAAACCAAACGACTTACTGAGGTACATTACTTTTCAGTCTTTATTTATTTATGCACACATATTCCGGTCTCAACAGAATTGTGAAATTCAATCAACTATTTTGCCATAATCTTCTCCACATGTTTAGCTTTACAGACACCTCTATGTGCCTGGGTTTGCCATAAGCTCAGGTCAAAGCTCAGGTTCAGAGCTCAGCTGGGGAAGATGATGAATAATAACTGGGAGATGAGCAGATGATTACCCGAATCTCACCAGATCTTCTCTGTGAATGAGGATTGCCTGGACAAAGGCCACCAATAATCAAGTAAGGGCAATGGAGTCAAATGACCTGACTGCATGAAAGGGCATGGCCCCAGTGGCCCCTCTGGCCTGTTGTAGATAATGCACCGCCTCTGCAGATCCCCAAAACTCCTCTGCATGTCCACAACAAGGTCCCTCTGCCCTCACGAGTGGCACTTTATAAAAAGCTGAAGGGTGAGGCAGCTGAGGTACAAACTAAGATAAATACAGGGACATTGCCAGAGAGTTGTGTGGCAAATTGAACCCTTGTGATTGTCATGTATACATATTTAGACTTTCTCTTTCGCTTTTCGAACTGAGAATTTGCATTAAACCAGTGTAAAGCAACATTTCCTCTAAAAAGTATCCAAACAGAGAGTCAAAATCAGGCAGTGCTTGTGAGGCTTTGCTCACATAATCCTGTCTAAAGCTGTGCAATCATTGGGTACCATCCAAAATGAGGCAAATTCATAATATCTGGCTCTATCACACTGTCTAGTACTCTGCAAATGCTTAGACTTAAAAGTGACCCTAAAATAGGCTGGTGCCTGTTTGCAGAGACATGTTTCCACCTCTCCCATCTGCACGCTCATGGAAAGGACAGATAGTGTTGGACCTGAGGGCGATGTTAAAGTCTTCCTGCCGCTCCTTTTGTTTCCACCTTGCTTCTCTGTCTGGGTATGGCAGGATGATCAGGACTGCTGCGAGGTGACACAGAGCTGCTACATTTAGTGGTGTAGGCGGTGTCCCTGTTAAATCTCTTACAGTGTCTCAGAAATACTGAAAACTCAGTAATCTTTTTCCATGCAGCAAAGTCAGAGGAGCCACATCAGGGTAAGAGCTTCACTGAGGTTCTCACCTAAGCTGCATAGAGTATTTGTGTGTGTGTGTGTGCGTGTGTGTGACGGGGGGGGGTGGGGGGTGGGGGGGGTTGTCTTTGTGGTTAGTGGAGTTCGGGGGTCAACCACTGGAACAGTGCTTCTGGAACAGAAGTGTCTCATTGATCTCAGCTTATGGCCCATTGCAAACATAACCCTATAACTTATTCCATCTTGGAGGGATGGCGCATGTAGAGTCATGTTTGGTTAGAGGACTTCACCCGACAAACTGCAGGAGTAACAGTATTTTAGAAGATTATTTGGGATCGTGAGACCCAGTTTCTTGTGTGCATTCCCAACTGAAGACTGTAATTACCCTAAGAATATTGACCTATTTCTTTCAAAAGCAGAGAAAAGGTACAATACAACACCATGGAGAAACAAAACCACTTAGGGGTTTAAAATTCCTATAAAAGATGTAAATATCGCTAAACATGACGGGTTTTTGAAAGGTTAAAAAAATGAAATATACATTTTTTTACAACTTTTCCCATAACATTTCAATTGAAATCTATGAAAAAAACTACAAACACAAACAGTTTAGGGCAAAAAATAAAAGTCAAATCGTTACAAAATATCCAGGTGCATTGACAATTTATTAGGGTTAAGCTGTGGTTGGCATGCATGGCTCTGGCTCAGCTGCAGGGGAAGTAATAATATATAATATATATAATATATATAATAATAATATATAATAATGTTTTTATGTCATACTTTAACTAAAGGCAACAGTGCACTGTTTCATGGTCTTAGTAAAACCAATCACCTCTACCTTGTCTTTACAGGTGAGCAGGACATGGAAGATTCCAGGGTTCTGCTACACACAGCATGAACCAATAAACCAATTGACTTAAACTCTTTGTTGTCAGTTTAACATTCATTTTAAGAGATTAAAATATGTTTACAAATCAACCTTTGACTCTGCAGTAAAAAATACAAATTTCTACTATAAGGTAACAATGTCTTGTTGTGACAAGCTGTACTGCATGTCTAATTCTGAGTTTGTTTATCTGAAGTAGTTATGAGGCCCCAGGAGAAGATACAAAACTAAGAGCAGGATACATGGCAGGCTGTCCTCTCATTGCTATTGTTACTGTTACTGTAGGGTGAATCCCTCCAGTGTACTGCTACATGTTACTCTGGTTGACTCTGTTGTTTCAAGTCAGAGAAAGGATTGTGGAACAGAAACTATTAATCAGTAGTGAAATATAAAAGGCATTACTGTGCTTGGTGCACAGCATGGATGATTCTCAACAAGTGGAGAAAATGTGGCACAACAGTGATGAACCTAGGAACAGGACGTCCCTCCAAAACTGATTAGAAAATGAAGAGAAAACTGGACTGCCAAGAGGCCTGTGGCAACATTGAAAGAGCAGCAGGACATTCTGGCAAAAGCTGGTAGCTCAGTGCTTGTGACAAAAACTTCCTGTATTCTTTGAATGTGTAGGTTTTGGGACCGGAAGGCTTTACCTCCGTAAAAAAAGTATTCTGTTTAATTTCATAAAATGATCCAATCAGTACATAAAAAATCTATTTCTTTTGAATTCTAACAAGTGTAACACAACACAAACACTAAAGACGGCAATAAAGTCATTCAACCGTTGCGAAAGGTCAGTGGTGGTAGGATATTCGTTCAAATGTGACTTTAGTTAAGATCTTGCATAGTGCCAAACAAAAAACAAAAAAAACAGTACTGG
>NC_136611.1:23920469-23990469 GCF_933228915.1 Telmatherina bonti | reverse complement strand
CAAGTGGCTGACAAGTATCATGAGGGCCTGAGCGCCCACGCCTGCCCCCCCACCCTGGCACAGGGGCAGCCTCCAGTCAGGGACAGCCTTCCTGAGCCAGAGCAACGGGGATTCCCTATGATAATGCCCCTTTGCCCGGTGCCAAGAGCGCAGCCCCCCTGTAGATCCTTGTGTAACAAACCAGCTGTCTTCAACAGTTCACTGACCCACATTCATAACCTTTACCCAGGAGGCACAGCAGACTTCCACGGTTCCTCGCAACAGCCCTGCTCCACCTCTAATTGTTCACCCCCTTTATTACTTAAGTGATGGTCAGAGATGAAAAGAAAAAAAGACAACAAATCTAAAATAAAATTGAGTCAACGACTGCAATACTGGAAGTGGAAAATGATCATTAGGAGTCTTCCACCCACGACTAAATGCTTTCCCTTCACAAATCACATCAATTAATGTCATGGGCTATGAAAAATGCTCTCTGTGTCATACCACATGGAGGGAGGACAGACGCTAATAAGTGAACATACTTAACGGAGGAGGTGGGGAGACAAGGGATTCCCTCCGTTCTTCTTGTCTAAGCGTGAGTAGTGTGCTCATGGCTGTGAGGAGGCCAATAAGAATGTAGCAGGTACGCTACTAAATAACCCCCCTGCCCTTTTCACAAATGTGAAGTCAAATACATTTCTGCTCATAAATTATGACTAAACCAAAACTACAAACGATACTCACCCTAAGTGTGTTTCACAAAATCTACTATAATCTTTACAAAGACAGTTATTCTCTTTAGAAATTACCCATCAAGTGAAACATTTGATTATCCAAGAGTGAATTTCTTAATTCAATTTCCCTTGAATAGAGGGCAGTTTGCAGGAGATAGGAAGTGCCACAGCGGGAGTTAAACTCATCCTGCAGATCGAGGATGGGTGGATCCGTTCACTTTAATTGCTTCAGACTGTAGAGTCAAGTGCTGCATTGGTGCTACAGGCAGAAAATGCTCGAGTTTATTTTTCTGTCAAAAAACATATTAAAATATTCTAAATAGCAAGTTATTATTCATGCTATCATTTTTCCAACCTAACCAGCTGTGACACACTGAATACCTTAAAACTGCCGTAAAGGTTCATCTCAATCTACCTTGAGTGTGATCTGGATACATAATATACGGCAAAGTACATTTCTTTTGACATTTCTTTTTCAAAAGTTTCAACATCAAACAGACTTCAGTCTAATGTGCTCGGATTGTTTGCTGACAAAGCTGTCAAAACTTCAAACAGCAGAGACTGGCAGCTCCACCAATTCAAGGCCGCAGCGCTTGAAGTCTCAAACCGCCCTGATCTCCCCTCAAATCACTGGCTGTGACCCGAGTGGAACAGACAGAGAGACACGCCTCCTGTGAGGTGCTGCGCTCTGCTGTGTTGTTTCCCACCTTCCCACGGATTTCAGAGGATGGAAAAGTAAAAAAAAAAAGAAAGAAAGAAAAACACAACAACAAACCAAAAAAAAAAACCTTTCTAAAAAACTCAAGATATGAACAAAACAATAACTCTGCGAGACAAACAAGGTTGACTTCTAAGAGACACAAAACAAAGATATGGTAATGATACCATCAGTAATCAAGGTTAAGACTGAATAGGATGTTCATATGTACTGACATGGCTGATTGGGGATTTCAGGTTTGGCGGAGGTTAACAACACATGGTCAGACAGACTCGTGCAGGTGTGCGTGGGAGCCAGTAATACTTGTCTTGACCCCACAGGCATTAACACAGCAGCAGACTCACTCACTAACCTCATTAACATTTCCCTTGTTAAGTTCAAGCACTTGGAGAAAATGATCTACCAAAAGAAACTCCAAATCCAGGGATTAAAACCTTGTAATTGTGAAAATGAGACGTCCACACAAAGCAAAGGCACTAATTCATATAGCAGGTTAAAAAAACCAATTCTTTGATCCACAAAATATGAGAGTGTGATTGATGTCGAACACAGACGATATAATTATTGAAGAATAAAAATTAAAAGTTAAAAAAAAAAAGTTAAAAGTTAACAAAAGTGATGCAAACACTAAAGATGCAGATGAGCAAAGCGATTACCACGGGAAGACCTCTCCTGCTCGGTGAGGGACAGGCGTGTGTGTGGAGGCTGCTCAAATAATATGAACTGGTAGCGGTGGAAACCAGACTTCGTTGGTGGGGTCGGTGGATGGTAATCTGCAGAGAGAAACAAAGAATGAGGACAGGTGGCAGCGCTGAATGTTATAGCAGTAAACTAAAGGCCTTATTTTTAAAAGATTACATTAACCAGTAGCAGCTGTAGAGCATTTTTCAGTCACTCTCAGGGTGGGTAATAAGCAGACACTTATTTTTGTAAATCATCTCTAATTATTGGCAGCAGTGCCAAAAAAATAAAATAAATATAAACATGCCCAGCTGCAAGGAAGATGATGGCAGTAGTATGCATTTATGTGCATGTAAGCAGTGTTTTAGTTATTACATCATATTAAATTTACAAAAGTTTTAACTAACAGAGGAGATATATTGGATTAAATAACATCAGCAGCTGAGATCTGACAAGGTATAGTCAATTAAAAATGATTTTTTACCAGTGAGAGTCGTCCCTTGTACTTTTCCTTTCTTCAGTGCATTGCCCTGGAAATTTAAACAGAATCAGTCAAACAAATCACAATATGCCAAAGACCTTTACATTACTTCCTACATCATGGTGTCACAGTCTTATCAGTTTCTCACCAAAGAAAAAGCTTGAATCATTTAAATTACCTGGTAAATTTTACTTGAAGTGAACTTTACTGCAATTTATTGTGCTGAAATTTGACGGAAAACTGATGTTTATACATTTAAAGATCAAAAAAACATTTTAGTTAAATGATAAGTAAAGGCATTCCTGTAATGCAAGTATTTTAAATCCACTTTAGGCTTGAACCACAACTGTTGGTTAAAACAATTTTACATCCATAAAGTATGTAATATCTATATCTGAAGACAAAGAACAAAATCTCAGACAAATGACAGTTCTATGGGAAAATAAACCACCAACAGGATTTTAATTTCCCACATTATTAATTGTATATTTAAATCCTTGTTGCTTAGTAACAGACATGTAACCCAATATGAAGCACAGGTATTTTCCCTCATATTTTATTTACATTTATTTATTTATTTTCATACTGTATATTTTTCAAGTCGAAGCTCCTCATTCTTAGGAAACACACAGTCAGGCGCTTCACACTGCAAATTGCACACAGGCTTGTTTGTTTAATATACTTGGTTATTTACAGCAAGATGGCTGCATCCTTGAGTGGGAGGAAAGGACTAAATATGTTGTTTCTGAAATGGCCCAGAACTCACTTGAGGTAAGGATGGAAGTCCCCATCACGGGATGGATCATGGAGCATGGTCTCATAACCTGTTTGTGTCCTCTTTAGTCCACACACAGGCTCCCCCCGCAGGGTGACAAAGGTACTGTGTTACTAATCAGACAACCAGGACAAAAGACCAGCAGTATAAAGTTTAGTTTTATTCCATAATGTCTTTGAGCTTCATGCAGATTCTTGAGTTTTTCCAAAGAACCACACAAAATAGAATACATACAGCAACCTTAACAAATTCTGAACATTGTGGAGAGATCACTCTTTTTTTTGGGGGGGGGGGGGGGGGGGGGGGGGGGGGCACATGACTTATCAGGATATTTTCACCCACATCCTAAACTTCTATCACTCCATTGTAATAAACATATGTAGCAGGCTTGGATGCACATTCTTACACATTAGTAAAGATTTCAGCAGACTTGTTAATTGTCTACTCATCTGTAATCCTGTAACTGCTGTTTAGGATGTTTAGCAGAGAGTATCAGACTGTTTACCCTGCCTGATACATTTCAAAAGATTAGTTTCAACTGTAAGTATCTTCATCCACAGATCAGTGTGAAAAATTGCTTTATTTAGAAATAGCAAGAGTCCTGCAGCCTGCAGGGTCCAAATCCATTGCCATAGCAACAGGTAGTCAACATTTGAGCGTGCAGCATTTTCCCACATCTTAATGCTCAGTTCTCGCTCATTTTTCATGGCAACCCTTGCCATTTCAATTTCAATATAATGCATTCAGTTTAAACATCAGCACATGAAAACCATATTAAAATTTAGTCAAATAATAAAAGTCAAGCACAGAAATATGCAGCAATAATATTTCTTCACATTAACTGATACTCAGACGGTATTAGAATGGAATAAATTTATTTTAACTGAATTATAATCACCTGGACAGTGCTGGACTGAAATGTTTTTTAAGTTCACTACTCTGAACTGTATTTAATTGGACTTGACCTGAACTTGCAGACTTTACCTGTTTAGTGCCTTGTGGTGACTTTTGTGAAGTGGTGCTAACTGGGGAAAATGTATTCAATCAAAATGACAAAAATGTGACAAATAGTGTATCTATACTTGTTTTGGGCTGGTATTACACAAGTAGTGGCAGGGCAGGACATTGCTACGGTGGACTCTTTGTGTTCACTGGGGAGTGACAGACTTACTAACACTAATCTACAGGACATTTTCACATGGTGGGTGGTGTCTCTCAGGGATCTTGCAGTGGGGTCATGACATAAAAAAATTAAAAGTCTGGCCCACTGGACTGTCAGTTTCTGGTTATATTATTATTATTATCTACTAGTAATTTTGAAAACAAGACACAGTAATTAAAGTAAGTAGTATTTGCACTATATTTATGTTCTCATTTTCTCTATTTACCCTCTCTGATTATTGTGTCATTCATTTCCTTTACTGTGGTGACTTTTGTCTCTGCATCACTGCCTATAAACACACTGCTTGTGGCCTTAGAGAACCTTTCAGTTCTCTGTCCCGAGCAGTGACACTACAGGAGTGAAATATAAGTTTCCACTCATGGCTATTTTTGTCAATTAACAAACATATTTCTGATACAGAATTTCCAAAGTCAGCGAGTAAAGGTTTTAAATAGTCACAAATGCAAAATTAAACTAAAGAAATAAACAAAATACAGGGATTCAAATATTTGCTTTTACCCAGCGCCTCTACATCCATCTAAGCACAATAAAAATGAAGAATGTTCTTTACATTTCTCTGAATACTATTTCAATTTAAACATATAAAGAGTTTGACCATATAACTTTAAAAAAAAAAAAAAAACTTTTAGTACTGCTCATGTGAATTCCATACACATACATCATGTATGTTAATAGTGTACATATATGGATAGAGAAACATGGTAATAGAAGGATGGAATTTTGAAATCCAGAAATCAACAGAAAATTAAAAAATAAAAACAGGGTTTTAATTACATAAATTCAACGCTCATAACAACACAAAGTTATTAATATATCAGGATCAAACTATTTGCATGTGCTACAAATTCCAGTGCACATTGCGTTCCACTGAATATGTTGATTATAAGTAATTTCTGCCAACAACTTGAATAAAGTGGCATGTTATATTCGTTCTGCAAAGTCCATCAGTGTATCAACATTCATTTCATGAAACATTTTTTTCTAACACATACAAAAAAAAACAGCATTAATCGCATGGTTAGAACTCATGGAAAATGGTTTATCTAAATGTCATTTCAACTTGCAACCTCATATTAGGGGATTACCCGTTATTGTACTCGTGATAGTGATGACAGGCTAAAAAGAGTGGGAGAGGCACACTGACAGATAAAAACTGAAAGCATTGATGCAATATATCCTGAAATACAAATAGTTTCTAAACTTTGTAAACAGAAATATGAACACCATTTGGACATTAACTCATACCACTGATGTACCAGCAGTGAGACATAAAGACAAAGTGAACACTGACAGCAGTGGGAGAGAAATTTACCAGCACATAAAATGTTATAAGGGTAAATACACTCTATGACAATGGGGTATCTGCACAAGCCACATTTACTACTGGCTTATCTTTAAAAAAAAAAAAAGTTGCAGGTCTAGTTGTGGGCCATCAATGAAGCTGATATCAAACACTACTATCCTAATAATATATTTGTGACAGCATAGGGAAGTGATGATTGGGTCCCTCACTTCCAAATGGTGCGCATGTGATGAAGACACTATAACAGGAATCATGTACAGTCTGAGTTAGCCTTTAAAAAGGCAGCATGTTTTTGTACAAGTAAACCAGATCTTTGAGCTCCCTTTAAATAACAATCCAAGAAATCAGAATCATGGATTAAAAAATGAAAATGAATAATACAAAATACTAGTTCAATCTTGTATGTGGCCTATTTTACAATTTTTTAAAATTGTGTTTTCCCAAAGCATTCCACTGCAGTTGCTGTTCTGTTCATAGCATAGCTTGCTTTCATGTTTTACTGACTATTTCACACTCCAACTCAAACAAAGGCAGAAAGATCCCAATCAACCTACACAGTATGAGTAATGACTAATACTAAAAATCTAGAAAAAGCTATGGAACAGAGCTTTTTCTGTGGGTCACGCAATAGCCTGACACTCCAGCCAACTAATATCCCATTTAACAACTCTAGCTCTCAGTTTAATGTGGAGCAAAACCATGGCTGATCTGAATAAAAAAAAAATTATCATAATTCATACAAAGAATCTGAATTATATCAGTGTGTACGGCAGTGTTAATATCATTATGAAATTGTAATATTGTATTAGATACCCACAGTTGGGACACAGGGGCACCCTCAGCTGGTCTACAGCTGCAGTTTTCACTGAAGGAAGCTTAACATTTACACAAATCTTTAACTTCTCTGACTCGTAAGACATGGGATGATAGATAATGTGTCTACATAACTTCCGCTAGGAATCCTCTGACAAGGAAAGAGGTAGGAGTTCACAAAGAGGTGGTGGGTGGGTGCAGGGGTGCGATTTCAGCAGGAATACCCACTTGCCCAACAACCCTCCTATTCTGTGTGGGTGAGTGCTTCCCTTTGTCAGCAAGAGTTACTCATGCACCTCCCTGTATATCCACCGCTTTCCCCTCCCTTGCACACCCTGTAAACCCACACCTACGACAATCAGCACCCACGTTCTTCTAAAGCAGTTCTGAGAGCATCATTCTCCCTTTTACTTGCAGTCAGGCTAACAGACGGGGAGAGAGAGCATGACAGATGGTGTTCACAGCTCTATTTCTGAGGCTGGACTTGTACCGCCACAGCCACCCCCCCCTCCTTGCCTATTCCACTCAAGCCAAGTGCTTATGATTACCTCCTCATCTTTCCCTCAGTAATCAGCCCATTCATTTGCAGGGTTACTGTGAATACAGTTTGTGTCTCACAAGCAACCTCTAGGTTAACGGGTTAAATACAGACAGTGACAGAGGAACTGTGTGACTTAGTTATTCAACTAAAGGAAAAGAAAATGCTATTTTTGCTTATAGCTTTACCGGTACAGAGTTGCACACTTCACTGACAGAACATACAGAAGCATATATGGTGGTAACTTGGGATTCTGTAAAATTTCTGCCATGTCTGATGTAACAAAGCCAACTAGCAGTGCACTCAGCTAGAATGGCCTACTGAGGATAATTGACCAGGGCCATGGTTTTGCCGTACATATGTTGATTATTTATAATGGTATATTGTACCATGGCTGTTCCCTTATTATTACATTATGACTTGACCAACAAACACATAGACATAGAAACTCTGGCCACAAACAGCTAATTAAATTACTTTTTTGGTTGTTATAGCGACTTTTGGTGTAGCCACAATCGTGACTTTTCATTTAAGTGGTCAGATATACATATTTAATGATTTTATCCAGACTATCACAGCTGGTAACAAGTGAAGCTGTACTTCGGTTACAGACTGGTATTTCTGAGTGTGTAGTTGTCCTTAACAGTATGGCAGATGTACTCGGCAGTGGTGTAGAAGTTTGCTTTGTGTACTAGGTAAAACCTTGTTTGGTTTCTACTTCTGGTTGTAAGGCAGAACAGTGGCTGGTTTTAGTTATATATTCAGTTTTGTTCTCAAAACCAGCTTATAGAAGTTGGGGCCAGTGTCATCCCATTTCAAGCACTTCTGCAGTTACAAAGATTATGGGTTTCCTGCATTTCCTTTTTATTCATTAAGTTATCTGTCCTTAGCAGCAATACTAAAGGACTGAAATATTTATTTCTACTCTGTATGAGGCTGTGGCCTGACTCTCAAAAGGTGGCCCGGCAACCTTTAGAAAAGAAAAACCAACTGGAGAACACAGGCTCTTGAGTTTCACTCTAACTCCCAGGAGACTTTGCTCTTCACACTTATTTGTGAAAAAGAGAAGTGCAGACACTTTATATACCTTCGAACCTGAGTAAGCTAAGTTCAAGTCCACTAACAGGAAAGAAAACATATTGATGAACTGACAAAGTCATGATCTGTCATGTTGTTTATAAACCTGAGACATTTTCTTTCTCATGAAGCTCTCCTAACTTTGCATAGGTCTCTGTATGAATTTTACTTAAATCATTGTAATGTCTTGTGGTGTAACTCCAATCCCAGCAATGTAAATTAAAGTTCTTAATTTACATTATATAATGGAGTAATTTTAATGCTCCCTCTGATTCTCTTTGTGTTATTGGTGAACAAAATACAAAGGGAAACAACTTTTAAATGAAAAGAAAAGTAAACTGAAATCCACTAGTTTTAGAGTAACCTGTCAAGGTCCAAACATTTGTGATGAGACTGACAGCACAGTAAAAGAGTCTGCATCTCTGTCCATTTTTAAAAAGAGACTTTAACAAGAATGGTTACTAAATTATGTCTAATAATTTTATACTCTGAAATACTAATTACAACTGATAACTTAAAATAATGAATATCTCTTCTGATGTATGTACGTAGTCTGTACATTTTCTTTTTTTATGTGCCAATATCTGATGTGTTAGTAAATGTGTGGGCATATTTTTATCTGGAGAATCTGAGGAAGTCTTGGGATCTAGGTTGGGTAGTTTGGGGGGTAACAAATTGGGAATTGTTTAGTGATTTATGGTAATTGTTTGGTGTCTTGGCCCCTGTTTGTAATATAGATAGCTTCTGGGGAATCCCATTTTTACAAAACATAGTTTGATTTAATGTTTTTTTTATTTGCATTTTATTTGACTCGTAAAATAAAGAAAACTTTATACTATGTGATATGTCAAGACCTGGCAGTGCCATCTTTTTTTCCTAACAGATTCTCAGAAGAATTTAGAAATAGTTTCTGAGCCAAAACTTCAGTGCATATAAAGTCATGTTCAAAACAATGGAGTCATGATTGTGCAAAGGCGTATATTTAATTTATAGATGGTAACAACTCTGAGCATCTAGGATACAATAATCACTCTTACTGCAGTCATCTTGTGAACATCATTCAACATGATACAGACTACATATTCTGCACACTGTTTTAAATGGGAGAACTGTATATAAGAATGCCTGTCCTTCAATCAGAAGACCGCTAACCTCCCTCTACTCTCAAATATGTTAAAGTGGTTAATTACTACACATTTCTGTGAAGTATTTGCCATTTAATAATTAAGTTAGGGATGATAAAGCCTTATTAATGCTGTTCAATCAAGATAGGAAAGACCCAGATTCCCCTTTGCAATCTGAGGTGCCACTTGCAGGAATCACATCCTAATTTCAGTCTTTGCCATATTTAATAGGTTTTTTAAACTAACAAATCACATTGCAGTAAAAGTACTTATCTCTGTATTTATGCTAGCTATACACAGCCCTTTTCATTGCAAGATTTCAAAGGACTACAGGTTGAGCTAAAAAAATGATGATAAATAATAAATTGAAAAATAAAGTCATTCTAGACATACTACAAAATTACAAGAGTTGTTGTAGAGCATCAATCACTGGAATCCTATGTTATGTAACTCCTGCTGTTCATCAAACTTTTGCTGCTGCACAACATTTTGAAAAATCAACTGAAACATTATTTTTCCATAGCGACACAGCTCAGATTCTTGCTGCTTTATTTATATAACAATCTGGTTTTTAATGTAGGTATCTCACAACCTCTGACATCTTTCATCTTTTTGAACTGAATTCAATAATGTTACATAATCTTCAGGCGCTGATATGAAGCAGAATTTACAGTTCTAAACATTGTGTCTGGGCTCTGGACAGCAAGCATTAACTACAAATACTGTGATAAAATATTTGAAGTTTCTGGAGATTTTCTTTTTGACTAATTTATCTATTCCTTGACTGAACATTTATATGTTGGAACTTGTTTTCCTCAGAGAGGCTTATTTTAGACCTTATTACATGTTTTTTCTGCAGTGAGTCAATGGCAATGGTATAATGAGCAAAATTGCGTTGTTTTATTTATTTTTTTAAAATAAAGTTGTCCAGTTAATCTTGTTAAAAACTTAACACTATCTGCATCTTCTATCGTGGACAGTCCTATTGTGTAGACCCTGAATTGGAGTTATGGACAGCGTCTTCATCCAGCATTTGTGTCCAGATGCTTGCTGTTCAAGGAAACCCAAAAGAGGCCCCTTTTATTGTTCTGTCTTTGGAGTAAGAGACGTATTTAGATTTGGTATGATAACTTAGATTTTAACTGCAAAGAGATAATCCAGTCCAAGATGTCAGAAATTTGGTATTGATTACTGGAAGAAAAGCTTCTTCTTAAAAACATTAAGAGATCTCCAGGCAGGCAGTTCCTTAGTTGAGGTCTGTAATGGTGGAACGATGCTTCACATAAAGTTTTGTTCTTGCTTTTGGAACAACTACAAGGCTGTTACCAGAGGATCTCAGGGTCTGCTCTTAAAGATTGTTAGTGACCTTAGATCAAACTTGGACTCACAGAGACTTTCTGTTCTTGTTGTAATGGATCTTAGTGCTGCTTTTGATACAGTAGACCATCAGATTTTATTAAACAGACTCAAAAGTGCGGTGGGCCTCTCAGGTACTGCTCTTAAGTGGTTCTATTCCTACCTCTCAGATCGACAATTTTTCAAAAGTATGGATACATGCTCCTCAGGAACCTATGAAATAAAATGTGGGGTTCCCCAAGGATCAATCTTAGACACAATACTTTTTAATCTGTATAAGTTACCACTTTGGGGACGTCATTGGGAGACACGGCGTTAATTTTCACAGCTATGCTGATGATACACAGCTTTATATCGCCGTGTTTCCTGATGACTTAGAGCCACTTAATGTTCTTTGAAACTGTATTTCAGATATAAAGTCATGGATGGCAGAGAACAACTTACAGCTCAACCAGGACAAAACTGAAGTTTTAATTATTGGTCCTGAAGGGAAGAGAGAGATCCTTTTTTATCAAAATTACAACATTTTAATCCCTCCCAGTGTGTGAGAAATCTGGGTATTCTTCTTGACTCTGAGCTGGACTTTATTCCACACATAAAAAATGTAACAAAAACAAGTTTTTATTGTCTAAAAAACATCCCCAGAGTCCACCCATTTCTCTTTCTTGCCAGCATATGGGTGCTGATGCATGCTTTTGTGTTGATTTCCAGTAGATTAGATTACTGTAATGCCCAACTGTCTGGTCTACCCAAAAAGTCAGTTTCAAGCCTACAATTACTTCAGAGTTCAGCAGCACGAGTGCTGACAAGGATCAGAGGGTAGGAACACGTTACACCAGTTTTAAAATCAACAGTTTTAAAAGCACACTTCCTGCGCGCTTCAGGATTGATTTTAAGATTCTTTTACCTTTTTATAAATGTTATAATGGTCTTGTGCCTTCTTATTTATCTAACCTTCTTTTTAATTATGAGCCCTCGCGGACCCTGAGGTCCTCTGCAATTGGCCTTTTACTTGTTCCTAAAGTCAGAACTAAAACATACGGTGAGGCCTCTTTCCATTATTATGGTCCTTGATTGTGGAGCAGCCTGCCAGAGAGCCTAAGGGCCCCAGAGACTGTTGATGTTTTTAAGAAGAGGCTCAAGACCCACCTTTTTAGCTTAGCATTTAACTGAATTTTACTTCATTTTAGTTACTTGTTTTATTTTATTTACTTAGTCATTTGTTTTTAGATTATTTTCATTTTATTTGACTTCTTTTTAGCACATTACTGCGAAGTCCTTTTATAGTGATTTTTATTATGTGTTGCTTTTATATCTTCTTACTGTTTCTTAAAGGTTATTTAACTTCTCTTTTTAACTCCAGTGTTTTCCTTATGGGGATCCTGCACATTGGGGGCCCTGCCTGTTTGGTCTCGGGTCTGTTGTCATGGCAACTGCTACTGTTTGGGTGGCGTGAGGTCCAGCACTGCAGCTTCACGGCTGCGGGGTGGGCCCTTGGCTGCCTGGGATTTGTGCAGTTGCTGCAGCTGCAGCCCCTATGAGCATGTGGGGACTGGCTCCTGGTGTGGATGGATCCCTAGATATTGTTTCCTCACATCAGCATCAAGTCAAAATTTTATCACTTAACTAATGTTTTATCTGTTTTATTAATTATACCTGCATTCGGTTAAAGAGACAGGGTTCAGGGAATGATGTTATTCGGGGAATGTGGGGGGTGGGAGGTGTGGTTGCTGTCTGTCCTTGTGTGTGTATGAGTGTGTGGAAAGAGCCTGCGTCTTTATTGTTTTTAAATATCTTATGTACTGTTTGTTTTAATCCTTATGACTTGATTTTTATCTTGTAAAGCACTTTGTGTTGCCCATGGCATGAAAAGTGCTCAAGAAATAATGTTTAAATAATTTAAAGGCAGGTCTGACAAGTAAGAAGGCCCAGAACCATAAAGGCATTTATAAACCACTAAAAGAATCTTGAAATCAATCCTGAAATGCACGAGGATGCAGTGCACTATTTTAAAAATGGTATAATGTTTTTCCATCCTAAGCATAACAGGGTGAAAACCAGTGGAGCAGTCACTCTTGATCTGCTTCAGTGCATCGACAAATTAACCCACTTAACAATGCCCTGCTGGACTGATGGCCTTAGTAAGGAAATTCATTTGGCTTTGGTAATGAACCTGAGTTAGAAACATAAACAGTCCACTTATTAACTCTCCAGCCAACACTGACATTACCTGACACATTATGACATACTAAACCCACACGCCTTTGACCATGCTCATTAGTTGAGAGGGATATCATTAGTCAATTCACTGACTTAATAAACTAACCACCAAGACTCATTATCTCATCCATCTATTCAGTCTAATTTGCATATATTACGAATACGCCTGAATGAGGCAGCTTTGCTGGGTAGGTTATTCCTTTCTTAGAGAGCAGATTGGGCCCAACAGGGTAGACAGCAGACCCAAGTGAGAGCGGACTAATCAACTCATTTCCTCCAACTTGGATACTGCTTCCATTACAGCTACTGTGTGTGTAGCAGGGGATCATGGGTGCAGATGAGTCTGTACGTTAGTTCTGTTGAGGAAAGCCCAAGCTTGAGTTCCCAAGGTAACAGTCGGTTAAAGTGGGGGCTGGCTGACTCATTTCAAGGGAATCCTGGAACTTGAACAAGGCTACCCACTCACCCCACCTCCAGATTCATCAGCACAACAAGCAAACAAGCACTGACATGTCCCCACATAGGGCTTCCCACTAACGGAGGTGGCACTGGAAAATCCCAGACTTAGCTTCAAGTAGCACCATGGCTACAGTGGTTTTTGCCGGCAAAACAAATCTTGGGAGATGGTACAGTAAATATGTACTTTATAAGAGAGCCGTATGCCAATAAATGGAAGCATGTGATGGGTTTTCATTAATACATGAGTAGATGGGGGAGATAGATGGAGCAGCAGAAGAAGTTTACAGTTATTAACCACTCAACAGCAGAGAAGTGAAACGATTTTTAGAAATGTGAACAGTGACACAACATAAATGAGTATCAGTATCTTGTGGGCCTGTGCATGTAGTAGGAGAAAAAGCAGAGAGAGGAAGAGGAGGATGAAGGAGGAATAGTAGGTACTGCATAATAGAGTAGGTGGACAAGAAAACGAACTCTGCCTACACAATTAATCTAATTATTATGAAATTAAAAGAAATCAACAGGCGTGTAATTGACCACTTAATTAGTTTAAGGTGTATGTGTTCTTTTGACTTTGGAGGGAAGGTGGGTCTACAGGTGTAGCGAGACGGGAAAAGTGTTAAGAACTACGACAATAAAAGTATTTCCACCCATGAGTAGCCTGACTGTTCTTGATAAATAAAATCGGAAATACTTGCCATTCATCAAGTTGTAAGGTACAAAGCACAAAACAAATGTTTTCCCCAAAACAGAAAAATTATTTTGGAAACAAAATCTGTACACAGTCACCAAACCTTGCTATTCAGAGTAGCCGTTTGATTTGCTTCTGTCCACAGTCACATCTGCTGATAACTCTACAGTTCATTCAGTGTCTTTAGTCATTAACAACTGAGAGGTGGTACAAAGGGATTTAAGAGGCAGCATTACTGTTTTGAATCGCTGGATGTTTAATTCTTCTATTATAATTGAGGCTGCAGCGAGACAGAGGTTATGGTAACTGCTGGAAACCTGTCCCACTTCACAGAAAGGTTAATGAACCTTACAAGTCCTATGGGAGATGGAGTATGCTGTTAATTTGACAAACGTGGGAAATAAATGCTTTTATGCTTTTATTGACGGTGACCAATAGCGGCCTTTGCTGGAATGAAAGGTTTTAGTCTTTTAGGTGCTTTGCTATGAACCAAAACAATAATGTGGAATGCATTTGTTGGAAGAAACTAAGTACATAATTGTTTGAATAGCAATTTCAGGCCAAAAAGCATCTTCATTATTAATTCCTACTTTTGGGGGACATATTGTGCAGAAATGCACAGTAACTTGATTCATGTTACGAAACAAATGCCTTTATTCTGAATACATTTATGTGAATGTGGGATTTTTTTAAAAGCTACATTTTAAAATCTACATATTTCCACTTTCCATTTTGTGCACCATTGGTCTGGATTTCACTTTAACAGGGCACAGAGGGTATATTATACTTACAGCTGGAGAGTAACACATCTAACAATATCAGCACTAACCTGAATTAATCTGCAATGGATCATTGCAAAACATGGCTGCAATACATCTGATCAAGACTGAGGTTGTAGGCACCGGACCAAATGTGTGTACAGAGTGCATGATTAAGAGATTAAAAGGATAATCTCCTTCTCATTCAAAGAAACTGGCGGAGGCAGGCATCTGGCTTTCCTGACATTCACAGTGGCTGAAATATAACCAGCAGTCACATACAAAATCCAGTTTCACCAGCTGTTAAAAACTTTTACAGTTTTAGCTAAAACAAATTTCCTTTTGGGGGAATTTAACAATACACACATCGCTGATTGGTTGGCCAGTTATTTTAGGCAGCAGGTGATTATTTTATGGTGTCAAATATCTCACTATGACCTTAAATTAAAATAGGTAAGGAGCATAAATAAATACCTAAATAAAAGATGAAATATATAAGAACACATGTATACAATTAGACAGCTGCAGAATTGTGTTGATTATTTTAAATTTAAGTTAATACAGTTCCCTTATTAAAATATCTATGCTGCAGAAAAGGGGTAAAATGGCTCTGCCTAAGAAACAGAGAGAATTTAGAGATCCATTTTTATGAAATTTCTTGCATTCTTCTATCACAAGAGTCAACAAACTGGTGGTATATACTGGAGTATCTGGTGACTCTGGTGTCTAAACAATTTTACCGTAATTTGTCAATAAATGAATGATTTCTGATTTGTGGGTATTATAGTTATGACAGATAATTTACAGACATGTTGGACCTTTAACTTATGCTGCAACTGGCAAAGTTGTCTCTTCATCTGTAGCAACAACCCTATAATATAGTGGATCTCATAACATTAGTAATATTTTAGCAAATGACATTTCTTTGTTATCACACTTCTTTTTCTTAACAATTTTGTTTAAACAGTGCGACATAAATATATCTCCCACAACTAATTTCAGGTGACTAAAGCAGATAAGAGGACTCCTTACTGTCATTCAGGTGGGGTAAATAAGTGCTTTTATTGTCTTAAGAAACCTAAGCTGACCATTGGTAGGAGGACAACAAAAGCAGATAAATTCAAACACTTTTGAATAAGAAGATTACAGAAGCATGATTTTCAGTATATAATCAGTGCTGCCCCAAAAAACCCCAAACAAAACAATCTTTATTTTTAAACAGCATTACAATGATAAGTGTCATAATGTTACAAGTATAAACCACTCTAACATGTCTTCATGAAACCAGCAAGTCTTGCTCTCTTCAATAACCCCCTCTACAGAGCCAACTCATCCTCTCAGTCTTTCACTCTTACTTTCTCCCAGCTATACTGTGGGCACTGTTTCCTGCGCCTGTCTGCACAATGCTTGCCACAGGAACACATAAGAATGTGCGCTCCACAATCCCTCTTAACCTCTGACCTTGGCTTATTGTTACCTGTGAGCAGCACTGTGGCAAACATGTTGTACAAGTACTGCACAGCCCTGCAAGCTGTTTGTGTTCTGCGCGTATGGAGGGCAGGGGAGGAGGGAAGGAAGAGAGGGAGCTATTTAATCCCCCCCCAAAGGAACTCCCCTCTCAACCCGTATCGTGAACTCGCAGGCAAATCGCGTTGCTGGAAGGCACACCACACACACACTGCTGTCTTTTTAATTTCATCAGCTGAAAGAAATCTATACAGTGCTTTGGAATCTGACTGAGCTGCAGAGAGAAGTGAACTATATAGCACCCTGGAATGTAAACAGGTTTTCTTACAAAGTGTAGCATAAAAATACCACATTGTAAGAAAACCTCTTGGCTATGATTATGGTCAATAGTGCAGAACAGAGGTCCATTTTGGGTTGTTAGTCCGACAGCATATCAATAAGCACAAGCTGAACAAATTCAGAGTACAATTCATGCAATCATATTCAAATAATTCAAGTGTAACATGGATAAAATATTGGCTTGTGTTGAATGCCTGTATTGACAATGGTTTTTTTTGCTTGCCATTTAAAAAATAATTATTTCCTGAAAATATTAGGAATGCTGTCATTAATCCCTTGCAGTCAGATGCTTGACTGAGAACAGATATGGGCTTTAATCTGCAAAGAATGGCCTCATCTATTGTTCAGTGTTAATAATTGTAATGCATTCAAAGGCACATATTTAATATTAGAAAAAAAAAAGCCAGCATTGTTCTATGATTTCTATCGGCAGCGACAGCCTTAGTCTTCCAACTATAATGTACTTAAAATTGGAATAATCTTAAATGATTACAGCAGCAGTGTGTCCGGTGTAAGAACGGTTACTTGCATATAGAGCTTCTTACAATGCTGCATTTTTATTTAAAAGTTTCAGTAGTACTTTTTGAATTCCAACAATCATAATCAAAACAGGGAGGTAGACAGGCCACTATAATATCTGCCAACTTTGCACTCATAGCTGTCACACTTAATTATCATGCCAAAATACAAGAAAATACATCGGCTGCAGGAGGTCTTGTGTGAGGTCTTTGTTTTTGTGTACAATTAACTGGCAAGCACGCTATATACTTAAGTAAGAGCTAATTTCGGTAAGCATAATTGTTAGTGAGTTGTTTTTGTCAGCATGCCTCAATCCCCTTCACCATACCATATCAGGAGACACCACAGAGAGGAAGGGTTTTTCAAAGCTGCAGCCCCAGCAACCCCCCACTAACCTTAGCATTTGTTCATTTACACCCCCCCCCCCCCCCCCCCCCCCCTTTTTCCATTTTTCCTTCTCTGTCTGTCAAAGTTGACCACTTTACAGGGGAACAGGTAGGCAGACTCTGTCAATCCTCCCCAACCTGTACCCTCAAACGCACAAATGTGCACGTGGGGCCGACTGCCAAAGATCCTGCTTTACTGACTGAAGTGGAGGGGAAGGGGGGTATGACAAAGACGACAGCTTGTGTGGGGGAACATTGTCTGCGGCTGCGACGAGAAATCTTTTCAGGAAAAACAGGATTTTATACACAATGGTTGTGGGTGTGAAGAAAGGGGGCACATATTAAAAGAAGTGTCTTTATGTGTGCAGAGCTACCGATTTTTAAACTGCATTTACATGGATAAGATCCAATATGCTCTTTTTTTCCCCTACTAGGCTATAGTGTGACAGACTGGATCAGAGAGGGCTTTCCAGGTTGTCCTTTTTTTCTTGGAACATAATCGTGATTCTGTATATCCAAGACAGTGCTCAGGATAGAAATAAATACCACACAATGACACACAGTAAACCTACTTCCTTAAATAAAATGCATGTGCTTTCTCTGAGTATGATGATAATTCATATGGCAAAATAGACAGGAATTTGGGTTCTTAGAAACCACTATTAGGCTTCATGTAAAAATTGTAAATTTATGGATGACTGTTCATTTGCTGCCCAAACAGTATTCACGACTCCTAAAAGAAAAGCATAACAGCTTGTGTTCTTCACGCAGTGAAACCTCCTCAATCATTTCACCACAGCAACCACGGCACCGAGGTCAGCTGTTATAGAGATGGCAAGAGGGTTGGTAGGTTATCAGCTACTGTATAATGTGTGTGTGTAAATGTGAGTGTATTTGTGTGTGTGTTTGTTGTATGTGGACGGGGGATGGAGCTGACAACTGAGCGGAGGATTCTTATGTAATTCTCCCTTTAGGTGGCAGAGAACAGTGAGAACAGCAGCCCACACTGAAGAAGAATCTGTTTGTTAATAAGCTGCAAATAAGATAAGATCAATAATATTACAAAGTGTTTGTGCACGAAAACAAGGGATTCCCAAAGACAAAAGTTGACAACATGTCCAGGTATAAAGTTGACATGTTATCTCAAAAAAACATCAATTTTGGTTGTTTGCACAGATGCAGACAGCAGAAACATCATGACATGCATGAATGTGTACAGCTGTGAAAAAGGTCTTTTTTCAGAATCTGGATATGGCTGAGAGGCTGTGAAGGAAATCTGATGAGGTCAAGTGGGGTAGCAACTTCCAAAAGTTGAACTCTATATTGCACCACCTCTGACATTTGTCTGGCTGCGGCTGACAGAATGAGCACATGCTCTAAATGTTAAGCACCTCCAGCTGCGCTTCCCTGTTAAGGACTATTGTTGACTCCTATCAAGGGATGTTTAGCATTGTTATGAAAAAAGATGATTGAACCGCATGTAACCTGTTTCATGGGAAAACTAACGAAAGCTTGAATATAAAATTGACATTTCGATAATAAAAGTCTCTGTTCATATCCTCAACATACAGAAACCTTTCTTTAACTTTTGGCAATAGTTTTAATCACATAAAGAGGTGCACAGTTTAACGCATCAATCTGTTCATATTCTTAAGACACACCAACACAAGTAACAAGTATCCGTTTAAGTTCAAACAAAACCTGATAAAAAAAAAAAAAAAAAGTGCACCAAGCAGAGTTTAGATTGGATAAAGTTGCATCATATGACTTGACGGCAGGCAGCACCTGTAAAACTTTGCGAAACAATAACCCACCTAACTGTTAACCTGGGTTATGGGCATGTTTAGCAACTTTGGAGGGAAAAAATAAATTGCATTAAAAAGGAAAACTGTTCACTTCCTTTGCGCCCACCCCCTTGTCGTAAGATACGGATGTCCCGTAAGGTTATTTGTGTTTGCTGGGGAATGAAGTGCTCAACTGGATTAAAAACATACTGCATATGTTTGGAAATCTGTTTCCCTGGGCGTATGAGTGGAGTGAGCGAGCGTGAAGCAGCAGCTTGCGTCTCCTCCAAGAGAGAGGGCAGACACTCTCATCATTAGCTGGGCTGAAATGTGCTCCTCTACCTGCTCCAATCTGCACAGCCAGGCTCCACTCTGACGCCAGACAGATGTTCCCAGTATGAGGTGCAAAGTACTGAGAGGGGAAATGAGAGTAAGCAGGAGAGAAGCAGAAGAATGGAAATATTCAGCAGAGTACACAATAAGAGCTTAATTATGAATAATACCAATGGCTCTTTGTTCTCACACTGAAGCTAGCTATGGCTTGCTTGGCCTTTGGGAGATTGTTTTTGGCTTCCATATGGGGGCAGCTGTCTATCAAAAAATAAACACTTAAATCGTAACAAATCGGTATAATTTCATCTTAAATAACAATGCAGTTATGTATGTTTATTTACAACATTAGATTGGTATTTGACAAAAGAAACTAAGATTGTTACAAAGATTCGAAATATAGCCCCACCATTTGTTGCTGCACAGACAGTGATGACTAGCACTATCAACTGTAACTTATCCCCCAATGCCTAACCTGATTTACCATGTTCATGTTTGTCAACACTTTTAGCTCTTTTCTTTTTCATCTTTCACTCTAGTGGTGAGTCATTCTGTGCACCAAGCACTCCCAGCAACTGGACAGGCCTAATAATCTGCTATGTTTCTGACACTATAAAAAGCACAAAAAAGTTAATACATTTACCATTCTGATCATTTCTTTTGTATGTAACCTTTTATATTTTATCTTTCTAATAGTCCTCTTGAGAACTGCTCTTTGGTTCCAACATGTGGACTGAATTACCAAAAATACTTAATTTACCATGGTATATTGAGTCAGAGTTAAGGCACATTCACATCAGCCTTCTTTATTCCAATCAGAGTCCATTTGTTCAGAAAGTCTGCTTTGTTTGGAGAACTGTGGATGCGCCAAACAAATTCTGATTCCAAAGAAGTCTCGGTCCGCCTGCAACCGCAGGCCTCTGCGAATTTCAAGTGGACCAAATACAAGCAGCATACTACAAAAAAAGTCACTTCCTGCATTTGATGTTGCATTGCATTGTGGGTAAATTACATAGTGATGGTGTTAAGAGTCCTCTGCCTTGTCTTTTTTTCATACTGTGTCCATTGTTGCAGTGTATTTCTGCAGTATGCTTGCAAAAGACAAAATAAAAAACCCAAAACAACTATAGTTTTGTGCTCTATGTTTAGGTCGTAACGGAAGTTTCTTCTTCATGCCAGTCTTGTCCTCTCTTTTGAAAAATTCTAGTGCAGCGCCACCTTTGGTGGGAATGGGAATTTTATATTGAAAAGGTTTTGCTTGTTTGACCAAAGTGCAGCGTGAAAACAATCTCGATGTGAATGGATACATCCCCCTACAACTGAGCCGAGTTCCCAATCGGACCAAGTCTAGCAGACTATCCTGATGTGAATGCACCCTTTGTGTTCAAGAGATACAGGGATGTGGGATTTGGTGAAATCAGCTGGAACATTGATATTTAGTAAGATTCCTATTCACTGAATACTTTAACATTTTATGTTAGTGTGATTGTGAAAAGTCTTCTGAACAGACCTAAACAATCCATTCAAAAGCTAATTTGGAATAAATACAAATACAAATTTAGAGAAAACTTAAATCTCTTAACATCAGCAGAGCATAATGCCATGATGAGATTTGGGGAATCCAGAAAATCTCTGTAAAAGCCAAGGCTGGAAAGTAGTGTTGCGTGCACTTGGCCTTTGAGCCCCCAGGCAGCACTGCATAAGAAACAATAACGCAACATCAATAAAGCCACATGGGCTTGTGAGTTAAACCCCTTGTCACTTAACACAGTCCACCATCCAGAAACAACCTGAAAGTGTTTTATATATTATCTATCATATGTTACCAGCAAGGTGACATTGTGTGTGTTGATGACATCAAAGTCTACATTTGTTAAGATTTTCTTTATGTTATTAAGTTGATTAATGTGACATGAAATGATCTACTTTGTGGGTTAAGACAGACAAAAAACAAGTGCTACCATTTTAGGGGTTTCACACTGAATGAAATGCTGTAAGGTGTTACATGTGTAATAGTTTGCAGTTAAAGGACATCTTGAGGTGTGGAGCAGATGATCTCCGCAGGCCACAGAATTCACAAACACAAAGCCAGCTGGTCTAATACAGTAACAATACTCCACTGTTTGTATTTGCCTGAGCAGCAGTGAAACACAGGCTCTGTTCTCCTTTGGGGGCTGCTACAAAAGAGGTGGATCTTACTGTACAGCATGTATATCCCTAATGCACTATCATGAAGAGCTGTCCAACTGGCCTTCAGTTTGAGAGAGGAAGTTAAACACATGATGGCATCTAATTCACACAGTACAGAGGAAGACAATAGAACTGAAGCTTTGCACAAAGACAATGGAGCGCAAAGTGACCTCAGTCTGAGCAGATATTCATTGATCAACTGTCTTAGCTGAGAAGAATTTAAGGTTTATTTTAACAACAAAACTTAATGTTTTTGGTTGTGGTGGATACAAACGGTGGCCCGAACTGCACAAACCCCTGCTAAAAAAAAAAATCTAATAACAATTACATTACTTTTATTATGACAAAGCTTCAGTAAAGAAACCTCTTGCATGACCTATTACTGCCCTAAAGCTATATGTCTCTGTTTAATTGGAATTTATGAGGAATGAACACCTTGACTTTTTCTCTAAGTAGCAGACAGTGAACTGTATTACTACTTTGTCAGTTTATATTGCATCAAGTTGACTCTCAGCACCAAATCTATAATGAGTGAATTAACAAGCAAAAGTAATTGCTAAAGTATTTATACGGTATAAACTGACTTTGTTCACATACTAATGATTTGCTTGTTATAGTAATTATTGCTGCAAGACCACACCAGAACATCTGTATTGATTTATACTCAGGGAGAGAGCAGAGAGGAGGGAGAGGCTCACAATCTGGAGTTCGACTTTGAGAGCGAGACAACAATCTGTTGTACGGTTATTTTGGTAATTGTCCATAACTGATTTAAAAACACAGTCTCTGTTGAAGAAAACTCCAAATGACTGTTTCTGTAGCTTAGGGGGCTCAATAAAAATGTGCAACTGCAATGAAAACGCATACACAGCAATTAATAATGTGATTTTAAAAGCATATGGACAGCTGGTGGGAGAAGACAAAATGTCCAGCCACACATTTACAGTTAATTGTTGGAATAAATTGTTGCTGGCTGTTGGAGGTAGAGTTGCAATGTTGAACAGAAAGATTTGACACCTGAGGCAAACATGAAATTATGATTGTTTAAAACTCGTATTGGCATTGTTATGTCGCTCATTTATAAATCTGTGTAAACACTGACACTGATGACCTTAAACGGTTGAGGCAACATTAAAAGTAAAAGTCAGAGCTGCAACAGAATAGCCGTAGATTCAGCTATAATATATTATTTTTCTTGTTTATTCTCTCCAATACTGGTTTTAGTCAACTTATAGTTTGGTTATTTACAAAGTTAAACAACAAAAATACAAAAAATGGTAATGCCTTTAGTCATAACTGAAACTGGTCAACATGTTAATGGCAGCTATGGTATGATAGTAAATACTCATCTCAGCTTTTGTGTGCAGTTCAGAGAAGCTACTTTGTATTCTCAATGTGCTAAATTTCAAACTGGTCTCTCATACTTATTAGATGATAACTATTAAAGACAAACTTGAAGCTTGGAAATTTTCAATAAAATATTTGTTTCCTTAAAAATGTTTTTGAAATGATTAGCTGGAAAGTTATCGCACCTTTTTTTGTTTTCAAGGTTTAAAGACAGAAATTTAAATGTAAATGAAGGTATCTTGAGCTATGGTGTAAAAAACAAAAAGCTGTTTTTATCCTCAGAGCATCATATTAAGTCACATAAAGGAGTTGTCCGCAAAAGCGCAACGTGCAGTAGGAGGTGGTTTAAGTGTTGAGTTTGAGTTTGAGTGGGTGTTATTCATTGCATTGGTCTACTTTGCTAGTTTGCTTGTTTTCCCTTTCATTTCAGAATTTTCCTCACAGTAAGTTCCTATATTTATGCAGATTGCACATACTCTAACCTTTCACATCATCAATTGCATACTTTTCCGAAAAGTAATGCAATGAAACTTTGGTTTTTCTTTTTTTTTTATTTTGCAGGTGAAGAGATTATGACTCAGTGCTGCACCTGAAACATGAGATAATGATTAATTATTTATGATTGAGTATTGTATTGTAGACGATATAAGGACTAACAAACATAATGTCAAAGCCAATTAACAGTTGATAGGTCATATTTCTCTGATGGACTGGCAACCTGTCCAGGGTCTATCCCCCCTGCTTATTGCTGGGATAGGCTCCAGCTTTCCCGCAACCCTTAATGGGATTTAGCGGCATAGAAAACGAACGAATGAATAAACGAATAAATGAGTAAACGAATGAAAGTCATATTTCAGCGGCAGTTTGCTTGCTGATCTCTTTTTGACAGCTGTGACACTCTTTATTAGTTAGTGGGCCGTCAAATAAATCTATTAACCCACTGACCTCTATTCTATTCTATTCTATTCTTAAAGGTAAGTAAATACTCAGTAAATATTCATAAAAATTTAACTACCTGGCTGACATCTTGAACATGGCACATGTTTAGTTTCAACCATCTCTCCTATTTTTCCTTAAATGAAACAGCTGCCGTAAATACGTGTTGATGATTTGTATGACAAAAATGCAGTAATTGTTTCCCATCTATATGTTATTAAGAACGTCAAGTCAGCCTAAAATCTGACAAGAAAGTATCAATTAGGCACAGATTTTTACATATAATCTAAAACTGAAAAAAGTGTTTCTGTCTGAATCTCCACAAGTAAGATCTTCTTCAGTAAAGTCTAGGCTTTTTGTTTCAGTCAGCCTAATAACACCCCCCACACCCACCCCACACCCCAAGTTACTAGAACCAGTGCTAAATCCTACACTTAACTTCTCATAAAGCTTTATACTGCTGCTGTTGACGAACCTTGTAACTGTGCAAAGCACAGCACTTAGCTGCTTGTATCATACTTGTTTCCCAAATACTCTCATCATGAGGAGAGGGTTGTATCAAGGCTGATATACAGTATAGTTTCATTAAGGGATAAACCACGTGTCTAGTACGGTTTAAGGCGAGATGAGTGATTTGTCCAGTGTGTCCTTGCTGTGCTGGCTTTGCTTCTCTTTAGCAGAAGAATTCATCTTAAATCTGCAGTGCCTTGGTGCGCAGTCCAGCCTGACCTCACCTCGCTCTAGGCTGAAATATGGAAATCTTCCTCTTAACTCTGGATATGGATAAAGAATACACAGTAATTATGGAAACATCTGCAAACTGGGGCAAGGTTGCATGACCCTGAACTAATGAATATATATGAAAAGAATATGGCTGCTGCAGCTCATACTGTTTGCCAGGGAGGATCAAAACACTGATCCGTTTGACATTTTAAAACATCACCCTCGCATTCATATTGGCAGAGGTAGCTATGTAAATGCCAAACACTATCTTACAACACCCTTTGCCTTTTATACAGAAGGAACTAATTATTCATTTATCATAGTTACTCATTAGTTTAGTCTTTTCTGAATTACAGGCAAGTATCCATCCACAAACTGACCTATTTTGGAGTTAAAACTGCAGCACAAAACAAAATCCAGCACGTACAGATTAACACTTCAAACAAAAGTGAGGTTGTATGATGTCACCTGGCCACCCTGGCCAATTAAACACCTCCCACTACAGTTGGCATCACTCAAAAGGCTCATTAACCCTTCTGACCAACCACCAGTCACAATCAGAAAAAACATCCTGTCACATTGGCCAATCCCTACATGGGCATCGCAGGTCAACACCCACACAAGTGACAGGAAATTGAATTGCTTGAGAAGGTGGTCTGTCTGAGCACTTGAAAGACATTTGCTTATTCACAGCTGGTGATGCAGCCAGACTGTCTTTAAAGGCTTGAAAATAAGAAGTAAAGGTGATGCTTAGTGCAATCTCATAAAGTGAAATCTTGAGATCAGAGGTAAATATTACAAGATTACAAAACAGCAAGCAAGACTGTGGTTGCATATATTATCTCCTGAAGCAAAATTACCAAGGAGCTAAATCACTAAATGTTGAATATATATCTATATGTCACAAAACTATCGCATCTTTATCTTTGAATCAATGTGGGGCTTACTTAGTATGCAACCACATCTTATAAAATTAAACAAGAGCTGCAATACATCTCTGAAGCAGCTTAGCGGGCTTCTTTTTAGACCACTTGTCTTAATCTACTGGGTTGATCTCCTGGTTCTCAGGGGATTATAAAATATCTGCAAACCTCAAAATATTTGAGGCAATCAACAACTCAACATGCATTTGGCGTTAGAATGCAAAAATGTGAAAACACACAAACGAATGGATAAAAAGGAGTGAAATATGAAGAGAAATAAGGGGATCGGAGCGGTGCCCATTTCGGGGGTGTAAAATATGGAGAAGTGTGGATCATTGGGGGAGCTGCTCTGCCTGGGGGAACAGATGAAGGGAGGACACTCTGCCAAGATCTCTCCACTGAAGGGGGAGCTGAGGGAATGGAGCTCTATGGGAGAAAAAGTGTGCGCCTCGCATGCTGCTCTCCTCAATCTCAGTCTCACACACTTGCGTTGACACGTCCCAGGCTCTCTCCGCAGCAGAGGGAAACTGCTGTTGACAGGGCCTTGCAAACTTTCACAGCCATTTAGAAAGACTTACTCCCACACTTTTGTCACAGGCATTTATTGCACAAGATACATGATATGAAAAATTAACATTTTCAAACTTGGCATCGTTTTTTCAAACCAAGTTAGGCTTAAAAACCATTCATAATTTTTCAGCCTTACGATCGGCCTAGTGCAGATGTAAACACAAGACATGCCAAGTGAGACCCTGCGATTATGAAAATTTACTTTTTTTTCCAAGGAAAAAAAAACACAACCAGACACCACATCATAAATTTCTATCAAATCTATGAGTTTCTAATCCTATAAGAAGCACTAGCTGTATCACCAAGACACATGAGGTCTTCTTAAAGTGAGAGTGGAGGTGATTGCAGATTTACTGTACCTTTAAGTTCACAATTAACCAGTGCCTCCAGAAAGCAGATGTCTGTTTGGTGCGACTCGGAGCATCAGGATCAACCATCACCAGGACATACATCTTCTCCTACAAGCAGAAAATGATTTATTACATTTAACACAGACCAAGTATTTACCACACTGCCACACACACTGTGATTGGCCCAGAGGCAGTTCCAGCAGCTGCGCTACTTGATCCTTTTTCCTTTCTAAGATGTGCTGCTTGCACATCGTGTTGCCCAAGGCTTCACATTTCACTCATACTTAACTGAAATACATCAACATATGCTTTGTTTTGTTTCCTAGCTTTAAGTTATTCTACCTAATGCTTTGATGTGATTTTATTCTGTTTATAAAATCTGTAGTTTAATTGTCTTGTCAGCTGAGTATAAAAAGCTTCCAAAATCAGAGATCTGGGTCTTCTCTTTATTAAATCCATTCAAATTCAGCTTTAAAAAAGTGCGAGGAAAACTGTCTTAAAAACACAGAAACATGCAGGAAAATATTTTCTATAGCAGTATTTCTCACAAACTCATTTCCTAAAGCACACCCTCTCCCTTCTGTTATTCCTTAAACTTAATATCATTACTGTGACATCAACAAAATGACAACGTTTTGGATCGGATACCAAATCGTCTTGTTAACATATTCACAGTAACTTTCTGCCATTTACCAAGTATCTTTATACCCCTCAATCTGTCAACGGATAAAGTGAGAGAAAAAGCATCTTAACTAACACTTGATCACAGTTATTGGACATTGACTTGGCGGCTTAATTGCCGGAAAATCTTCATTCTGTCTGTCCCTAAAAGTTAGAGAATTATGAGAGCAGATTGAATTATTGCGAGAGCACATTTGTCATCCCTGGTCTGGTGCCCAAAATCTGCCAGACCATATGATGGTTTTTTTTTTTTTTTAATTTTGTTCACTTCCTCTACAAACAGAGACACAATGTCCTCTTACTGTATAGTACTTTCAGCTGAAGCAAGAACATAATGATATCAGCTTTAAAACACTGAAAACAGATGCAGTGCTCCTTACATTTCACACTGACTGCCAAATAACGCTGTCAGTGATGCGGTGAAACACTTTCAAAGGATCAAATGCCTTCGTGTAAACAGAAATCTTAAATTTCTGTTTGTTGTGTCCTATCAAGACATTCTTACAGGCCTCAGAAAATTATCCTAAGCCGATGTACTTGAATGAGATAAAGAAGTAGTCATGTATTTTTCTGCAGATGTTCATTTTCAGAAGGATTCTCTGCCTACCTGACAAGCAGTAATATGCGTAAACAACTAAGCCTAATAATAGGATAATACTGTAGTCTCAGTGATAGTGCCTGCAGGTAACATCCAGAAACACCAGCAACAATAGAGCCTCCTCCACAGCCTGTCAAAAGTGACTCTATATCAGTGACCCCCCCAGGCAGCTTACCAACCATGACCTGTTGCCTTCTCCAGAGTTGTAATCCTCATTTGTACATGTTTGCTACTAGGCAAAGAAAGTGTGATAATGTAGTTATACTAATATCTAAGTCAGATCCTGATGCATTCAGAAATAACATGGCTTTAAAACAACAACAACAACACACACATACACACACAGAGACTAAAAAGCAATTTAAGCATTTAAATTACAAATGACCTCCAGTCACAATTACTATTGAAGGAAATTGCACTTCATTGGATATTGGCATGCACTCCGTGGGACAGGTTTACATTTTCTTGAGCTAAATTAAGAAAAATATTAAGAGCATTTCAAATTAATTACCAACTTTTACAAGAAAAACATGCTGCATTTATAGTGGGCACTGAATTTAAAGGATTTCTGCACATATTTTGTTCGTGAATTTCTACCTGTAAGGATCTGGCTGGTCCAGCTGGCATGGGCAGCAAATAATGCAAGAAGCTTCCATCAAGCTTGCACTTCACACATTGTGGCATGTACCCTTCTCTCTTACGAAGACATTTTTTTTTCTCCATCTGTCAAAATCCACATTAATTACGCACAGATATGTGTGAAAGACTCCAGGGAAAAACAGATGCATATTCTGCCATCTGAAATAATTTATCAGGACTTGAACACACTAAATGTATATCTAAACATGTTGTCTTCTTTCTTACCGAACCGCTTATTCCAATTCAGGGTCGCGGGGAAGCTGGAGCCTATCCCAGCCAGCTTCGGGCGACAGGCAGGGTACACCCTGGACAGCTCGCCAGTCCATCGGAGGGCCTAAACATGTTGTGAGAAGGCTAATTCTCATAGCTCTACCCTGGAAGGCACACATTTCTAATAATAGACTGGAACCTATCATTATTAGGGAGTACTAATGATGCGACCTAACATTTGACCCTTGATGATTATCTGAAATAAACATTTACACTGGAGCTAACCACATCTTTCACTGATGAGTTTGAAGGACACATAAAGCTCCCAGTAAAGAGTTGAAATGTTTCTTCTTCAGCCTAAAATGATATACTTTACATAAAACATTGTCAAAAGGTGAAAGGTCAGCAACCTACAACACCAAATGTCTTAACGATTCTACGAAAGCAGAAGTGAAATCTGGGAAGGTATCTGACACGGCCACAGTGCTTCCAGACCATGATGCAAAAGAGGGTGTGAGGACCCTCGGTGCAGGCTGGAGGCGGGGGAAGATTGAGCCTGCATTCTCTCGAGATTAACCTCCCACTGCCTGCTGTGATCACAGCAAAACGGCCCACTTAGACCACACCTCAGCCATCAAGCAGCTGGAATCAGCTCTGCAATCCAAAGGGGCATCTCTGTCATGGTCAATGGGGGAAAGAAAGAGGGACACGGTCTACTCAGAGATACTTAAAAAGCTTAATGGGGAGGTTTTTTTTCTTTTTAAATAAAAGTCAGACGCTCACATCTATTCCAAACATTTACAACATGATGTATTACAAAACAGCAGAAATACATCTCCAAGTTGTTGTATTTTAAAAGATGGCAGGAAATTCACTTAATGACAAGATCATCAAATGGATACACTATTTGCTAAAAAAGAGACAGGAAAGAACAAAGGCAGGGGAAAAGAGTGTCTCTAAGGATGGAAAACTACTGTATTACCTCTGAGTGAACTCTGCTGGGGATGAGAATCAGAGAGATGGCTAATCACTGCTCTCGTAGAGCTGCCTGGGCTATCGAGCTAACTGATGACACCACGAAGGGCAGGAGAGAGTTAGCAAAAGGGAGGGAGGAAGAAGCGGCCCCTTTGTGAGTTTACAAGTTCATGCTTTATCCCTGACCCAATACCAAACTGTGCCATCCGTGCAGCTGCCTATTAATATACTCATTTCTTTATCCTTCGTGTTCGTGTGCTCTCCTTCAGCCTCTGCGCACAAAAACCCACGGTGTTTAATTTAATGGTCAACTGTGCTCAGTGTTCAGCTCCAGGAAAGGCAATGCATCAATCCCAAATCCTTGTTAAGTAGCAAAAACACTTGAACTCATTTGGCAATTAACAGGTATCTGTGCTGTGATTAAGAGACAGTGATGGCTTAACAATCATCGACAGCAGCTTAGAGTGAAGTGAAAGATCAATGTGCCAATACAGCCAATACAGGAAAAAAGCAAGCCTGGAGAGGTAGATTTGTTGTGAAGGAAAATTAGTTAAAAAAATTAATTTGGTTTTTTAGGTAAAATAAAACAGACTTATGAAACTCTCTCACTATACACACACATATACACATACATACATACAGACAGACAGACAGACAGACAGACAGACAGATAGACAGATAGATAGATAGATAGATAGATAGATAGATAGATAGATAGAAAAGTTGTATTAACTTACAACTTTAACACAAGGGAAACTATGCAATCTTAGAAGAAAGACATGCAATAAGAAGGGAAGAACAGGGGGAGGTCACAAAAGAAGTTTAAGAGTAACGTTGTCAGGGTCAGGAGATGAGGTTCATCCAGGTATGGAGGGAGGTCAGGGGTCAGCTCAGTAGCAGTAATTGAATCTTGAGCAGTGAGAAGGGGGGCCTAGACCCAAAGATGAGAGGGGGGGGGGGGGGGGCTGTGGCACTCACCTGGAGGTCAACAACCTTGCAGGTGAGGAGGCTCTCACTGGCAGTCATAAATGCCCATCCCCCACATTCATCTGCAGAGACTTGGAAGCATCATTGTTCCCAAAGCAAGCAGAATAGTGTAATAAAACCCCCAATCATCAGCAGTCATTTCTGACAGAATGTGTTCATATTCAAGAATTACTGTCATTTTAAACATTATCTTGTTATGACTGTACACTGAAAGTGTGCTTTAGCAGTCCAGTTAAACAGTATTTTGAGGTGCATGTTGGGAAGTGTAGTATTCAGTTTCTGTCATCGCATTATCACAGAGAAGCAGTAAACGTACCATCCACAGAATGGCATATTTTGTAAGTTATTTATTCTCATTCCTGATGTTTTCTGCTTATTAAGCAGTCGTATCATGATAGTGAATTTGAGATTTGAGGCCTGAGTTGGAAAATTACATCTTAAGATTTTATTTTTTATTTGTTTATTTGTGCAGAGCAAACCTAATCAGAAAAATTTGTGGACAAATCACTGCATACCTCTGTTTTTTCTTATTCCTTTTATCAATATATTTATTTATATATTTATTTGATTTTATTCAGTCTTAATCTGTTTATTGTTATGTGATATATTCATTGTGTCTTTTAATAATTAATTTATTCAGTATTTAGTTGTACTTTATTTTACTTGCGTATGTTCTTTTTTGTTATTTTTTTCCATATTTCCTGTATTTGTTTTGTTTTCATGCAATAGTAAATAAATTCAGACATTAAGGGGCTAATCACTGTAAGAACTCTTATTTAAAAACTGTAAAAATATCCTCAGGTAGTTTTCTCCTGTTATAACAGAGTGCAGGCGTGCCTGGCTCACACTGGTTGTAGAAATTAACAGAAAATGTGTACATGCCTCTTTTTATTTTACTATTTTGAAATATAAACAGAATGCAATTATTTACAAATAATTAAATCTCATAAGCCAGTTTATTGTTCACGACAGAACATACAAATATTTTGTCATTTTATATATTTAAATACATTATATAAGTAGCACATATTTGAGTGCAGAAGCAAATTGATAAAAAAAAAAAAAAAATTGGGAGAGGCTCATGTTTATCACTGTGCAGGATGCCAACTTGTTTCAACAAAAAACAGTGATACACAGTGGGATGCTCAACATCTGGGAAATCAGAAGACCATTTGCTGGACATTTAGGAGGGGATTTTCTTTTTGATACACTTTTTTAGAGACCAAAAGTTGGTGCCATGACAAGCAATCATACCACACGAGAGTTTGCATTTAAGACTTAAAACTGATGTTATGTTTTCATTTGGATACCTGAGAAATGCTTAGTTTTCCTTTTGCATTCAACATTTTACTTCAGAGCAATAACTAAAAACTGAAATAATCTATTGTGGTCATCAGCGTTCCCGCTCCATAACTGTTCATTACTTAAAAAAAAAAAAATAGCATTCCCATACAGAACTGCCACAGGAAGACAAGTTAGGATATCCCAGTTTATTCTGCTTTGATTTTTATGGTTGTTGACATCAGCTTTGCCCTTATCCCTCAACTTTGAGAAAACATGATGATCTTTTAGAAACACTACATGCATTCATATACAGACATAAATAGGTCCTAAGATTTTGAAGTATTGTTTAATAATCATAATCACTTTATAAAATGATTAAATAGTTCAAAATACACAATCCCAGTGCTTTGCCAGCTTAGATTGAGCATAATGAATATTGCCATGAAGGAAACTTTACAAGGGCCAGTGACAAATGGTTTACCATTCATATTGTTCAATGACACAAATAAATTATATTTAAAGAGAGAACCAGTGGTTTTCAATGTATTCTGAAGTACCTTGTATAGTGTGGACGCCACACTACCTCCAAAACTGCCTATTTTTAACTCAGCTTCCTCCCACACAGGAATGGAGTGTGAAGTAGCTTATAAATCCACACGTCCAGGAGCGGCATGGTCAAAAGGATAGTCACATGTGGATACAAATTCATATTCTAGGACTAAACTCAGCTACTATATTCCCACTAGTTAGCCAAATAGAAGAGCAGGTGAGCTGCGAAGAGGCCATAGTTCAAGAGGAATAAGAGTGGAATATAAAACACAAGTTAACATAATTGCATAATCACATTTTCTTTTTGAACATAGAAATATGTAAATATGCTACAATTTAATCAAATTAACACATGGCACAAGGCAACATGAGACAATGGAATATCTTTTCATAGCCTATAGCCTGCACATTATATATGACTGCTCTTTGTCACTCAGAAATGTCTTAGCAATCGATTCTATTTTTGCCCCTAACCTATAAATAAGCAGCTTTATTAACAACTTTGCCGATGTTTAAATTAAATCTTTCCTGAACTTTGTTTGTGCAGTTACAGCTAACAGTAAGATGTGTTCACAGTCTGATTGAAGCTTGAGGGGGGTGGAGGAATTAGCAGCAGCCTAAGGAATCATTTCTGCATTTCTCTCAACATTGAAGACTTCTTTCAGTGCACCATGCTTGCGAACACAGCCGTGCTCATGTTAAGCTTATTAGTCACCCTGGATGCGATCTTGCTAGCTGAGGCTTTCAACACTTTCTAGTGGTGGCTTTACACACATACACCTACTCACTACCATGAAAGCATTTCTGCAAATGCACATGCTCAAGCACAGTAACGACCACTAGCAGGTACATGGAAGCAACATGCGGCCAGGTGCTGGGGTATAAGCTTCAGAGTCAGTCTGTGCTAAATGAGGCAAGAGTGAAATATATTTGTCATGTAGTTTGGCTGCTGAGAACACAACAAAGTCAAACAGGGCAAATTACAGCCCAGGACTCATATCCATAATTAATCTGCCAAGCTTGTCACACACTGAGAGTCTTAGATCTGCTATTTTACCATAAGGTGAGCACATGCAAACTTTGTCTGCATCCTGGATTCTAAATAGAGTTTTAAGGAGATTTTAATCTCTTTGCAGATTAGCAGATATGTATACAAAAAGAGCAGGTTTACACAGGGCATAATGCAGGATAACAAACCATTAAGTCCTTAAAAGTATGTGTACTTTTAATTTACCAGCCACATACAATGACATACTGAGTGACATTCTTGCTTGTTGTCTATTTTAATTTTCTGTCTATGATTTTGCTGCATGTATATTAAATGTATAAAGAGCTACAACAGTTGCACTTTATGTAGAAGCTGCATGCAGCAGACACAATTCTGAAGACGAGGGGAAACATGCTACCATGGAGCGAGCTCAGTTGTAAGCTCTCTGACACCCCTTCCTATTTGGCCATCAGAGCTGTTAAAGGTGTCGGGGCTGTTCACAGGCACTGCATGTTTCACCAGCCAAGATGGCTTCCACATTTTTTCTATCATGATTAATTATGGCTTCTGATGGTAGTACAGTGAGAAAGTGTAAATTATTCCCACATTTTCTTGTGCCCTTCGTTCAGTCACTTTTGTGTAGGAAGATGCTACTGACGCCATCCATGGAGGGCGACCAAAAGGCATCTACACGGGGTGGTAAACTCTAGCGCTTATTAAGGGGTATAAGTGGTGGTGGTGAGGAGCTGGGGGAGTGCGGGGGGTTCTTGTTGTGTGGGCTGAACCTAGTCCAGACTGCCAGTTGACAGGGTCGGATTTTCCAGTATGGAAGAGTCTTGTTTCAGTGGGCGAAGCTGGGTGTTGGGAGACTGGGAGAGAGGACTGCCCAGGGCTTGGAAGCTCAAAAGAGAATATTTCAAACAGACAAGCACCGTCTGTGTTCCAGTGTCACCAGCCCACCCGTCTGACAATCAGGGCCATGTCATCACGGGTTCTGAGTAATTCAGGGATCACTCATCACTTAAAAGATGTGGAGATCATAAACGTCAAACAAGTCAGAGGTCCCAGCAGCAGAAAGAACACTTAAGGGTAGACAGCATAAGCTGAAGAAAACATTAAGTAGAGTTAAAAAAATAAAACAAGAAAACAACACACACATATTAAAAACACTACGAATAAGAACAGCATGCCCTGCTAAAATGCAATCACAATACTGTTCTTTGCTTTGAAGCCTTAACAAAATCCATGTCGTCAAAAACACACATAGCGCACACATCACAGAAAATCCTTCATACTGTAGAACAGGTTGAAATAAAATAATTTGTCTGACAGATCATTTTGTGCATGTCGATATATTTAGCGCTGTCAGAGAGGACATCACAGAGAATGGCACTTATATCACAATGCAAAAATTGTTATCAGAGGAGGTACAGGTTTATGGTTCAAGGGCTCGTCCATTCATAGAGAACAAGCTCAGCCTCTCTGCCTGACACACTGATAAAGACAGCACAAATAAAACAGCTCCACAGCTCCATCTTTGCCTCTCCCCAAGGGAATAATATATCACCCATCTGAATGTGGCACATATTGAATCATTTCCAGCGTTGATGATTCATTTGAATAAATCAGCCTTTTTTATTTTGCCAACTTGAACTGATACTGAAATAAGAAAAAAACGAAAAAAAACCTGAAGTAACATTGTTATAAGAGAGGAAGCACAGGTGTTACAGTGTTCTGTTGGTAATCCTAATCCCCTTTCGAGCAACAATTAATGACTACAGCAATAATCTTCACATGTATGTTGTTGCAATTCCTTTTTAACTGTCAGCCATAACCTGCATAAGTCACATAGACCAAATCCAGGAGGATATGTTGCTTGAGGCAGATAGGATCTTATCCTGGATTTGCATAGATAAATGCATTGCAATAATTCAAGCTGTGCAAAGGAAAGACATACTTTTGACCTGCAATCTGTCTGTCAGGCTACATGCTATTGATTAAACCTGGTCTCACAAGTTTAATTTTCAAAGCCGGAAAGAGGTTGACAGATTATCTGCATTAACTCTTAACAAAGATGAAATATTATAAGGATAAAAAGATAAATATGCAAAAAAGAAACAAAAAAAAAAAACTTTCAATGTCTTCTACAAACAGCTATGCGTGCACAGGATCAGCCTATCGGCAAATATGAAAAATCAGCAGCTTGTGCAGTGAAAGGGTTATATCCGTATTCAAGCTGAGAGACATACTCTAACATACACAGACACAAATCCTGTTGAGCTGAGCTGAGCAGAGATACCCTACCAGCCCTCCAAGGCACAATTAGGATTTCACGGGGGGAAGAAATCTACATTCCTGCACACATGGAAAAAAAGTCCTTTCTCCCTCTCTACAACAATATCAACTTTTTACTCAAGGAAAAAACCTGAAGCACCACTGGATAGGATTTGGACAAAGAAAGAAAAAACAACAACGCACAAAGCCATAAAACAGAAAAAAATAATAAATTTAGGCTGTAGTTGTAACAGAAAAAAAAAATTATATTCGAGGAAAATCCAGTCCTAAGCCTCCCAGTTCCAATCAATTTCTTCTATTCAGTGTGGCATGAAAAGAAGCTACCACTCAGTTTGTTTGAAGAGCTTGTCTATGTGGAGTTGTGCTGGGTTCAACAACATTTTGTATTGATTCCCTCAGAATACGATTAACACACCTGTCAGACATTCAGTCCAAGTACAAGGGGTCAAGCACCTGACAGTTTGAATAAGAGTAGCAACAGAGCAAAACACTCACATGTTGTTTCACGCATGCCGCACCCTAACATTTAAATGAACACAGCATAGTTATAAATATGCTGGCTGTGATTTGTGTTTTCTGCAAAAGCATCACTGATCTCTGTGATCGGTCACTCTCTTGTTTGCTAGATTGTTAACAACAACAGTAACACAATGACATCTGTGAGAAATCTCAACTAAAAATGAGTAAACTTTTCAGCAACCATTCCTCAAAAACTACACAATCCCTTTGTCTAATAGATTCACTCAATGACAACAGCGTCACATGATTCAGATGCACATGTGTTTCAGTGCTGGTGCCTTTATTTATGATGAAGCGGGTTCAAAATATCATGATAATATTTGGTAAACTGACTAAACTAACAATCAATACCACAATAATAATTATCAGCTTTAAAGGTACACCCATAGCCTGTTTATAAAAAGATGGACGGAGCCTCCCTGACGTAACCCATAGGTTTCTGAAGAGCTGTATTGAAGCTCGGTGGGCAGTTCCTACCATCGCCATCTTGGCAGGGTCATGCATGTCGTCTCGTCTGGAAAATACAAACATAGGCAAAGAGGTGGAGCTGAGAGGGGCGCTGTGAGCGTCATAGTGGATGATTGACATCGAGCGAACTCCAAGCTTTCTGTAGCTAAGAGCTTACCGAGCTAACCTGGAGATAACAGGAGCTAACCAGCTAATGGAAGTAGCTGAGCTAAAGCTAAGCCACTTTGTTAACTTGCTAAAAACCACGGTTCTTCTATGCTCTTCTTACTTGAAGCGGGGGATTGGGTGCCTGTCAATCAAAAAGACACATTCCTAAATTTGCAGAATTTCGAGATTAAATTACTTTTAAATGGGCAAGTTAGAAAAAAATTCACTCCCCCCACAGTTGTCATGAACGTAAACCTGACCTATAAACCAAAAATGGATTTTTGAACCAGGCTGTAAACATGTTTATTTCTGCCGTGAAGTTGGCTTTTTTTTTTTTAACATGGGAGTCTATGGGGATTTGCTCTGTTTTGCAGCAAGCCCCTAGTGGATGAAGGGGGAACTGCAGTTTTATGCACTTCTGCATAGGCTTCACTTTTTACCGCTGGAGGCTCCGTCCATCTTTCATATACAGTCTATGGGTACACCCAGGTTTTCTGACTTTGATGATTCTGGTAATAAATTTGTGAATGTAAAAGGGATAACAATGGCCAACCTAATGACCAACTACATTCACTAATCTTCAGTTCCATATTTCTAACAAAAGACCAACATATGATCATAAAACGAGATTGTTTTTACATTTACAAGAGACTGAAAGCAACTGTTTGTGTATTTCAGGAAATTTATAAATTGCTAGCGCAGCCCATTCTTGAGGTAAATGAGGAAGTTTCCGTCTTATTTAGTCAGACACAGAAGTGGTTTTAAATTAAAATGAAAAAATAGATTAAAATAAATGTTTTTAAAGCATCTTATTTCTAAGAACAGATGTACATATGAACATGGCATACATTGTGCAGTTTAGAGAGCAATGCTAAACACTGTCTTATGAATTCTTTGACAGTTGTGTGGGTGATTTAAGGAGGACAAAAAATAAAGGTTAGTTTCATATCATTGAAGTAACAAAGAAAATGCTTCAGAATAATCAGTTTTAGCTTTTGACAACATAATCCTTTCCTTTCACAGATACTTTTCATAAAGCTGCTTCTCAGTAAAATTCAAACAAATGTTTAACTCACATGGAAAAAGAAAAACTCTTTCACTTATAGATTTGAAGTATTTTTCTATTGTTTTTAGTTAATTTGTTGAAAGCTGTGTTTTTATATGTATAGAAAACATTTCTTTAACATAACCAGCAGGTTAGTTCATTCAAAGATTGCTTGAAGAAGTCTGCTCAATTACCAGAAGCATACTTTATTATTTTCCTGGTATTAAAAGGGGAAACTAAATAACAAAAGCCAAATTATTATCAATATGTCAGTATACTGGCCCAGAATTTCACAATGATTGAACCTTCTCATAACAATGACATAAAAATACATTTTAGATAATCTCAAGTGTATGTTTTTTCATGTTAAACAACTAAGTTGGCCTGTAGCACTGGGACATTGCCTTTAGCCTCATCATGACTGATTTAAATTTGATAGAGGTTAAACCAAATACCACGATGACAATAAATGAGTAAAGACTTCAGCTACCATGAATGTCTCCATGTGTAAATGTACAGCTCTACTGATAAGGTCTGGCAAAGCTGATGCCCCGAGGCACATCCATAGAGCATTATGCCAAACAGGGACATTAATGGCACTTGAGTTTGACCCGGACCTTTTAGCTGTCCGACTTCTGAAGCGGTATTTTAAAGAAAAACACATTGCAACAGTCAAAACTCATCCTCACATTTGCGTCGCATCTCAGGAAAAGGTTAGGCACATCGCCTATATGAAAATGTCCAAATCTGAAGTCGGGCATAAAGTTGGCGTCCGGATAAATCACGCCATCACTGTGCTTCAGTTTTCTAATTATCCATACCTTTCATGACAGTCACAGAAAGAAACAAAGCATCATGCCAACACCTACTCTGTGAGAAAGCTCTTTCAGTTCAGCTCAAAAGCTGAGAGCTCCAAACCTCCACACCACAGTGTGGGCAGAGCTGGCAGAGCCATGTGCCTAAGAACCCTGACTGAGTGCAACAGTTGGACTAATAACAGAACAAAAAAAGTAAAATGGACACACAGCAGAGACAGCCATAGCTTCACAGCTGAGAAGCCGGCTAACTCCTGCCCACCTTTTTCTTATTCAAGAGCGGAAGGTGTCCACAATACCCCTGAGGTCTTAGAGCCATGAGGGGCGTTGAGCTCCCAGCTTCAGCCACTTCAGGGTAAAGCAAATCACTTTAATATGTTAAGAAGATTAAGCTGGATAAATGTCTAGATACATTTTTTAAAAAGCCACGTAAATCTCTAGTGTTTTTATTTGGGGAGGGGCGGTATGTGAGTCAGTTGAGACGATCAACTCAAACCCACCAAAATGCAATGTGATTGGCTAGGAAAAATTGGGCTTATTTGAGATTTTGCATTTTAAGCTTCTTGAATCTAAGACCATCCCACCTCTTTCTTATTATTTTTAACACCAACCTTTGGGACAACAAAACTATAGGGGGAGAAAGAAAAAAAAAACACTGGTCACAGTTTCATCTTCGACTCAGTTGCCTTATCCTGCTTATGCTGATTTTATGGCTTCAATTGAGCAGGTCAGTGTTATTTTTGACTGTTAATCTCCAGGTGAAAGCTTGCAAAAAACACAAAGGAAAAAATAAGAGACAGGGTGAAGTTCAAGCTCAAAGCATTCCTTTGTGTATTTTTCAGGTAAATAATTTCATTCAAATGAATGATTTTTAAAAAACAAATTCTTAAGAATTAGCAGTCTGAGGGTGTCCGCCTGACAGCCTGCTGTGCTCAAAATTGAGTGTGAAAACGAAAGGGAGAAATGGAACAAATAATGTAAAGGGATTAACAAATCATTTGCATAACATTTTCAATGCTTCAAAAATACAGGATCAGGAAAGTGACAAAGAAGGAAGCTTTATCATTCCCTCAGATCAATTAACACATCAATGGACTCGATCGCTTCTGCTTTAAGCAGCCTCTTAATGTCAAAAGCTAAGTGAATTTCTTCATCAAATCTAATAAAAGTACGCTGGCAAGGTAATGAGACAAGCTGGGAGAAACATCAAACACTGAGCAGAAAACATTGAAAGAAAACTTATACAGTCTATCTTTTAGAACGATACTTTATTTTCACAGTGCCAAAAGTGTATTAACCTGTTTTTTCTTACACTCAGTCTCTCCATCCAGAGTTAAGACAATAAGACCACTGGGGAGATGAAGGGGATGGCATTATGGAGAGTTAAGCATTATGAGAAGCCCTGAAGCTGTTCTTAGAGAAGGTGAATCAGAGGATTGGGACACAACTGTAACTAAACCCTATGCCGGACCACAAATGAGAAGCACTAAACATTTTGGGCAAAATGCCACTAAGCCAAGCATCTGGGTCTTAAGCAAACTTCACTTGATCACTTTTAACTTTTTGATTATTTACTTCTACAACAAAAGAGATTGTCAGGAAAAAAAAAAAAAAAAAAAGCCAATTACCTCAGCTTCAAACATAAGCAGCAAAGTAATCCTGTCTGCAAAGTTTTGAAAAGTCTTCTTTAACTCTTTTCATAATTAGGACAAATTAGAACAAGAACTAAAAGAACATTTCCATCAATTTCTGCTTCCTTCACTTCTCTCTCTGTCTGTCTCAGTGGGACCAACTGCATTAAGGAAACATATAGTCTGTGCCACAGTGACGACCGAGTCATCTCCAGATCTCACAATGATTCTCTGGCAAACGTTAGATTTCTGTGGCTCGTATAAATAGAAATTTAATCTTTTATGTTTGTCTAAGTATCCACATCAGCAGATGCACTTCCCATGCGGATTATGAATCTCTGTTTGAACAGATCTTGCAGTCAATGTATATGAACTGTCGAGAGAGGGTTTCTGTGAATGCTGAATATTAATCAGGAAGCGCAGGTTCAGGAGGTATTTTTCATTAAAACCCGTCGCCTCTCTGAGTCTTTGCCAAAGTAAATTTGACTCTAATTGATGAATTTCATGATTGTTATGCATTGTCTTGTGTCTCTCCCAACTGAGAATATAATTTTTGTTTTTTTAACATGGTCGATTTGTTTAAAAAACTGACCTCACAAAGCAACCAATACTTTAGCAGAGTTCCAATTTATCACAGTAAATAAGTACTAAATACTGTAAATCAGATTGTGTTTAGTCGACTTTACATTTTGACACACCTCCTGTTCTTCAAGCTTTTGTCAAATAGGGCACATGTATCATTTCCTCTAACACTGCTGCTTGCACAGAAACCTGACCATTGTCATTTGTAAGAGCATCCTAGAGCTCCCTTAATCTGTTCTTATCCTCCCATTGATAATACAATACATTTTCATGGTAATTGAAATCATATTTTACTCACATCCGCATATGTTAAAGTACTGCTTCCCACGCTTTTAGGCCAAATGTAAGGTGTAAGAATATCATGCAACCACAACATCGGGAACAAAAAAAAGGTAGCTAAATGAATATATATGCTCATTAAACAGTTGAGGAAAGAAGAAAAGGGGGGATGGAGGCGACAGCAATAGGAAAATATAAAAATCATTATTTGCCCATATATCAGTGATATCTATGTCAATTCAATTCAATTCAATTCAACTTTATTTATATAGCGTCAAATCACGGCAATGCCATCTCAAGACGCTTAACAGACAGAGGGGAAAACATAATGAAGGCCAATTCATAACAGCCTATATAAGGAAACCAACAGATCGAGTTGAGTCCAACTCAATCTCCCATCCTGAGCAAGCACACTGTCAGAGAAGTTAAATGAGTATAAAATTTAATACTTGGTATGAATGAGTCTGTATGCACCAGTAATGTGTGAGCCACATACCTGCTTCACAAGGTGAACATTTTTGTAATTCTGCATGAGAATGTGGTGGAGTTTTATTTCCTCTCACATCATAGTAGTGAACATGTTTAATTAATCCAGGGCTCCTAGTAGAAGCAGGTTGTAATTCTTTCCTCTTCAGAAGCTTGCATGAATCATATGTGTTATGTGGTAATGGGCAGGGGCTGAATGGAGCGGGATGCGGGTCAGCTTAACGCGATGTTATAATGACAAAGGGGCACATTAGCTAAGGAAATAAACTCTCTGAATCCCTGCCAGACCTACTGCTTTAATCCAGCAGAGCCAAACAACACCCACCTTATTACAGTAAAGATATTACAGTAAATGTTTCACTTTTTGACCCTTGCTGTCACAGAAAGGTGCTAGCAACTGCCTTGTATGTTCTTGAACATTTTACACCCCTGACTCTCCATTGAATGAGAACTATCAATTACAGGAAGTAGAGTCCTCAACCGTGTGCTCCAACATCCCCATCACAAAGTCATATCAGGAATCCTGCATGGGTGGACATGTAGGCTTTCCTGGGAATGACAGGGTCTGTTAGAGAGGAACCCCACCCTCGCTTTCTCCATCATGCCAGCACAGAGGAGAGTGGGCAGCGCTGAGACGGCAGCCTGCCGTGGGCACTGCCAGGCTTAAAGCTGCCCTGTCGTCATCAGAGGCTTGCAGAAAAGAACACTGAGATTCACCCAAAAAAAAAAAAAAAAAAAAAAAAAAAAAGAGGAGGGGGATCGTTGCATTTAAATCCTCTCTGAACGCCCCCACATGTTTTAGCAAAGCATAAAAATCATTCACGGAGAGAGAGAGAAAGCGAAAAAGAAAAAGATAGAGGGAAATATAGAGGAAACAGCTATTAGCAGCAGTAAGCAAGCTCAAGAGATCATAGTGAGGCAGCTCTAATCGCAGTAATGGTTTAAACCCTCATTCCATCCACCAGATGCAAGAAATGTCTTCCCAAAAACAAGGCTTTGAAATCCCCCATGTCTAAGAATGTGCCCTGTGGCTACGGTCCTTACTAAAAAAGAAAACCCTCCAAAACTGTCTCCAAATTTAGAGTAACTATGTGGTAAAGATAGCAGCAGTGTGGTCTGTGTTGTTTACAAAACCGACATCATTGAGAGATGACCATCAAACGTTTTAAAGAAGGATGAGCTAAGAATCTAACAATGCTCAGAAGGATGCAAACGGGACCCATGAAAATAAATAATATTTTCTATATTATTGTTTCTTTTTTTTGTTTGTTTTTTTTTAAAAAGGACTGAAACACTTTTCCGAGATATGAAATAAATGCAATCATTTTATAAATGAAAAAAAGGAGGCAGATTAGGCACTATGATTACAAAAGTAAAAGATGGAACTTGTCAAAGTACAAACACCTGTATGACCAGGCCATAACTAAACCAATTTTCTTTTAATCCCCTTGTGAAAATACACACACACACATACATTTATTTTTTTATATATATATATATATATATATATATATATATATATATATATATATATATATATATATGTATATGTATAAATATATTTATATATGCTTCATTTTCTGTCCTGTCGATAACTTTGCAGCTTCTATCAACATGATGAACTCTCGTTTCCATTCCTTTCTGTGAATCCAAATGTCCTAAAAGCATTTTGGCATTAACAGTCAAGTGTTGTGTTGACTGAAAGAAAAGTCCAGATTTTAAAGTGAAGAAGGTGATTATGCATCGTCTTTGAAATCCAAAAACCTTCCTACGTATGAACTATTTGTATTTGTCTTCAGCTTTATGAAACAAATTGTACTTGAATCCAAGTATTTTTAACAGGTAAATTAATGTCTGACCACTAAGTAATGGGTGTAAACCTAAGTAAGGAATTCTGGTTTAAACAGAAATAAATTACCTTACTCTCTGCAGACAACCAATAACACTTCTTTGCCTGTGCTGTTGCAGTCATGATGCCATTTCTCCACATTAAAAAAAAAACTAATCTCAATAATAAATTAATTTAACTTAGGGCAAAAAGCAAAGAACAAATCCAAATGTTTAAAATACACAAGGTGGGTTTCAGGAATCTGTCCTTCAAACTAAAACGCTGATGTATAAACAGATATCCTTTTGTCAAACACTGTTTGACACTATTGCCCTATTTTTACTTACTGAAATTAAGTCATGTTCTTGCTCAGTTTAATCCAACTAGTCAACACATATCCCACTCAGAACAAACTATAGCTGTATTTGAGGCTTCTGAGTGTAACTAGGATTTCTAAAAATGTTCCATTAACACACTTGCCAGGTTTGCGTTACATAAGTTGAGAGCTGAACTGCAGCTCTGAAGTTTGGCCACAGAAATCTGCAGTTTCTGTGGTCCTTTTGCTTTTGTTTTTGGTCATGAGTCCATCTTTAGAGGCAGGTTTATGGGACTACTGCCCACCGTGTTTCATTACAATTACTCAGCAGGCATACATCCCTTCCCAGTAATGAAGTGGGTGTTCCAGTGGGTGGATTTCAGTGGCCACTATTTTGTATTCTGGCTATTGGGTACAAGGGCTAAGTGGCAGAGAAAAGCGCCAGTGCTGGCAGCATGGCACAGTGACAGAAAGCAGCAGACCAACCACAGAACCACAACCAACCATCTGAAGCTTCAATAGCTTGAGTTTACAAAAGTGTCAGGAGAAATGGAGAATCACATTTCAAAGCCCAGTAAATAAAGTTTGTATTGATTTAATCTAACACGTAATCTGTTTTGCTGTCTGACACTGATTCTGGCAATAAAAGAGAATCATGTAAGACAGCATTATAGATAATACGACCATAGATCAAATGGAGTTTGGGCAACAGGAGGGCAATAGATCATGTTCAAGCTAGATGCTTAGCTGTGGAATCCATAAACTAGCTCCTAAATCGAGGTAGCTTTCAATTTAAGTTTTCAATTTAAAGCGGTTGGATGTTCTGGAGGTTTTCAGAGGGTGAAACTGCTGCTTCAAGTGGAGATTCACAAGATATGATCCACTCACAAACATTTAAAGATATATGTTGTATAAACCTTACACATAAATCTCTCCATCTTTATTAAACATCCCTGATGATGTTTCTTTTATTTAAATGATGTTAAAAGTATTTAAAGGTGCTATCATATTTATCTTCCAAAGGTTTCCTGTTTTGCTGTTGTCTCCCTTATGAACAGCTTTTTTTTTGTTCTTTAATTTAAAATAATATGTAGTTATTTTGACTGTACTGATCTGCATTAAGATTGAATCAATCAATTAAAAATAAATAAATAAATAAATAAATATATATATATACATATAACAAATCACAAAATTCTGCTTTTTATGGCTGTTGTATTATTAAACTTTAATTAAGGTTGTTTTACTCTTAAACTTTTTGATCCTTAAAGAATATTGTGTTGCTAAAAATGGACTAAAGCATGAAGCTTTGTGAATGCCTGCTGCACTTTAATCTAAACATCTGACACCTCAGTGACATCAACATTTGCTGTCTCTAGAGTTTGTTTTTGCCCTAAAATACTGAAACCATGACACAAAGCTGGATTACCATCTTTATAATTTATTTTTTACTTTAATGAAAATGAAAACAATATGTGTACACACAGCACAACCTTTGTTTAAATCAACTTCTTATTGTGGTGATGATCAGCATGAGGCACAAGCACCTCCCTCTGGTGATAGAGATCATTACAGTCAAAAATCAGTCCCATGAGTGCGGAACAATTAGACAAAAGTGTTATATTATATTATCTTATATTATATATAAATAATAAATATTATATTAGATTTTTGAGGAGAAGGAAATCATGTTATAGACATGAAAAAGTATTTCATGTCTAGAACTTATCTACATATTTGAAACATTTTATATGCCAAGTAACCAAAGATCTGATGTGCTTAAAGCATATTTAAAACATTACTACACCCTAGTGTTAAATGTAAGCATCTGCATATTTTTTTTCATTTGTATTCAGTTGTTTATTTGCTCAGATAACAATACAAGTAGCCAAAAATAAAACATTAATAGTACAGTGCAGGGAGAGGCAAAAAGCCAACCTGGCTTATCTGAAGCCTCTGCCAAAAGAACAATTAAAACATGGTATGAATACAAAACAATAACATTATATACAGTGATACTAAAAGAGAATAATGAAGATGGCATGCTGTTATGGCCCACTCTTAAATTAATTCTTAAAAGACAAAATTTTACACAAGAGTAGGTGAATTGAGAAAATCTGTTCCAAAATGTATTTTCTTAAAATCCAATCGAGAATTAGCCTTGACAAGATATTTAGGTGACTGGAGATCCTTAGACTGGCGAGTGTTGTATAAGTGAACAGAATTTGGTTAAAATAATTATTTAACCTTTTTGTAATTTTACCTTTAATTGACAAATTTTATAAATGAAAATGCATATTAAAAAATATTAATTTTGCAAATTGCCAAAATCTTGAGTTTCTCAAAAATAAAGAAGCAGAAGATCGGCATAGTTCTGATGGAAATTCATTTCTGAAGCAGTAAAATCTTGTAGGGAGTTGTGCCCATCCGCTCGCCAATTAATTTAATCACAGGCCATATAAAGTTTCCTAGACTACCAGTTAAAAGAATAAATGTGTCTCTGTTCAATAAAATAACTATTTCTATTCTGTATAAGCGGCATCCACTTTTTTATTATTCATTTACTTAGATAAGACAATAAAACAATATTGTCTTATCTGCATGCTGAAAATCTCTAATCTCAAATCTTTTTGATCTCAAATCAAAATCTGAAAACTTAACATAAACTGTAAAACAATGCAGACAATTTTAGATTTTATACCCCGATTCAACCACCAGCTACACCTTATATAGGCTACCCTGGAATATTTGATAACCATGTTTTCCTGCAAATAACATTAGCACGCTGCCATATAGATTAAAAAAAAATGTTTCTTACCTTTTGTGCTCCAGAAAAGTAAATCTGTGGGGCTTTCCAGATGGTACTGACTTTCTCTCTGAGTTTCAGGTCTTTTGAAATGATGGAACATTTGTTGATGTCCAATTCAGGATAAGTCACCTGAAGGCCACCACTTTATTGAGGACGGTTACAAAGATAAAAATGAATTTGTTAAGCCATTCTGTTGAGCTGCAGTAAATAAGTCCACATCCTCATTACAGCATTTCTAAAATTATGCCTCTCTGAGGCATGATGGGCTACTTACTGACAGAAAGAAGCATCAAGCGAGTCCAATGTATCTTGTTTTGGTTCCACCTTGTGAAGCCACAAAATGGAGATGTATAACATCAAAAACGGTGCTAGTAGACCCTGCAGAGTGGCAGTGGACAATGGATAGTAAGCAACTTGCTGGTGAATTTGAATTATGCGATCGTTAAACAATAATACTGTACAGTGCACACACACACACACACACACACACACACACACACACACACACAAATATACATACACACATTACACATTTATTTTTATATATATATGTGCATACACTCACTGGTGACTTTATTATGTATACCTGTTTTACTTGCAAATGGCTATTGAGCCAATCACGTAGCAGCAACTTGATGCGTTTAGGCAGTAATTGCTGAAGGTCAAACCAAGCACCAGAATGGGGAAGAAAGTTTATTTAAGAGACTTTGAGCATAATGTGATTTTTGGTTTTAGATAAGATGGTCTAAGTATTCCAGACTACGGATATACTTTGATTTTCAATCACAACCATCTAAGAGAACAGAGAATGGTCCAAAAATTAGAAAAATATCCAGTGTGTACTTGCTAGAACAAAAACGTCTTGTTGATGTCAGAGGTCGGAGGAAAATGGCCAAACTGGTTCAAAACTATAGAAAGGCAACAGTAACTCAAACAATTACTTGTTACAACCAAGGTCTACAGAATATAATCCCTAAACACACAACACTTCAGACCTGGAAGCAGACAGGCTTCAGCAGCTGTAGAGCACGATAGAAGCCACACCTGTCAGCTACAAACAGAAATCGGATGCACCCCAAAACTGAACAATATAAGATTGGCAAAATGTTGCCTAAACTGATGCCGTTTGATTTTAGCAGCAACATTCAGATTGTAGGGTCAGAATTTGGCATGAAGATAAAAGCACAGATCTATCCAGACAATTATAAACCTTCTTGGTGTGAGGCCACAGTGCTAATCACTATGCCACAATGCAGCTGCTTTTCTGACTAATGGAAGCTTATTGCATCTACTTTGAAGAAAAAAAAAAGAAGGAAAACTGTAGTTTTTGGCTACACAGTGATGGAGTTAGTGATGGCAATCCTGTCACAACAAGAAGGTTCTACCCATCTATGTATAGGTTCTTTCTGGGTACTCCAGCTTTCACGCAGTCCAAAGACATTTCAGGTCAACTGGTCACTAAATTCTTCCTAGGAGTCAGCATGAGCACAGGTGGTTGTTTGTCAGGACCTTCTTCTTTAATATCTATTCCGACATCTCACAGAAAATAACATGTAGCCTACTCAAGCACTGCAAAAGTCTGCTAAGTCTGTCTCGTGTGTATCAGATGTGTTGGAACAGGGAAACTCAACACTTGCAAGACTGTGGCTCTCGAGGACCAGAGTTGGCTACCCCTGTCCCAGAGGATAAACATGGCCATCATTTATGAAAATTATAGGATAATTCTCTCCCACAATTCCTTGTGGTCACTCTACCTCGAAGTTTATTTCTGGATGCTTTGACGTTCTTTGTTTTTACCATATAAAGCACTTTGCACTGTTTTTGTGATTTATAAATAAAGTTGGATTTGAATAACATTCCCACCTTCTAAAACCAGTGTCGGAATTAAATATTCAAATTCACTCCAACCTGTTGAACTCATGAGCAACATTACACTGCAGATAAAAATTTTCAAGATAAAAACTTTAGTCCTAATCAACTGATATAGTCGTTTGAAAATGCGTCATTATTAAATACTTAATGGCTCAACCAGACAGGTCACGCGCTTGACAACAAATATTCTGGTGCGTTCATGTAGCAAACGTTTTCAGGCCTAGTTCATTTACTTTCACTGGCATATTTCGTGAAAACAAACTTAAACTTGTTATTATCATTGTGTTATTCTCTTTGGAGTCGTGTGGAGAACATGTAAAACGTTCAAATTAGCAAGAGTTTGTTTAATCTTGCTTGATCTGCGCGTATAGTCTCATTTCAGACGTCCACGCTGCACAATTTAGTGCCTGTACAGCTAGAAAGTAACTGGTAACTTAAGCTGTATACAGCCTGTTATTTTATCTATCACTATGGAAGTTACTTGTCATTTGTCATAACGATTACCATTTCTTACGAGTCTTCGTCTTGTGTTTCATCGCAGATATTCTCCTCTGGGTCGGTCAGAAAGCCCATCCTGCGCCTGCGCACAACAGAATCCTGTTGACCTGTAAGGCTGCAAGTTTCAAGTGTCATCATCAAAACAGTTTATAAAAAGAAAGACTGGCACAGTAACCGCACTGCACATGTTGATCGTTCTTTATTTAGTAAATATTATTTACATGTTTTCAAGAAGACATGCTACAGAGTTCCAGATGTACAGCTCGTAAATAACAAAAACAGCTCTAGAGAACAAAAATACCTGGAGACCACAGAAAATGTCAGCCAGGCATCAAACACTGAGAAACATTCTTTTTTTCTTCTTCTTTTTTTAAAACTCCCATTTTCAACCATTTCTGAACAAGGCCTCTTAAATTATGCAGTAGTGATTGTGCAGCATATACAATATATTCCTGTTGCTGCTAAAGCTCCCTTTGGTTTGTGCTTCTCTGCAGCTGTGATATAGCACCCAAACACACGGAAAAGGGCCCCAGTGACAACTCTTTGTAATTTATGATCTAATCTGCTTCTCTTACCTGTTACATGTTGTCTACATGTCTAATATTGTTGCAATACCATTTGATGCAAATTGAAGAGAACCTGGTGCTACAAAGCAGTGCAATTTGTAGTTTCAAAGTCATACTTTTAAATGTGCATAGTACAAAACAGGGTCTATATTACACTATGCAATAGCTTGTGTCAATTAATATGCCAATGCAGATTATGTATATATATATATATATATATATATATATATATATATATATATATATATATATATATATATATATATATATATATATACACACATATGTGTGCGTGTATGTATGTGTGTGTGTGTGTTTACATGTCTGAGTTAATATTACTGTCAGCATTTTGTGACTAAGTCGACGAAAGAGCTTATTAAAGAAAGTTTGAAACAATGAAATGAATGTTAAATCCCTGCATTCATTTCATGGTCAATGTTACAATTTGATGACTTCTCATTTGTCCGAAGCAGCCTTGGTGATCAGAACATTGTTATTTTCAAATGACAAACCCTTAGCAGTGGTCAAGCTGCTTTAAACACCACTCATCAAACTCTCTAAAATTCGTAACTGACGCTTTACATCCAACCTATGGATTGTGCACATTTATAAATAAATACACAGCCTAGAGAGCACCATGGCAGCTTAAGATACAGCAAAACAAGCTAGTGACCACAGTAACGATACTTTACATTCAATACCTCACACTACAGTACACTGTACATTAAGGCATGGGGTGTTGTTAATGCAAACACATTAGCAAAAAATTCACCGAGATGCAATGCACTGAGGAATGAAATGCATGTTATATCAGTCGCACCACCAAGACCTTTCTCCTCCAAGACTCAAACCTGTCAACCTGTCAAACTAAATAGAATTTTGTGTGAACTGGACATTATATGATACTCAAATGTTTACTATAATTTAGAATTAGCATATGCCTGTACAATGTTTGTGAAGGGTGATGTGTTTCTTAATGACTGAACATGCGTGCCAATATATTTGGAAAATTCAGCTATTCAAAGAAAAGACATCTTCAATTTGTAATAGAAACTGTAAAATAGTTTAGACTAATTTAAAACCACTGCTTAAAGCACCAGCACAATCACTTATCTATATCTAACAGTTTAAATGCAAATAATTTGGTGAACCATGTCACGCTATGTAGTTATCAATGAGTTAGTATAAAAGGGAAATTGATTTTGTCACTAATTTTTGACTAATTTTACTATCTTAAGGTTTTTTGTTCGACTCTGAATTTCTGGACAAAAGCAGAAAACAACATCAGATGATATATCAGTGATATAAAGCATTAAAGCAAGCTTTCCTTTGTATGCTGCACAAGCAATTACAATCACTGTTTTGATCACTGCATTTTTTATGGATGTGCCACAAAACCTTAATGATGTACTCTATATATGCAGATGTCTACATTACTTTGCACTCTTATTCTATTTTACTATTCGTCATCCATTATAATGAACTTCCAGTAAGTCATTGTAAACCAAACTATGTAACAGATGTACCTGGAGGTCAGCACAATGAATATTCTGTCATTTTCAACAACAGTTTGTAGCTGCACAGTAACTAAATACAAGTCAGAAAAGTCAAGTTTATATTCAGTATTAGTCAGAAAATACTGTAAGATTCTGCTCACTGCCAGCAATGCACAATATTAGGTAACAGCACATTAAAGTGATGCAAGTTGTTTGCAATTCAGCTGATATTTGTACAATTTACAATACAACTCATCCTCACAAAGCACCATGCCTGCTTATCAAATAATTCTGCAGCTCATCCTACAATCAAGTACAGCAGTAGATGACAATCTTGAACATGTAGTCATGAGGTGTGCAAAACAAATAAAGAAAAAAAGGATTTGATCTTAACCTCTATTTTGGAAACAGATGAAATATCTTGGCCTTCTTCTGCATTAACGCCATACAGTCCTTAATGCTGCTACTTGAGGTTCCTCTGTGGAGTCTAGAAAGTGCTTGAAAAGTAGAGATGACCTCACCCAAGTGTGAGGAAGCCTTTCATATGAACAAGTCTTACATACCTAACAGGAGACAGTCAGGAGGCAGCCGCTAATCATCCAAGATAAATCTCTAAAGGTAAAATCACCACCAGAGACAGATACATACATAAAGTCATGGCAATTACCTTCAGTTCTGAAAATAAGTGTGTTATGTGTCACTTTCCTGGATAACAGTGATCAAGATGAAGGATTCATTCAGTAGAAGACTAAAATAATCAGGAAATGTGTGCTAGCAAGCCAAATTCAGCAACACATAAATTATTATTGTTTTTTCTGGCATTTTACAGGAAATAAATATCTGTCTTGATTTTGATTATTTTGTCACAAGACACTGAATGCATTCATGTGAACTGAAGCCCTTTTGTGACAAGCAGCCACAAATCACAATATGTAAATGGTGAGTGTGTCCAGACTCACACTATGATTAGTTATGTAAGCTGTAGACAAATACTTAAAAATAAAAAAAATTACAGTACAAAAATAGACAAAAGAAGAAGTTGCCAGTGTTGTTTTTTTTATGCAGACATGATGATATTGACAATGAGAATTAGAATCAGAATGAACATCTTCAGTAACCGTTTCCGGGCAGGCCATGCTATTGTTCCCTCCGCTCAGTGAAATCATTCTGCACCCACAGTTTGGCAGATTGTACAAACACTTAAGGGCAAAGTGTTACATCTCTGAGACTTAAGTTTTGTGTTGAATTGCTGGTTGTTGCAGCCGATAAGCAGCACTTGGTTATCAGTTCACGGATTAACGGTGATAAATGACCACAGGTGGATGGTTCTGTGCCAGCAGAGTCCTTGTTTTTTCTTTAAGCTTAATACTCAGATTGTGGAACACATGAATCAATGTTTGCGCCAGTTACACTGTAACGTTTTCTATAGGGGTTTATATCACTGAGGTTTGAGTCATACAAACCAAGTTAGATTTCTAAGGATCTAAATGCATCGCTTTATTCACCAGGCTGAGCTAGCCTCACTTGCCTGGAGAGTTGTTTGCCTGTCTAGGCAGGAGGAGAACAGTGTGCCTGAATAATTGGGTTTACTAAGCAAGCAGTGCGTATCTTCTGCTGTATCTTTTACAACTTACACTGACACATCAATGCACTCCAGACTGGGTCTGACCTTACCACTTGGTCAGATGACAGCAGATGAGCCGGAGGGAGAGTTTGAGTTTGGGGAAGAGGGGAGGTTCCAGAAGAGCCACTTGCGTTTACATTGTCGTCTCTGGTACAAGTAGTCTTCCTTGTCACGCTCTTTGCGTGCTCTTTGGTAGTGGTCATCTTCTTTTAAGTACCAAACAGGTGGCCAGCGATGTTTCTCAAAGTATTCTTGGTTCTCTGTCAGAAGAATTTGTTTTAGGAATTTGAAAATGCCAGATAACTTTTAAGAATTGGTTTCTGTCAGAACGACTGGAGATCATAAGTTTTGGATTATTGATTAAACCAGTACAGCATAGACAGTAACCTTTCCTTTAAAGAGCCCCTCACTCTATAGCTCTATACAGTGAAATATGCTTAAAGGCAGAGTATGTAAGATTTCAAGGTGATTCTTTCCACCCCCCAGGTGGCAAACACAAGGTCGTGAGCAAAACCACAAAACTGCTACCTCCACAAACGACCACAGGTTGGCAGTAATGAGCAAAACTCACCCTTCACCCTTCCTTGCCAGCTCCAATGAGGGCAGGAATCACTTGTGAGCTGTAGCTCAGAGCCGCTCTGCAATAAATGGGCTTATACTCACCCTACTGGTGGAAAAAAAGTACTTTTTTTTTTACTAGTCAGAAAACATTCAAGAAGGGTCTTTGTCATTAATAAAACTTGTAATTTAATAACGCATCAAATATGGACAGACTGGAACCTACATGTTTAAAAAACTATCTAATTATGATTGTAGTTATTATTTTAGTTAATTTATTTTGAAAATATTGAAAATCTTATATACTCTACCTTTAATGTGGTGGAAAGGTCAATCAACTTTGACAAATTTAATTTCCTTTGGTCAGCTTTCTGTGCCATGTTCCCATAGACTGTACATAAAGAGATGGACATAGCTTCTGGTGGTTAAAAGTGAAGCCGATGCAGAAGTGTATAAAACTGCAGTTCCCCCTTCATCCACTAGGGGCTGCAAAACAGAGCAAATCCCCATAGACTCCCATGTTAAAAAGACCAACTTCACGGCAGAAATAAACATGTTTACAGCCTGGTTCAAAAATCCATTTTTGGGTTAATAGGTCAGGTTACCTTCATGACAATTGTGGGGGAAGTGAGTTTTTTTCGAACTCGCCTGTTTAAAAGTAATTTAATCTTGAAGTTCCGCATATTGAGGCGCGTGTCCTTTTGATTGACAGGCACTCGATTCCCACTTCCAGTAAGAAGAACAACCGCGGTTTTTAGCCAGTTAACAATGTGACTTATCTGTAGCCCGCTTACCTCCATAGGCCAGTTAGCTCCAGTTATTTCCGGGTTAGCTCAGTTAGATACAGAAAGCTCGGAGTTCGCTCGATGTCAATCATCCACCATAACGCTCATGACTGCCCTCTCAGCTCCACCTCTTTGTCCATATTTGTATTTTCCGAGCGAGACGATGTGCATGCCTCTGCCAAGATGGCGATGGTAGGAACCGCCCACCAAGCTTCAGTTCAGCTCTTCAGAAACCAATGGGTGACATCACAGAGGCTCTGTTCATCTTTTTATATACAGTCTATGTATGTTCCACATAGCCAAACATAGGAACTACAGATTTTTAAAAGCGGTTGGAACATAGTGGCATTTTATGGCCAAGTGTGAGGAACCTTGGCCCTTGTCCTTAAAGTTTTTGATGTCTTCCTGTTCCAACACGCCAGATTCAAATGAATTCATCACTGTGTAGATTTGATTAGCTGTTAGATCCATTTGATTTAAATCACGTGTGCTGGAGCAGGAATACATGGGAAATCTGCAGGATTATGGCCCTCGAGGACCAGGGTTCCCCACCCCTGCTCTAAATTATTATTATCTTTTATTGTTTGTCATAGGTCTATGTCAACTAAGCATTCACTTTGAATGAAAAGGCGTTGAATGTCATTTAAATGCTAGCAAATGCATATCATGTGCATCCTACCTGTGGACTTGGCCTTCATATCTCGGGGAAATTTTCGGCAGACACTGTTGTAGTTGGTACAGATGTGATGCAGACACCATCCAGTGAGCTGCTGGGCACCATGGAACTGGCAACATACAACATTTTAGTTATTCCTGTTCCCTGAATGTAGAGATTTTATCATATTATTTAGGTTGAATTGAACAGCAAAATGTTTAATCTGTCAATGAAAGAAATATATCTATTCATAATTAAAATGAGTATAATGGCCATTTCAATTACTTGACTTCCTTGGAGGTTTTTAATACCAAGAATCACGCTGGAAACAGGTTTTACTCTTTTGAATGTTATTTTTTGGATTGTCTTATAATCTTTTGACTCAGGAAATAAATCAGTCAATTTAGATTATTTGCAATTAAACTGTGGCCGGAGATTCTGTCATTATATACATTTATTTTTCAGCTACACTCAAAGAAAATACTTTAATCAACATCATTATAAATATAGCAAGTTGATTTGGCAACCTACAAAAGCACAGCTAAGATGGAGAAAGTATATTATGAACTTAAAAAAAGAAAAAAAAAAAAAAAGAAAAAAAGAAAACCCACCTTCATTTTACTACCATGCTACCTGGTAAGGCATGTAACACTTGTTCTGCTTATGTTAAAATCTCATTTTTATTAAAGTATTTGCAAAAAATATATATATATTTATAGCATGATGCAAAAATACTTGTTTTGTTTTGGGGTTTTTTTGCCTGCTTTGTGGTTGCGCTTTACTGATAGAAAACAGTGGGAAAACACTTCGTTGGCCCCATCTACTGGGCTTAAAGAATATTTCAGCTTCCACAGATGTTTTCTCTGAGTAATGGCATTGTTAATAAAGATCCAGTTTGCGGAAGCATAAATAAAGGCTTCAGGAGCTGTACTTATTTGGAGTAATTGACAGCTCATATTACCTGAGCCATGTCCAAGTACACCAGCACATCTCCATCAATGTCAGTTCCCATCATTGCTGCCTCTGTCAGTACTGTTACTGTGTAGAGCTCTGAAAGACACATAAAAGCTAGATGCTGTAGTCAATCATTTGAAAAGGTGTACAAAGGCTTTCTGTAATACAATCCTATAATTTGCTGGGTACTAACTCTATCAAATGTAATACCTGTAAGTGCAACCAGGTGGGGGAGGCAAAGACGATTCGCAAGAACAATGAGCTCCATTGCATCCAGGTCCGACCGAGAACAAAACCTCCCCGTGTAGAGATACTCCAGCACAGCCCTCATACAGCTGCGAGTTGTGTTGGGAAACAGCACCTTAGAAACAAAAACATATGATTTAGTCATAACTATACTTTTTGTTTGTGCTTGGAAAAGTCTCCTTGGCTACAAAGCAAGAAATTAGAAACAAACTAAGTTTATTCTGTAAAACCTAAGTTTACTTAATTGTCTGAAACTCTCAATTCAGGCTTTTTGCTGTTTGTTTGTTCCATTCATTGTTTGCTTCATCATGTAACTCATTTGCACAATATCTAATAAGTAGCTAGTTTGGTGTCTCTCAAACAAAGGATTAGCAGCCACCCTCTTTGCCACTTTTGGTTTACTCTCTGAACAATCAGAAAGGACTTGTTTTTTTTCATGGGAGAGACCTTGAAGACACAAGATCAGAAATTAAACATCTTATACAGGCGGTGGCAAGAACGGATGCAGAAATATACAGTATGAGGAAAAAACGTGTTTATTTTTGTTGTGGTTTTTTTTCTTTTACAACAGTATGTAAACTTACTATTATAAAAATCTGATCAAAATCAACAGAACTCCAGATTCTTTTCATTTATCCAAAGCATCTCAAAAGTGAGACACATATCTAAAGGCATTGGCGGGACAACTGTGACATAAGTACAGAAATCTACAGCTACAGATACCAACATATTACTTCCACCAAGGAGTTTTTTTTTTTTAATCCTACATTTATTTGTCTGCTAGCAAATATACACATAAAACAAGAACGCTACTGGGTGAATTTTAGTGATTTTTGCTGAGAAAGGATTTTGATCCAGAAGAAATTGTGGACACAGGACTTTTTAAAAGGATTCTTCACACTATGGGTGGAAATCAGCTGATTAATGGAAGTGCTTTTCCAGTTATACCTGGATTGATTACGTGATAAAGTAAAACCATTCTATTCAGAGATGTGCTAAAATAATAATCAAAGAAAGCTATTTCTTTCAAACTTCATGTGTACTTTGACTGCAGCAGCAATGATAAACAGAAAAGAACAGCATGATGTGTTGCAAACTCTTAAAGCTGATAATTGGTTAATACATCTAAAAATAGCACTGGGGTACTGTGACATCTGATCATGTAAAATCGCTTTATCTTAATCCCAAACTATAAGAAGTAATCTTTTCTCTAATAAGTATAAATATCAAATACTAATTTTTTTTCAACTTAAAAAAAACAAAGTAACAAAACTCAAGAGTAGCAGTATGTTGGGATCACAAAGCCAGCTTAATTGTATTAAAACAGATTTGGAATCCTCTAATTGAATTATACTTTCCACACATCGTCCATTGGATTTATATTAAGGTCAGGACATGTCATGATCTTTTCAATGCTTGTGTGCTTTGTGTAGTTGTTTAGTAATTTCTGTTTTATTTTTTAGGAGTTCACTCAAAAGTAAATGTTACAAAAACTTGGACTAATTCCTGCTTTATTCTCTTTTTGGTCTTTACTAAGCTTACCTCTTTGGTGAGGCTCTCCACAAAAGGCCCACCAAACATAGCTGCCATCCAGTCACAACTAGAGATGAGTAAGGGCTTGTGGGCCATGATCGTCCCATCATCTAGCTTAAATACTACATCTGCAAAATGATAAGGAAGCGCCTCATTCACAACTGAATGCACTTCATGCAAGACAGATAAATAATGATGATGAAGGATAATAATGTTCACTCACCGGAGAAGGTGCCTTTGGCCAAACACTCTTTAACTCTGTTTGTGCGGCGTACATGAAAGGCTTTGGTGATTTCTTGATTCATGAAGGCTTCATTGTTAAGTATGTTTGCCACCATCATCCGCAGATCAAAGACCTCCAGCAGTTCAGCAATGTGTGCAATCTGCATTAGCTCTTTCTCATTCTCATCTAGTTGACCAGTGTACAGGTAGCGAAGAACTGCTCGAAAAGGCCCGAGCTGCATGGACTGGTCCATGTGCACTACAGTCATGGGTCTGGGGCTGTATGTTACAGGATCTTCTACCAGCTCTTCCTGGATGCTGACAAAGGCGCGACTCCACGAGGAAAGCAACCGGCCTCGCCGGCACCCTTCAGAGTCTTTCAACGTCCCATCACTAGTACAGGCTCTCAGGTTGGCTCTATCTCCATCATCGTTGCTCTCACAAACATCAAAACTAGCAGCACGCATCAGCAGCTCTCTGCCAGAGAGAGGAGCCCGAGGCGGCTTTTCGCTCTCCTCATTCTGCGTGTCCATGATAAAAAGGTCGTAGAACTTTGAGGAGGATGTCGCCAAATATATCTTGTGTGCAAAGATTTTCTGTCGCTCCTGCAAGACCAGGATGACGTCAGCACAGTGTGGGTCCTCTAGAAGACCAACTGGATGCTCCTCTGTGGTGGATGGGGGAGGAGGCACAGTGATTATAGGTGGGGGAGGTTTCGGAGGCAGGAAGGGCGCTTGAAGGAGAGGCCGCTGAACATTTCTGAGGTGAGATTTCCAAAACTGCAGATGGCGGCGTGAGATGAGTGCAGCTCGGATGGCATTATCAAAGACGTCCTTGACTCCAAATTGAGCAACAACACTAGTTTCATAATATGGCACTCCCAACTCTTTGGCCACCTCCCGGCCTCGCTCTGGAGGAAGGATCTCATTGGATTTAATGGGCCTGAAAACAAGTAAATGTATCAAAGGCAGTTCTGGAATAGAAAAAGTAAATATGACTTATCTCCAGTTGCTGTAAACTTTAAGAAAACAAGTCCAATTACCTGGCTAAAGGCCTCCGCGCCCTGTTTACTGCCTCCAGGTCTGCATAGCGCAGGTCCAGCTGGCAGCCTACCAATATAACAGGAGCACGTGGGCAGAAGTGCTTGATCTCAGGGTACCACATGGTCTTCACATGGTACAATGAGTTGGGATTGGCGATCGAGAAACACAGTACCACAACATCTGACCTAAATGGAAGAAGAAGTTCAGATTATTTCACCTAAGACAGTATTGTAGCAAGCGTTAGTTGACCAGCAACATCTTCCAAGTTCTCACCTGCCATAAGCAAAACGCCGGTCTTTGTGATGGTCTCCAAAAGTATCCCAGAGCCGGAGAGAAACACTGACATCATCCACTACATCTCTGGAGCGCTCTAACACCTAACAGAGATAAAAACATTTATGAACATTCAGCAGCTAGTTTGTGCAAAAAACTAAAATATTACAAATCAATAAGAACAATATGCTTAAAAATGTTTTTAAATACTAGCAATTAAAAAATTTTGAAGTTTGAAGCTTTCATACTCACTTCTTGGCATACTCTGTACTGGTCAATAGCCCAGACTGTGGGCACATGTGTAGCGAGTAACTGGTACTGAGTCAGTGTGGCATTGCAGGCTCGGGCACAAATAAGGCGGGTCTTTCCAACTGCATTGTCTCCTACCACCACACACTTGATAGTTTCAACGTTTGGTCTCTCATAGTCCATATCAGAATCTTTCAACTGGGACCTGATGAAATTTAAAGAGAAGCGCTAAAAAAGCTGCAATCAGAGTTAGAAGTCTTACACTATTATCCGGACATAACATGCACTCAGGAGTCCTCATCTGCACTGCTCAATCTGCCTGCAGAGCTATCAATGGGCAGTCTCGTGACTTCTCTGTGCTCATTCACAAGTTCCCCATTCTGGCTCCTTAAAGTGACCCGCACCATAAAATCTATTCAAGACTTATACATACATACATACATACATACATACATACATATATATATATATATAGTTTTATTAGTAATGAGCAATGAGTTGAACACAAAATTTTAACAAATGGATAATGGCATTAATTTCCAACTGTTTTTCTACTATACTATTTTCAACTATAGATTAGAATAAGCCATGTAATGTCTGATATTTCTTTCCCTGCATGATCATACTTACCTTGCCTTTCATGTTAAATTCAAATTAAGCTAACTAACATTTAAGATTAGGTTCATCACAGCACATACATTACAGTCAATCAAAATATATCAGACCTGCTTTCATGTCATACACATGAATTAAATAGAGAGAAAAATTGAATACCCATTTTGAGCTCGTAAAATGGTAGATGATCATTTCAGAATCCAAACTGGTTTCCAAGTAAACAGTGATCTGTGTCACTGTGCTACAGCTCATGTAATGCAGCTCAAATAGTGGCTCAATCATATTCTTAATGATCTGTTACCATGCAAAATTATTTTATTTGAGTCAAAGATGTGTCATTGTAGTACACTGGACTACAGTCTCAAGCGTGCATGTTTACTCAGCATCCTTTTCCCTTGTTCCCTTTTAAACCATCACACAATTGCTCTTTGTCCTCATTACTATTCATTCATGTTTAGATGGTATTGATGCTGCCATCATATGAATGAGGTCAGCTAGTCCTTCCCTTTTAATAATAATATGGACTTATGGAAGTCAATATCAAGAAAAAAATAGTAAATCATCACTTTAGGTGACAAAGGTTTTGGGGGAAGAAAGGTAGACTGTGAGTTCTGTTTGTTCAAGCAGCATGGTGTTTTCATGTGTACAATGCCCTGTGCTTTTGCTCACTATACACTATTATGGGTTACTCTGTCGTTGTCATTCATAAAATCTGCTGGTCACTGACTGCCCTATCCACATTCCTTGTTTTGCATGTCTTGGGGCACAAACATTTCCCAGTATGTGACCTAAAACTGGGCCTACATAATATTATAAAGCTACTCCGCCTTTAATATTGCTTCACCATATGCCCTTCCTGTCACAGCATACAGTACACTGCGCAACTCTCGATTTACTTCATCATTTTCAACATGGTCAGATGTTCAACATAAGTCAAACAGTGTCCTGAATGTCTCATCTCAAATACAAAGTCACTGAACACGTTTGCGACCTCCGACATCAGCTATTTCAAAGATGATAAAACAAGTGCATATCCTACCAGAAGGACCGAACAGTCCCTCCACCACCGAGATACCAGTCATGAGGCTTTGCTGCATTACACCTTATGTAACGCTCCGTCACTGACTCTTGAGCTTGTAAATCCGGCGCCAACTGAGTCCATCGCAACACCACCGATAAGGAAATAAATTCAGTTTGATTCCTTTGTCGTAAACATTGTGGATCCCACTTACCGCAACATAAGGAAGTGCTGCATCGGGCTGGTCAATGAACCTGATAAAACGCAGGGATCCATCGGATGCGGCTTGCACCTGACGACAACTCGTATTTAACTTCATCTTCAAGGCAAGGTGAACCAGGCTCCAAATTTCTGATTGACTGCAGACGTTTAGGCAAAAAAAAAAAAAAAAAAAAAAAAAAGAGCCCACCCCCGGATCAGCGCGAAATGTGCGACCGCATCGACAAAAACGTGAACGGTGGTGTTGGTGTCGCGTCGCGTTGCAGAGCTGCAACCCTGACCGTCATGGAGCCAGCTCCGCTTACTGTAAGGCCTCCGTAGCTAATAATAGGCAGGCTCACAAAGGGGGGAAATCATTACAAAACACTGATCCACTTTAAAGTCGCACAAATCTCATTCCACTGCTCCAAAGATGGAGTGGCTACCCGTCCAGCACGAACATGCATTCTCTTTGCACAATTTTATTGTGCAGGCAGGTTTATTTATTTATTTACACTGCATAGCTTTATTTAAGAAGGTGTAAATAAACCAAGAACAGCTATTGGACTAAATGCATTTATCTTCTTGTAATTAATAATGTGGGGCCAGCTCATTGGAGAGAAATAACAGATCTACGTGTGCACATTGAATATATATATATATATATATATATATATATATATATATATATATATATATATATATATATATATATATATATATATATATATATATATATATATATACACACTATATGCACTGCTCAAAAATAAAGGGGACACTCAAGTAACATGTTGTAGATCTGAATGAATGAAATATTTTTTATCAAATACTTTGTTCTTTCCATAGTTGAATGTGTTAACAACAAAATCACACAAAAATGATCAATGTATCAAATGTATCAACCAATGGAGGTCTGGATTTGGAGTTATACTCAAAATTAAAGTGGAAAAACACACTACAGGCTGGTCCAACTTTGATGTAATGTCCTTTAAACAAGTCAAAATGAGGCTCAGTAGTATGTGTGGCCTCCTGTATGACCTCCATACAACGCCTGGGCATGCTCCTGATGAGGCGGCAGATGCTCTCCTGAGGAATCTCCTCCCAGACCTGGACTAAAGCATCAGCCATCTCCCGGACAGTCTGTGGTGCAACTTGGCGTTGGTGGATGGAGCGAGACATGATGTCCCAGATGTGCTCAATTGGATTCAGGTCTGGGGAACGGGCAGGCCAGTCCATAACATCAATGCCTTCGTGTTGCAGGAACAGCTGACACACTCCAGCCACATGAGGTCTAGCATTGTCTTGCATTAGGAGGAACCCAGGGCCAACTGCACCAGCATATGGTGCCACAAGGGGTCCGAGGATCTTGGTACCTAATGGGAGTCAGGCTACCTCTGGCGAGCACATGGAGGGCTGTGCGGCCCTTCAAAGAAATGCCACCCCACATTATTACTGACCCACTGCCAAACTGTTCATGCTAGAGGATGTTGCAGGCAGCAGACCGTTATCCACAGTTTCTCCAGACTCTGTCACGTCTGTCGCAGAGCACAGGGCGCCAGTGGCAAATTTGCCAATCTTGGTGTTCTCTGGCAAATGCCAAACGTCCTGCATGGTGTTGGGCTGTAAGCACAACCCCCACCTGTGGACGTCGGTCCCTCATACCACCCTCATGGAGTCTGTTTCTGACTGTTTGAGCAGACACATGCACGGTTGTTGCCTGCTGGAGCTCATCTTGCAGGGCTCTGGCAGTGCTCCTCCTGTTCCTCCTTGCACAAAGAAGGAGGTAGTGGTCCTGCTGCTGGGTTGTTGCCCTCCCACGTCCTCCTCCATGTCTCCTGATGTACTGGCCTGTCTCCTGGTAGCACCTCCATGCTTTGAACACTACACTGACAGACGCAGCAAACCTTCTTGCCACAGCTGCATTGATGTATCATCCTGGATGAGCTGCACTACCTGAGCCACTTGTGTGGGTTGCAGACTCCATCTCATGCTACCACTAGAGTGAAAACACCGCCAGCATTCAAAAGTGACCAAAACATCAGCCAGAAAGCATCGGAACTGAGATGTGGTCTGTGGTCACCACCTGCAGAACCACTCCTTTATTGGGTGTGTCTTGCCAATTGCTTATAATTTCAACTTTGGGCGACAGGCAGGGTACACCCTGGACAGCTCGCCAGTCCATCGCAGGGCCACACAGAGAGACGAACAACCACTCACACTCATTCCTAGGGGCAATTTAGAGTAACCAATTAACCTAACCATGTCTTTGGATGGTGGGAGGAAGCCGGAGTACCCGGAGAGAACCCATGCATGCACGGGGAGAACATGCAGACTCCGCACAGAAAGGCCACTGACCAAACCCCTCCCCAGCCATATATATATATATATATATATATATATATATATATATATATATATATATATATATATATATATATATATATATATATATATATATATATATATATATATATATATATATATATATATGTATGGGTAATCAGGTTTGCACACAAAATATAGAACTGTCAGTATGGAACAAATGGATTTTTCCAGATATAACTTTTCTTTAAGCTGTTAATTGATTGTGTTATTGTTTTGTTGCAAATAAAGATATATCAATCATGTTGTACCACTAAAATTATTAAAAGAATTATAACTGCTGAACATTACATTACAAATCACCAGGTTACTTGTAATTTAAGTAATGTAGCGTTAGGGCAACGTTCTGGTGTCATACAGTCAAGTAGAAAGTAACTTACCATTCACAATCACTGACAGCCATTGTAAGGTGATGATTGAAGGCTTCCTTGGAGAGTGTTCACTGTCAGCTCAATAGTATTTGCTGCTCCAGTTGAGTTTACTGAACTCTTCACAAAGTCTCATCAAGGAATTTGCAATAATCTTAAAATCTACAGCAATCACAATCTCAAGAGTTATTTCCACTTTCTTCCTTCATTAGTTTGGGTTTGCTTTAAAATACTCCTTCTAAGTTGTACTCCCACTCGCTGTTCCAGCATTAATCTGCGCCAATACCAAGGAGATCATATTACAGTGGACCTTTATACTTGCACATGCATTTATGCAAATCTGCTCTGCAGTTGTTGTGAAAGAAGTGCCTCAGTTTGTTAAGCTGATTTGAACAAGGATTGTTTTGTGACGGTAGAATAGACGTATATTCCCTTTACTCTGTTACATTTAAGCAATATTATGTAACTTTAGCAAATGGTCCTAGTGTTATGTATGGAAATCTTTATTAAGATCTGAATCCTTTCAGTTATACAGATATCTTTTCTTTTTACAAAAGGTGTCAAGTGTTATAAATCCTGCAGTGATCCGTCTGTTCCACTAGGTGGTGTTAGTGGTCTAAATTCCTAAACTCTTCAATCCTTTGTTGTTGTGAAGTTACATCCAAGGTAGAAGAATTTCCTCACGTTAAAACAAATTCTATCTATCTATCTATCTATCTATCTATCTATCTATCTATCTATCTATCTATCTATCTATCTATCTATCTATCTATCTATACCAGATAAGGTGTTGTTTGGGAACTTGTCCATGTTAGTTTATTGAATCTTTAATTGAATTAATATAAGACTGGATTAAATAAAACATAAAGCTTTTAGTTCTGTTGATTAGTATGTTTGATCATTAATCAGTTTTTCTTGGAACGAAGCTGATGTTTCCTTAATACATATCAGTTAGATAACATTTTATAACAACTGTGATCAAATATTTGTTTTTTTGCTTATTTTCTAATTTAATATATGATTTTGAATAACAATAATATAATTTTTATTAAAATAATTATACTGTGATTATATATAATATTCACACTAGGTGTTCTACAAAATGAATCCCAAAGTGAAGTTAGGTATTGATTTGCTGCATTTTACTTTCAATTGTGCAAGAGTTCATTTCAGGGATAAATGTTGTGTAAGCAATAACCATAGCTGACAACAGCTCGTGCCAGAGTCCAGTCCAGTCAGGCTGGGGTCTTCTCAACCATTCAGATAGTCAAAGAACTCTTGCTGTCTTTTGACTTTTCTTACTACCTCTATGGCGTCCCCTGAAACAGATCCCAAAACTCCTTTCACTCTGGACCCCTACCATGTTTCTGAGGAACTTGGCTTTATCCTGCCGGAGCCTTTGGTAGGTGGAAAATTTTCTCACGTTCTTTTTAATCATTACCCAGACTACCTTATTGAAATGCAGTTTGTCAGACAGCCAAGCAACTAGATTCAAAACAGGACTTTGATTTAGGAATAAGCAATTATACCGAATTAAATACAATGTTCATGTACACAAAAATGGTCTTTTTAATGACATAAGACTGTGAACTTAACATTGGCAATGACTGACTACAATTGATTTAAAGATGATGCAAGTTTGTTTTACAATTTGACCTTTATCAAGTGGAACATGTTCTGACACCTTTGTCAGGTTTCAGATCACTGTGCATGTAGCATCAACTTTAAAATTCAAGCTAGATTAATTGTTTCATCCCTTGCACATCATTTGTTATCGTTGTTTTATTTATTTGTGTTGATAAACATTTCTTCACATTTCACTCTACTGAAACTTCACATTCGCAGCACACGCTTCCAGCATACTACCAGCCATGGATGGATATTGCGTTGCATGTCCCAGAGCTTCTGCACAGTCATGAGCTGCGCTCCCATATTAACAAGGTAAAAGGGGGCAATAAACTGACAAGGAAAACTCACTGTTTTTATTGGGAGGTTGTTCAAAGTTTATACTCCTATTCAGATGCCACTGCTGAGCACCAAGTTTCTGCAGAAACACAGAGAGTTACGGCTGGCCCACCTGGCCCTCAGCATGATGACCATGGGATATGTCTGGCAGGACGGAGAGAGTGACACAGTTGAGGTAATGTAGTCTATGGTTTTTCCTTTCCCTCCTTCACTCCCTTTATGCCAACAGTTGCTCCTCAATGTATACAATGTTTATAAATGATTTTCCGTTTTTACCAATGGTTAAAGATACTACCATGTAACCTGGCTGTTCCGTACTGGGAGGTGTCACAGCAATTAGGACTTCCTCCAATTCTCACTCACGCAGATGCAGTGTTAGCTAACTGGAGGAAGAAAGATCCAGAGGGGTAAGTGGCCACTCAACTTCTCAAGTGTTTTGTTCAGATTTCACATGTGTAAGGTGAAAAAACAAATACCTATCTTTCTTTTCATGTCTATGTTTTACATTTTCTGTGTCAGACCTTTCGACATGGAGTGAGTATGTTTTCATTTTAACTTTGTACAATATGGTACTGTATCATAAATAGTACCGCACTCTACTGCATGCACAGTTTTCTGGCTCTCATGCATCATACAGGAACCTGGAGTTGCTGCTTAGTCTTCCAGGCGGAGACAGTGTCAAAGGTTTCTTCTTGGTCACTCTTCTGGTGGAACTCGCAGCAGTTCCTGCTCTAAGGGTAACAATGTTTCACAAACACCTCCTTTTACATAATATACACATTTGAAATGTATTATTTACTAAAGAAAGTGACAGTTATCTTAAAATGATGACATAACCAAGGAGTTTTGTGTACCTGCATTGCAGAGCATCCCTGTTGTCATTAATGGTGTCAGATGTGGTGATACAGAGGCTGTAGCCAGAGGCCTCCAGAACATCAGCCAGTCTATACAAGACATGACTGATGCACTCAAACTAATGCAAGGTAGTGATTCAGACACGTAATGATATATACTGCCTTAATTATTAACAAGCATTTTCATAAATGTTATTTCCCTTAAGTATATGTGGAGCCTTCAGTCTTCTATGGCATTATGAGGATCTACCTGTCTGGGTACAGAAATCTACTCGTACAGTGAAACCAGCTTTAAAAATTTGTATACATCTCCACATAACAAGTCAACATATGTATGTGTAGGTGGAAAGACAACCCTTGCATGCCAAAAGGGCTGGTTTATGAGGGGGTACAGGCAGAGCCAATGGAGTACTCCGGAGGGAGTGCTGCACAAAGCAGCCTGCTACACTGCTTTGATGAACTTCTGGGAATCAAACATGAAGAAAAATGTAGTAAGACAGATGAATATTTATGCACTGAACATTTACAGAAGTTCTTGGGATTGATTTTAAGGATTCACTGTGATGACAATGTCATTTTTCAGGTTCCTTTCTCACACGCATGAGGAACTACATGCCACCTGCTCATAAGCAATTGATCCAGGATATCTCTTTGCAAAAGCCGTTGAGAAGCTTTGTCCAGCAGCAGGCCAGCGACATCCTAAACCAGGCCTATCATCTCTGTGTCTCAAAGCTGTTGGCTCTGCGCAGCTACCACATCAATGTAGTGAGTCGTTTCATCACTGTGCCTGCTGCCCACGCTCGACAACTGCGTAACCAGAGCCAGGACCTGGTGGGGGAGATTATCAGCAGAGCTCCCACAGCACTGGAGCAGAGGGGCACCGGTGGCTCTGGCATCATGACCTTCCTAAAAACAGTGAGGGACCACACAAAGGACGCCCTTGTGCCTGAGACAAGCAAAGGAATTAAACACTCAAAGTTGACATGAGCCTTCCAACAAGATTCAGTGCTACATACAATGACCATGAAATAAACAGATTATTTTACAATCTATTTTTTCTGTCATTAAGATGATAGCTCTTTCTCAGAGTAAGATTAAGAGGCGTCATTTATTTATCTCACATTCTGGTTTTTTTTTTTTTTTTTTGTTAAACAAAGAAATGCAAGAAATTGTTCTCAGATACTCAAAGCATCCTTTATATATTTTCAATGATCTAGTACTGGTCCTGGTTTTAAAGTAAAATAACAAAGTTCATACTAAAAAAAAAAAGAAATAAAAAGATCAGCTGGTTAAAAACGAAAAAAAAACAAAAAAAAACAGCAATACCCAGTTGAGCCATGGTGGGGCAGTAAAGAGTAACATTGTGTCCACATGCAAAGGAATAAATCACACAAAATGCTTACAATTTATAATAGAGAGCAAACAGTTAAGGGCACCAGTGACTTGCTTGCAAATGTTTTGGCCTTGTCAAACAAAACTGGCCAGATCTGTAATGATATGATTGTAATTAATTATAGGTTTGTTTTTTTTTTTGTTTTTTTTTTAAGATATTGAAATCCACACTCCCCACACTCAATCGTCAACAGGCTGCAACACAACCTGTCAGAAAATAATCATCCTTTGTTGAGTATAAACCCTGCAGTGCAGCTCCACAATGGGGTTGTCATGTCCAAGCACAATGAACAATGCAGTGCAGAGATGCATCACCTATCAGAGAGGTTACCTCAGCTATCCTGCCTTCCTCCTCCAGCCCACATCCAGCCCTCACATGCCCTACAATACTTCCTGGACTGAGTGTGTGGAAAACCCACTGAAATGAAGGGATGGATTGTCCTGTGGCTCATACTGTGTAATCTTCACCTTCACCGACTCATCCAAACCGGTGTTTCATTACAATAACAACCTCGCAAGATCAGATAAGACATACTAATGGCCAATAAAAAATTACAGTTCCCCCCACAATGTGAACAATCTACTTTCTTATACTGTCTTTTTTCACATGCTGGTCAGCAGAGCAAACAGCAACAGAACAAGAGACAAAGAAGAATATTGAACACATCAGGATTCACAAGTGAAACTTATTTGTTTTTGGAACATACAAAAAGTCTTTCAAGTTGTTTTATTCTCATGTTTTTTCCCCCTCATTGGATAGACAGGGAGGCCTGAGGTGAAAGGGTGAAAGGTGAACAGAAACTGCACAGGGATGAAGAGAGATGGGTGGTGGTGAGGAAAAACAGTCTGTTCACATCATGGTGATCTGATTAGAGCCTTCTTCCACAGCCAAAGCAAATAATCCTTTTCCTTATTGCCATGTATGTGGAGGACTCCCTGACAACCCAGCAGTAAACAGAAGCCATCTCTAAGGATGTCTTCATTGTGTAGTCGAGGCTGGGCCTGCATGGCCGCTGAAGTTTCGCCTTGAATCACATGGGTGGTTTCAGGGTAGCACATGACACATAAATGCACACGCCAACACCTGCTTTATGGATCGCTTGTGCTGCACATTTATTGTAGTAGTGCAAGTGTCACTTATCACACAATAGCTTAACTATTTTCGAAGAACTCAATTACAAATGCTCTGTTATGGCTGAATATAAACTTGTCAAGCAAATGCTTTCAAGACTAAATGTGTGATTTTCCCCACAGCAAAGGGCATCTTCTGTTGCCTGTTTTCATATCTGCTGAAACATCCATACTCCATCTGTTGGAGCCAACGGGATTACAGCTGATTCTTCTTCGGGTTAGACAATCGGATATCTGTGCTCATGGTGGTTAACCACAGGATATCCTGGATTCTGTTATTTCAGAATTGAATTTATGATGCTGCCGCTTGCATCAAGCCAAGCAAAGCCAGGACCTTTTCTCACCCTATGAAGTGAGCATCTTAAATGGCAGCAGGGAGGGACCGATTGTCTTTGGCGCACAAAATATGGGTGTAGCTGGGAATTATTGGCTGCTGTGCAACACAGTAGGTGATGTTTCTTGTTTCTTCCACTTTCCACTCTTCTTTACTTCACTGCCTTCGTCAAACATATATCTACAAATCAACAGGTCAGCCACATCATCATCATTTACTAATGGGGCACACCCTCTGATACAATGGGTTATATCTGAGCTGCATACAAGGCTTTAATA
>NC_136611.1:23772969-23915469 GCF_933228915.1 Telmatherina bonti | reverse complement strand
TTTAACTGCTTGCTAAGTTCTATGAAAACCTGATAATGAGGCATTGATTTGAGTCAGGTGTGTTAAAGAAGGGGTTACCTATAACACATGCAGGGCAGTGGACAGGGATTAAGAAACACTGCTGTGCAGCATAAATATATTGAAGTCAAGTGATATATATATATATATATATATATATATATATATATATATATATATATATATATATATATATATATATATATATATATATATATATATATATATATATATATATATATATATATATATATATATATATATCATGAGAATGGTGAGTAAAAATCCCAGAACCACATACAAGGGGACCAAAGTGAATGACCTACTTTTGGTCCCAACTCTCTGCTGGGACCAAAAGTAACAAAGGCTACCATCAGTAACACACGATCCTGCCAAGGACTCAAATCCTGCAGTGCCAGACATGTCCCCCTACTGAAGCCAGTACATACCCATCTAAAATTTTCTAGAGAGTATTCGGATGATCCAGAAGAGAATTGGGAGACTGTCATATGGTCAGATGAAACTAAAATAGAACGTTTTTGGTAAAAACTCAACTGTAAATCATGACTTATATACTTGTTGCCAACCTATGGTATTACTGCTAGACTTATTGTTGTTGTGTTTAGAAATCAATTGAATCTACAGAACTGGACAGTGCTCCAGTCACTGTTTATGATTTGTAACTACAATCTAATTTGCCCCCAGGTTTTCTTATTACTAAACATGATTTGACCCACTTTATATCATCATATTACTATAGGTGTGCTTTTTTTTTTTTTTTTTTTTAACTTGGAACAAGCCAGAAGTGTAGAACATAAAGTTTTGCTAAAGGAATTCCAATCGTTAAAAAAAGACTTTCAGGCATAATTGGTACTGTTTAAAAAAAAAAAAAAAAAAAAAAAAAATCATGTAAAAATAAATTATTGTGAGCAAATGATATATTTTCATTACTTCATGAAGCACTAAATTTTAGTTGATGTGCACATCATTTTTCCAGGTGATGGAAAATGAACAAAATTGAAAATAAAGTATCTATTTTTACCCAACCAGTAGTAAAACTATACAATGTTATACCACATTTATGTTATATGCAGTTTCTCATGAAAAATGTACCAAAATGACGTAAAGTAAATTTTCGCCGCTTTCCCAGTGATAATAAAAGTAACAAACAGCTTCCTAAAGACCGTGGCTGCTGTGTCTACAGCCACACATGGGTGATATCAAAATGCACCACACATACACTTAGATTTATTCTGTTTAACAAGGATTTAATAAACAGACCAATGTTACTGTTCTTCACTGCTCGGCCCATCACAGCTGTGTTCTTGCCAAATCAAACCTGATGCATCAGATACATTCGTTAACCAGAGCAAACAGAGAGGGGACCAGGACTGTTACTCATTACAATAGTGGTTTACTACAAAATGTCAAGCCTATTATTTTCTCCTACGCTGCAGAGGCTATCAGATGGCAAGTGACCGCGATATGCAAAGCTAGCTAGAGGAAGAAGCTCCTGAAAAAGATTATAGGAGATCAGTATAGAAACCTGGTTGGTTATAAGCATGAACAAATAACAATACAGGAAAACAAGTTACAGTACAAAATGACCTGATAGATGTAATAAATAGATTAAAATAGAAAAAGTGTCACAGTTTTGTATTTGTATTTTCAATGTCATGGCATTGTGCATAAAAATGTACCTATGCACTATGTTAATGTTTAATCCAATAGAGCGACATATTTGATACACAGAGTTTCAGAGACATTTTGAATAAATTTATGGTAAACTGTTTGCTCAAAATCCTGTTGAAGACAATGTGAGACTTGTTTTCTGCCCCACCCCCCCACAATACCAGGAAGTAGAAGATTACACAATCATAATTATGACATGAAAAAAGAAATAAACACTAAATATCCATTAAAAATGCTAATTAAAAAAAGTTGTTAAATGGACTAATAAAAACCTCATTTTAAAAAATGTACTTTTCTGACCTTGTTTTTTATGCATCGAGTTATAAAGTAATGAGTGTGTTAATACTGAGTCTACCAGGGATGGAAGAGAGCAGCCAATTATATTTGTGCCATGTTGATCACTCTCTGGAGGGTCTCTCTGTCTGCTGCTGAGCAGCCGGCATACCACACTGTGATGCTGCATGCCACAAAATCTTTCTGTGGTAGAGCAGCATAGGGCCACTGGCAGCTTTTTGTTCACTTGGTCATTCCTGAGTATTTACAGACAGTTCAGGCGCTGTTAGGCCTTTATGATGGCAACCATGTAATGAAACACCTGGTGTTTGCAAACAGGTTTTGGTGTCAGATCTGTGGAGCCATGAGCCCACTTTTATATATAGTCTCCAATGCTATGTAATGGGAGGGGCTAAGCACTGCCTTTTCCAAAATCTTTCAGGAGCATCATTGTTTTATATGTGTTGCTTTTTTAAGGATGTTTTCTGAGCATCATTCTGTCAGTATCAGACCCGATTCCCTCTAAGTCGAACTACATGTGTAATCTGATTGGGTTGGTGCGAGGGGCTGGAGAACAGTGTACAGTGTATTGGACTAAACACACAGACTATAACTGTAAGATAGAGACACATCACATTAGAATGGTTTTCTATATACGGAGACATTAACAAGAAAATATGTTTGCTGGAGTGCACATCGCTTTTCATCATCTCACAAATTCCCATACAACACTCAGCTGTGGCTGCCCATTGTTTTTTCTGAACTTAATACTGTTCCCAGCCACTAAATCTGGAAGAATATTTCAAAGCTCTGAAAGCCACAACTACATGTTAAACAAATATGCTGGACTCAAACATGACAGAATGATTTTTTTTTTTTTTTTTTACTTAACCAGCATGAAACTGTCAAGATTTACAGTGAACAGCTGATTACAGAGAACAAAGCACTACAAAATCCTTTCTTTCTTTATAAGCTATGAAGCGAGCAGCAGGAAAGACCTTCTGATATTCCAATTTCACAGATTTTTGCTCATATTTCCCAAGTTGCTGTCACCACTTTTGGTTTACCAGGGTTTATATAATAAAGATAATAAACATAAGTTACGCACACCTCATTGAAGGGTCCAGAGACTGGCCCCCAGCTCATATTACTTCACATAAAGCATTGGTATTTAAACAACAATTACGGAGTTTGGGATATCGTCACCCAATCTAGTCAGCTTCCCAATCCTGTGTTTGTTTCTCTTCAAACTTAACATGTCCATTTAGTTCATTTGTTTGTTCATTTAGTTCAGTCCTGTTTGCTGGATGGAAAGTTGCATGCAAATTCAAGATAAAGCATTCAGGCACACAGGTTGCCCAAGCGTTTCCAGAGAAACTTTATGTTGTGTTAGGAGCGATAATGTTACCTGAAAATCAGGTAACAGTAATTGTACAACTGTAATTGTAACTGTGGTTTTTAAAAATGTAAATGCACAATGCTCTATTGTCAATTTAGTTAAATAAATCACTTATTTGTACAGTTTCAAAAGGGAAAACAATGATGTTTATCCTTTTACATAATTTGTGTAGAGAGGTTAAAAAACCAACAGGACATTGTGTTCCTGTGTTTTCTGAAGAGTGTGAGAGGCAGAAGTGCTTTTATTGAGCTGATTATACTTCAGCACATTGTCCTGCTGTGATAGATGCTTGTGCCCGATATCCACTAGAGAACATCAACACTGTAGCAGTGCACTGAATTTAAAGTAAGGACTTCAAGAGACTTTTTGTCCAGTTTCTTCCTCAGTACATGATGTACTGGAACAAGTGGAGTGGTTTATTCAATTACAGCTGACAACATCTGCTTGCTTCATTTAAAAAGTGGGGGTTTTGATAATTACAACACATCAATATATCATCTGTAAAACACAAATAATCAAATTAACTCAGCCTACAATGTCCCCATAATTTGCACAAGCTCTCCAGAGATCATAACAATTAGATGACTATTTCATAAACAAAAGATAAATGTAAAAGGGAGTTACTGTTTGAGAGTTTTGAAAAATAACTTTAATTATTAAAACAAATTATATATGGAGTCAGGAGAGAGGTCTCTTGCTTGGAACCTGGTAATGGGTATGTGGTTATGCCCCTCATCTGCTGGCTTTGCAACAAACTCACCCAGAGGAACTTTTCAATTATCAGCTTTAATAAAAAGGATTCATGCTGACAAGCCATGTCATTAACATAGAACCAGACTTATGCCCCACCAGTCCCACGTTGTGTACAAAGCTGAGTTCCAAGAAAAACCTTTGTAATATATATGGACAGCATTCATATGGGGCTGTATAAAGAGTGTGTGTGTGTGTGTGTGGTGGGGGGGTTAATTGGTGTTATGTTATATTATTATCAGCTAAATCAGCATTTAAGTGTTATTTTTCCCACAGTTGCACCAGATATCCAGGATTATAAACTTAACAGATGTTTCAGCTTTTATTAAAAAATAAAAACTTCATTACTTAATTGGTTTCAAGTCACATAACCAGTTGCAAGTACTCTTTGAAATTCAATGAAAAATGTTTTAAAGATTTGCCATGTATTAATTGCAAATTGCAAGAAATTTAAAAGAAATGAACAGCAGCCACTTGCCACAACTAACTAACTAACTAACCGAAGAAATAAATAAACGTAACTTTGCTCAGCAATGCAGATCATAAGGTATTTTTTCCCACCAAATATCCTCTAGCTACAGAACTTCACATAAAGAGATTTATTCAGTCATAAGGCCAGTTTGCTCATCCTTTTTTTTTTTTTCACCAAAAATGGAAAATAGCTTGAGGTAGAATTTAAGATAAATGTATTTTGGTTTTCACTCTCCTGATGGCGGTCTGCTCTGTGATACTCCACTTTTCTAAAGTTTCAAGTTAGATCTTAAAATGGATGATTTTGAGGCTCTTGGACCAAGGTACATTTGTATAATATATACATTTTGTTTCAAGAAAACAACAAATTCTACTGTAAATAGTAACAATAAACTTTAAATCGTAAAAGTAAATAATGTACATGTTATGTCCATGTGTGTGTGTGTTTTTTTTAAACATTTTGTGACTGTTTCTCTTGTAGCTATAAGGATCTGTTGGCATCATGTTGGCATTATACAATCAAGGCAGCTTGTCATTGACTAAAAGGTGGACATCCCCTACTTTGTTTTCACATTTTAGATGACATTTATGATGATATTTTTCAACCTAATGTGTGCTTTGTGAACACCAGATGTGTGAGATAAAACCCAGACCTCAAGGAGCCAGTCCAGGTATATGCAACTCTAGTAAATTTCAGCATGTGTAATCAAGCTAATGCTGATGATGACATTTTGTGCTTTTTTTTTTTTTTTTTTTTTTTAAAGACTGATATCAAGTTTTTGGACAGTCAGACTTCATTTGAATGCTGTACTAAAAATCTGATTTCAGATCGCTGTGCATTCTTGCCTCTACATATCTGAAAAGACTTGACAGTGACAAAGAGTGTATCTGTTTAGCATGATAGCTTAAATATAATCTGCCTGTCTCCTCATTTGTCAGTTACTTTCAGTACAATCTAGGTATATGACTCACTTTTTGTGCCCACGCATTATGAGTTGAGTTTGCTATGAAGCAGTGAATAGACTTGCATTATTGAAAACGGAGTCACTGACTCTCAAAGTTGATGTCAAGAGTAAGTTAGAAGGCTATTAAATCTCTCAAGGGAAAATAATGCAAAGAGTCAGCAGCACTGAAGGAGCTGATAGCATTTTTCCTGTGGATAGGAAAATGGAGCAGAATCTGTCCTACACCGCTGGTGGGAACCTCTGTCAGCAAGCCACAGCCGGGTCACATTAACAACCAGATTTCCCACAATCTGGCCTTTATTAGAACAGCTAATAGCAAGTCTAGAGTCAGGTAGATCTGAACTGCCCCACAGAGAGAATGCTGAACACTGCCTAATTCATACAGCACAGTCTAAAAATATCTCTCTGTACCATGCCAAGGGAAGCAGTCAGTTCCTCGGTTATCACAAAGGATGTTGTTCATGTTGAGTACTGGAGGTAGTAAAACAAGAATCTTAAGTTCATTTTGGACAGGTTAGTAAAAAGTATCTCTTAGTAGCTCTATAACTTTTTTTATTCGAACGGAAGCACTGCTTCAGAATTTCTATGAACACCTGATGTTCAACAGAGCTGCAAAGGGTGCCAGACAGTGAGGCTTTAAATCTCATTTGAACAGCAGTTTTAAGTCGCAATGTGGCCCAAATCCAGTTTGGTTTGGAAAAGGATCTGTGACTCAATAAGACAAACACACACACACACACACACACACACACAAAACATTTGCACTCATAACTCAGAGGAAAGCACCGCTCCCCATTGCCTTGTAACACTTCCACCTTATTCATGTTGAGTCACATAGCAACAAATGGGAAGGATATTCCCCACTTGACAAATAACTTACTCAAGTTCTCTTGGAAACAAGGTTGGATCATGACTAAAAGTAAATTACTAACTTTTAGTCAACACTTTCTTTACTTAACCGATTATATACGGCTCAAATTAACACCTTAACAGTGCCACAGTACCATAAAAGCATGTTTGGAGCATGCTAGCATTTCTCTTGTTGATATCTAATCAGTGTGAATTGAATGAATTGAAAGACACGACTATGGTGATGATGTAAGCTACTTATCAAAATTACTTTGGTTAAATAAAAACCTTGAGCTTTATATGAACAGGTTATTTTTGTCACACATAAATCAGTAGTGATGTCCCCATGTGCCTGCTGGAACAGCACAGTGTTTACCAATGAGCACATTAGAGGGCCTTTGTAAGAGGTTACATGGGTGGCAGAAAATGTTTGCTGATCATATTAAGTTTCAGCAAAGGCATATGCGCTATCCCAAAAATCAACAATTTGGAGTAAGATATTGACTTTTTTTGGTCAGACCTTTTGAAGTAAGATTTAAAGATTGTTTTGGGGGTTTTAATTGAAAATTTTAATGGCAATTAAATTATCTTTATTCTTGATATGTTCCCTATGTTTGACTAAGTTTAACATTTAGATTAGTTTCCTCAGACATTTACATACATTTCACAGGAAATATTGATAACTACATAAAAAGAAGCAATAAACAGGATTTACTTGAAACCTGCCTTTAACATCTTTTGGGAACAATGGGTGGAAATCAACCTTGGGCTAAAATCCAGCATTCTTCCAATCATATTTCATAAAATGTTCATTAGCTTGCATTGTCCCATCCAAATAAATAAATTGATTGATTAACTGTGGGGTTTGTTATGACATCTAAACCACTTACAGGAGTACCATGAACTTAGTCTATTTTTCCTTAACTGATGCTCAGTCATCAAGACAATCAAAGTAAAACACTTGCTCTCTGGAGTTATCATTTTATTGGCCATAATCTTAACACATTAGGCTGCAATTAATCTTTTGTTTCCATCACATAACTTTACATGTCTCATTCTTTATCTTTGATGGCATCCTACACCCTTTACACTATCTGTGACTCTGAGCCACCAGGGACTCTGCCAGCTCAACAAACAATAGTTCAGTTTTCATCATTGAGTAAACATGGAAGTAGCTAATATTATCTGCACAAAGATAGACTTTCCAGCAAGTGAAGCTCAGAAAAACAGCTGTACATCCTGGAAAGACTGGGGCAAGCCATGGGATGCTGATGAGTCTCAGTATGAGCAAGTGAGGATTGAACTGCCCTGAAAACACATGGGAACCAACTTAAGTGTGAAAGTCTATTTGGTATGTACTAAAGGACAAGTCTTTTGAACTTCTCATGATGGAAAGCCTCGATCCTGAAAGGCATCTCAAATGCTTTTATGAATGTACGTGTGAACAAACTGCGTAGCGGAAGAAACACAGGATAAACAATACAGGAACAGTAACAAGAGGAAGTGAAGTCAAGAGAACAGGAAGCTGCCGGACTTCCCGTTCATGATGTACATAATTGGTGTTAATGACTGTGAGTGCTGAGAGGGCACTTGTTCACAGCTTCTTGGTATTTGCACACATTATCTGAAATGTTCACAAATGCAGCAATGTGCTACTTTGTCATTCAGTTGACATGAGAAAGTTCATACTGCTGGTACTTTTTATTTTCTCAAACAGTTGTGTGGTGGAAATGTTCCTTCTTCTGCATGGTTTTAACAAAAATCGCTGTCCTGGATCATGATAGCTAAAAATTCATTAAGAATACACATAATATATCCAAGAGAAAATGAGAGATCTGATGTTACCCTGCTAAAAATAGGATTACTCTCCAATGAATAAATAATTCCTTGATTCAAAGGCCCCAAATCTCCAATAAACACTTTTACATCCATGGTAGCCGTCCACGCCATGGATACGCTATACTGTGCATTTTATGCACCACAGTCATACTCTAAACAAAGCACAACATACACAAATGTTCTGCTTTCCACAAAATATTTGCAGGTAATATTGATCTGGCCTCATCGGCAACATCCGTCGCCTCATCAGGAGCATGCCCAGGTGTTGTAGGGAGGTCATTCAGGCACGCGGAGGCCACACACACTACTGAGCCTCATATAGACTTGTTTAAAGGATATTACATCAAAGTTGGATTAGCCTGTAGTGTGTTTTTCCACTTTAATTTTGAGTGTAACTCCAAATCCAGACCTCCATGGGTTGATACATCTGATTCTCATTGATAATGTTTGTGTGATTTTGCTGTCAGCACATTCAATTATGGAAAGAATAAAGTATTTATAAAACTGTGATGCCATTTTGGCTACATCATCTATTTCTGAGCAATAATTAATTTATATGACTTCTTTTATGTTTCATATCAAACGCCTTTGAAGAAACATGGCCCAGAGATGAGGGGATTTCTTTCACTGATGTTGGCATCAGTCACACTGAGCAACATCCCCTCAAAGAACCTCTGACATGAGAGATGCAAGCAGAGGGTAGCACAATGATGTGACTCAGCTCACATGCAGTTGGCACAATGGCAGCTTTATGACTTCTCACAGGTGGCCATTCAAAGTTTGCAATCATCTCCTACAAAGCTGCAAAGTAACTTTGCACTGACTCACCTACATCAGCGTAAAGCTCTGTGCACCTGCACACTCACATGCAGGCAGAGGTTGCCAAGCATCGAAAGAGAAGCAGCTGTTAACTTACTCACATATATTTGGGCATCAGACATTTAATTACCTCTGCCAAGGCGGAGGTCATGTTTTTTTGCAGTGTTGCCTGTTTAATCTGTTTGTAGTATAACTTTTAAAAAAAAATATGTACAAATTCTGATCAATTTTCAGGAAATTGCAGAAATAGAATATGGATAAGTGATGACTTTGGAAATGATCTGGATCACTGCTTGTTTCCAGGAATTTCTTAAAGGATTCTTTACTATGTGGAGAGAGGGATAATTTTGCCATTCGTGCTTCTAAATCACAAATATTGCCCTTAATTGTTGACAACAAATGATTTGATATCTGTACTTTCTGAGTGCTTCTAATTTATAATGAATTTGAAAAGAAGAAAAATATGCTGAAACATTGAGGCTGATCATATATGGTATATGGTGTGCTGGAAGCTGTTCTCGAGCAAAACAGACACTATCAAGTTTCGGTGAAAACAAAATGTGTACTTCTCCGATGAGGCTAGTTATCAACACAGACGTAACTATGCTTCCCAGGACCTGAGCTGTTTACAAGCTCATGAATTTCTGAATGGAAAATATTTGCCCCCAACAAAGTCAACACCAATGGAGTTGGATGTGCTTGGCTTTCCTTTTCCACATAAAACTGCAGACTCTAAACGGTGCACGTTTTATTTAAAGCACTTTTGAAAGATTATGTCTGCTCGAAGTCTATGCACATGGGAAAGCATTTTTTTCTTTAAAAACATGCTTAAACTTATTGTCAAATCAACAAATTGTTGATGTTTTAGCACCAGTTTTGTATGACAGAAGAATTGACACTGGTTAGGGATCTAATTTTCCTATGAATTTATGTCTAAATTCGTGTTGAACAAACAGCAATCAGTAGGTGAAACGTTTAACATAATGATGGATGATGTTTTCGGTAAGAAACCCCTGGGGATGGGATTGCTGGCATAGCTGGGAGATGAGCCACTGGTTTGAGTTTGGTTTTAGCCACTGCAGACCAACACTCTCCAGCCTTACATAGGTGTTCTAACATGTGCATCCACAAGTAAAGCGAAAAACAATTTGGTATTAATTCATTAGTATAATTTCTTTCAAACAGCAAAACTACAATGGCTATCTGATCCAGCAGATGAATAGGTTATAAGGAGGTGGATTTATGATGTCATCTATTACTTGTATTTTTTTTCAGTGGTTGGTAATTATTTAAGAGCTATTTGGGTTATGAATGATGAAATATACAAACATATATAACGTGTAATTTTTGTAGTACTGAGTTAGATAAATTGGAACAACTGACTTGTCTGGTAACAAACAATTAAAACAAAAAACAAATTTCATAATAACACTTTTTGGGGACAACAGAGGGTTTTACAATGAAAGTTGGATGATCCATTCATCCCACAGAAATATTGCAGAACTCTGTTAAAATACCATAAATGGCCTTCCCAACATGATTCTGTGTTCAGGCAAGATGCTGGAATTATCCTCTAAAAAGAGCAATGGTACCTGAATTGATCTAATATCAACTTGATAGTTTTTTCCATTATTTACAGCCTCACACATTAAACTCTGTGTATTGGGAAAGAGGGGTGTTCAGAAAGAAATCCACGCACATATAATTCTGACCACGGTAGTTCCCCTTACTAAGGTCTTGCTGATCTTTGCAGGTAACTGTGGTTTCTAAAAAAAAAAGAGCTCTGATAAATTTTCTGCCCAACACCACATGGCAGAAGTTAGCTGGTGAACATAATGGAATATTTAACAGCTAAAGATTTCCCTTTGGGGTTGGTGATAAAACACAAAAAACTGCATGCCAAAATGAATGTTGTTCCTTTTTGCCTGCTGCATTAAGGTAAGTTGGAGTAGCAATGTGTTTATAGTTTGTTTTGTGGTGAAATTTGACACAATGTCATGTCAGTTTAAATTAGTTTAAATCTAATTCCAAAGTGAATAAATTAAGAGATTAAATGTGCAATCGTGCTGTGCAATTTCTGCCGCCAACAGATGACTGCTGTCATCATTTAGCGTTTTTAAAAAGTACAGCCCTTCTATAATTATACTGCTATTACTTAAGAGTAATTATTTTGGCAGAAATGAGTGATAAGACAAAAAATAGCTGAGCATGTATTCCCTGGATGTATCCTCTCTTGTCTCACCTTTTAATTTATCTGCTTTATCTCCCATTTGTGTGTTCATATCCGCCCCGCTGCAAACACAGACAAAGAGAAGAGGCTGTGACCCAGCCTTGCCTTGTTTGCACTTCCTCGGCTGTCACAGTTTGATTCAGTTCTTGATGGATCTGTGGAAAATGCACAGCAACTTCACCATCTTAGCCAGTTGCACAGAGCTGTGGGAGGATATATTTGGAAGCTGTAAATGGCCTTGCTGTCAGTCGAGTTGTCACTGAATAGACTGAAAGAGAAAACTCACCATAGTGTCCAAAGACATCAACAGTTCAGTTCTTACTTAGCTCATACAGAGTGGTGTAAGGAAAAAGCACCGTCTGGCTCTGAAAGTAGCCAGCACATGTAGCTGTTCATGGACACATGGCTCCTGCAAGGATCTAATCTGTACTTCTGAGTCTTAAATAAAAGTGTGTAAAATGTATTTTACATATACACACTTTTTTGAAAAGATTCCCACTTGTATCCTCAGGTCAACCATAAAAATAAAGCCTTTAATATGTATCTTAAAAGTGTGTAAAATGTTTTTTTTTTTTACATACATTGCTATCACTTAGGAAGAATTTGTCCTTCTGCAAGCTGCTGTAGAGCTTGTGTGTTGCTTTTGAAATTACATGGGCTCATTGTGAGATAAGTCAATGAGCTAAACATCTGTCAAAGTGAAACACCTGCAGTTAATATGTTCTATTGTGTAATAGGACCTTGAAAAAGGGGTTGCACCATGGTGTGGTGGTCAGCACTGCAGCCTCACTGCAAGAAGGGCACCAAAGTGAACCCTGACTGGGGAAATGTTCAAACCATTGGCCGCTCTTGTGTGGAGATTGTCACAATGAATATGTTGTTTGTCTCTGGGTATTCTGGCTTCCTCCCACTGTCCAAAGACATGCATGTTAAGTTAACACTAAATTCTCTCTAGGTGTGTGTGGTCATTTGTCATTCTCCGCTTCTCTGATTAAATTTATGTTAACGTTGAACCCACATGTGTAGCTCAAACATCTTGGTTACAATGAAAGAACAATGCAATAAAAAATGACGAAGGGTAAAAAAAGAAACAACTGTTTGCAGTGAAGGCCACAAAGTAAGGTGCAGTGAGGTGGGTGCAGGACTGGTGAATGCATATCTTGTGTTTTGTCTTTGGTTTATTTGGACCTTGCAGAGTTTGTAAGAAATTGTATGTGTTTGAATTAAACATTGACTTTTTCTACTCAAATACTAATAATTATCCCGTGATTAGCACAACAGCCTGCTGTTTCTAAAAGATTGGAATCAAGTGCAAACATGAATAAAACAGAATGAAGTTATTAGAACATCATTTAAACCTAACATTAAAATAATAGAAATTATTGAAAGAAATTATTATTTTTTAATTTTTTGCATATATTTATGTATTGTTTTGTTTTGTTTTTTTAAACTTTGTTTAATAGAAATAATAACCACAAGGGGGTAGAGTTTTACCAGGAAAGAAGTACGTCACAAACCACTTTCCTTCATTTAGAAGTTTGTTTTTTTTTTTGCTTAGACTGCCGGGTAAGAATCAGAAAAGTGCAAGGAAACACCTCCGGCAACTAACCTCATGTTGCCTGTTCATCACTAGCTCCTTTAATTTTAATGGAACAATAATAATTATGAAGAAGTAATGATAGAACTAACTAATAACTAATAGCATCTGGTGCAATGTCTGTGTTACATTTTAACTTCTACAGTTAAACTGTAGTTAGACAGTTTAACTTTAACTTGTGTTTATGTTAACTGGTGACTTTCAGCTGGCTGTTTGGAGAAAGCCTGTGGAAAACCAAAAAAGGCTTTTTCATGCTCCTTGTCAATGTCAACGCATTTTTGCCTTTCACTTGTAATCTTTAGTCCGGTTAAAGTAAACTATCACATCGTGGTAATATTTAATTATTTACATTTGAATTTGTGTAGGTCAGCAGAAGCATGCACAATGGGAGATGAACTCCAGGCATTTCTATTATTTTTGACAAATATTCCAAATATATTGATACAGATAAGGGATTATTATGAGTGACATAGTCAAACACCTTCAAGTCCACAAAACACTTGCAGAATGGTTGGGTGAACCCAGCTATGCCCCCTCCAAGACACTAAAGAGGATTTAGAAATGGTCTACTTATCCATGACTGGGACAAAAACCACATTGCACCTCTGCAATCCAAGGTTTAACTATTTGATGGACCCCGGTCTCTTGGACCCATAAATTGACTTTAAAAGGAAGGAGTGTGATCCCCTTGTAGTTAAAGCACACACTCAATCCAGTCCTTAAGTTTTTTATTTCATTTTTATTCAACATTAATTTAACTGAAAAAGATATCCCACTGAGATAAGTAGCAAGGGCGTGTTGGTCCGAGACAGGCAACAGCAAATACATAAACACAATTACATAAGTTACCCAGTTAACAAAACACAGTTAAAAGAAAACATTACCTTCTCTAGGGAATTATTAAAAAAATAAATAAATAAAATAAAATAAAAAAAAGGGTGCATGTCGTGGACAAGAAAGCCAGACAAGAAAAGTGCTTTGAAGAAAAACACAACTTACTGTATTTCTGTGGTAAAAACACAGTGGTAGCCATAGCGTCTTTAAGTTTTTCTGTGTGCAACTTAAATGTAAGAGTGTATTTGTATATGAACCGTTTCTATTTAATTTCCTTCCAGAACGAACTCTGAGGGAATTATTTGTGACTTGTTCCCTGCATTGGAGAACAACGTCACCTTCATCCTGTCTGCATTCAGAACAAGTTTGAGTTATAACAGAGTGTTGGGCAGCGCTAAAGGTTTTCTTTTGGGCTTCCATGAGAATATAGGGGCAAATTAGCCTTTAACACATTAAGACTCAGACCATTTGATAAATAAAGGGGATTGTAACAGAATTATGCAGCATTCCCTTGTGGAGAGTAAGTAATTTAGCACACACACAATCATGTTTAATGCATCATGTTTGATGAAGAGGTAGGTAGGTGGGCTTAAGCTAAATTGCGCAGTTAGCTGGCATAAAAACGTGTTGTGCTACACTCTGCCTTCTTGGAGCAGGCATCTGTCAATCAAAAAGGCCCCAATTATGCTAAATCTTTAATATGCAATTGGTTGTAAATGGGTGAGTAATAAAAAAACACTCCCCCCCATAGTCATTTTGTGTTTTTTATTTTGTCTGATGCAAGTATACTGCACCAATACACTGTAACAATGGGTGCAGTATGAACAATAGATGAGGCAGAGGTTTAACGCAATCGCTACCCACAATGCAATACTACGCCAAACGAAGGAAGTGACTTTTTTTGTGACTTTGTAGTTTACTCCTGTATTACTTCCTCTTCCAATGGGCTGAGACAAGTTTTTTTTTCCGGTTCTTTGATCCAAATCAAAATTCCTTTGGCCCATTCAAATTTCCCCAAATGTATCCGACTTTCCAAGCAAACGGACTATGGATTCAAATCTAAAAAGGGTGATGTGAATGCGCCCGAAGATCCCAATTTGTGAGTAGAAATTTGTGTGAGCATTCTGGAAAATTGTGCATGGGGCAGAACCACGGTTTGTGGGTGATTTACTTAGAGCTATTGTGTAAATGGTGCAAACATGTTTCATACTTCCTATGTAAATTAGGCTTTTGCGCATGACTTGTTTTGCAGCATGGCAAGTTTGAAGAGAAAGCAAGACCTACAGCAAAGAAATCTGACTGCAACACAAAGAAACGTATGGACGCAAATTTATGAAAAAGTTAATGCTGTCGGTACAACCATGTGATGTAAAAAAAAAAAAAAAAAAGTAAAAAGGCATTAAAAGATGAACAAAAGAAAAATCTGCATATAATAAAACAGATGGGGGAATAGGGGATATACTGTCACCTTCAAAAATGGAAGAAATCATGACTGAATATGACACAGTCTTGTTTTTCATTTAGGCCCAATTTATTTTTTTACTAAGGATTTCAAAAATTGTACAAAACAGCATGTCCTGGACTCAATAAATTTTTTTAAAAAAAATTTATGAGATGCTGGATATGAAAAATAAATTTTTAATTTTTGAAAGATGTGATTCATGATAAACTTAATGTAAACTTCTTCTTTTTTTCTTCCACTTTTCTTTAAAAATTTCTTTTGTTTTTTTTTTCCTTTTCCGATTTACCTGTTATGCTAATGTGGATGTTGTCAGTTCCTTGTCTTTAAACCAATAAGATTGCACATTGATGTGGGCTGACTCAGTGAGATGAAACGCAGACTGCCAACCACAACAAGAAGAACAGTTGGTTGCGACCCGCTGGTCTTTGTAATAAAGTCACATAAATATAAAAGCAATTTAATACTTTTGAAGTAACTCTACGGAGTGCCTTTGAAGATAGAATAGAATTCATCTTCTATTATTACAGTATAAATCATTTTATAGTCATGGCTTAATTTTAGATAAAGAAAATACTGTTTTCAAGATGATTTTTTCTGTTCATGTCATATTGATATAATTAATGCATGTACATATTGCTTTAAACACCAGTTTGAATTTAGATGCTTTCATCATAAAGATGCATTGTGCATGGAAAAATTTGGCTGAGAGGATGTGTATACTCCTGCCCACAGAGCAACAGCACCATAAACATCCTGGCATCTGGCTTATGTTCCCATCACGAGCTATGCTCATACTCAATTACGAAGTCAACATTCTCTGAGCAGTGTTGAAGAGCTCTTGATGGAGTGTTATGTACATAACCCTGATTACGCATAGATGTGATGAACACCACAAGCCCATTGAAAAATACTCTAAAATTCAGGCAACATAAATCAAAATCAAAACTCCTAAGATTTTAAGCTGTTCTGCTCTGGTCATTAAGAAGAAGAGAGAAAAAAAAGTTGTATGTAAAATATATTTATCAACATGGAGACTGAAATAATTATACTTTTTTTTCCATTCATTTATTTATTATTTATTTGTTTATTCATTTATTTTTTGACAAGAAGCTCTCTACAAAGTATTCATCGGACCTCCAAAGTCAGACTGACTTTGTATCTCTTTTTTTTTCTCTGGATCATTGCTTTGCAGTGGGAAAAAAACTCCACATATGTTACAGAGGGTTAGTCACTCACTAATATACAGTTTTTGGTTATGATATTGATTTCAATTAAGTGTCCAGAAGTGCATTCATTCATTCATTTTCTATATTGCTTGGTTCAGTTCTAGGTTGCAGGGAAGCTGGGGCCTATCTTAGCAATCATTGGACGAGGTGTAGGGTGCACCCTAGACAGGTTGCCAGTCCATCACGGGTCATCCAGAATAACAAATTACTGGAAATTATTGGGTGTCTTTTTTTTTTTTAAATGCAGCTCTATTGTCTCTCTGATGGAGACTTTATGAAGACTGTATGCCTATTAGGAAATTTATAGGAGGTATACAACTATACAGTTCATAACAGATTAAATCAGCAATGGTATTAACATGCAAATTAGAGAGAGAGGCCTACATTTCCTTTGGATTAACTGCCACTGCTTGGGACAATGCATCATTGCTACTCTATGGACCTTGTCACGGCTAGTTGAAATGCTGTAGTGGAAGGGTCCTTCTGGTTTAGTCATAGAATTCTTTCTAATGGTTTCAAATACAAAAGCCCGTAAGACATTATCTGGATGGAGTAATATGTGTGTGGATACAATTTTTACACAATTGTAGACACAATTTTTAAAGAACCTAGAAAGTGTGCAATGATAAATGTAACTGACCAAGGTGCATCAACGTTGGCTTATGGTCTCACTGCATGCTTTCTGTAGCTGCATGCGTCATCAAATTGTTATTCAACCAGTTTTTTATTTGCAAAAAGGCAGGGAATTGCATGAGCAGTGGCAAAAGATTCTGACCAAAGGTAAAAATGAATTTGACAGACTGAAAGTCTGAAATGTCCTCAGTTCTTCTGATAAAGCACTCAGCTGAACAAAAATCCAATTTGTTCTTTTTGGTGTGGGAGCTTGTGGAATCATCCCGTCACTTTTGATAGAAGATGAGCTTTCGCCATGGTTTTCATCACTTCTCAGCTCTTTAGATTCTTCTTGTAAGGCTCAGAGGATGTTTGCGGTAGCACTGTAAGTATGTGTTGGAACCTTGGAGTCAGCTCCTGCAGCTGGGCTTCAACTTGCAAAGCTGAGTGGTGACATGCCTCAGCCTGTCATCAAGCAACTCAGACAACATCCTATATGTACTGGTGAGAAGTGTTTCGTTGATGCAAATTTTTCAAACTTGTTTTTATAACCGCAGTTACCTTAAAAATGGACCAATGACTTGGGTTTTTAGAGACGTTTAAAATTGAGTAATTGGAAACACTTGTCTGTGTGAACGGATGTGGGCACCCCTCCAAAATGTATTCCTGAGATGCCTGGACTGGAGACAGATCCAGATGGGCCTGAACTGAAACCAGATGGTTGTGTGCAAGGAACATAGACTATGTACTATGGCATGCTGCATGTGGACAGCATTCTTTCGAAGGATCGACACTGTGGTTATGCCTCTTCTGTCAGCATTAGTGTGAATGTGTTTGCTAGCATATATGCATAGATTTATAGGCAAGCCTCACTGTGTTTTACATAAATGAGCAGAATAATGTCAAACAGCAAAATAAACGAAATCTAAATAGAAAATTTGCAATTTGCCATCACCTGTGAACATTCCAGAAAACTTTTTTCTGAACCTGAAGGTGTAGGCCTACTTCATCCTTATCTGATTGGGAAACATTGCCTTGGATTTGGTGTGGTTGACTTTCATCCTAGCTGTTACAAACTTGGCTCCAAGCTGCCCTCATGCACGCTGAAAGTCATGACTTGAAGAAGCCAACAGAACCATATCATCTCCAAAGAGCAGAGATGGAATCCTGAGGTTCCCACAACCAAACACCCTGTTTATTAAATCTGGAATATAAGCACCACAATCAGGATTAGTCACAAAGGGCAATCCTGATGAATTCCTGCATGCACAATTAATGTGTTTGACTTTATTTTAAGAACGAAGACAGGTCGCTCACTGAAAGCAAACAGGGAGATAAAACCCATTAAAGAAACTCCAGTACTCCTTCATATAAGAATATGAAGGAGTACTGGAGTTTCTTTAATGGGTTTTATCCCAAATCACCCCTTTGGAATCAGAAATGACATTTTCTGTTGTTCTCATCTATAGTTGCACTTCAGTATGATGTAAAATGGTCTTTTTTTTTGGTCTTTTAAGGCATTTTAAAGTTTGGCAAGATAAGGCAAAGTTCATTTGTGCAGCATTGGATTGTTTTTAATGTACAAAACAATTCAAAGTGCTTTACAATAAACAAAGAAAAAAAACTACAAAGAAAGCATGAACAAGTATAAGGCAGAAACAAATAACAGAACTGACAATAAAATCATAAATTAAAATCATATCAATCAAAATAATTTAAAAGTTACCGTGCAGATTTCCTCCATAGGTGCACAAGAGAAGAAATGTTTTCAATCTGGATTTAAAAGTGTCTACATTTGGTGAGAGTTTAATTTCCACTGGCAGTTTGTTCCATGTGTTTGCAGCATAACAGCAAAATGGTGCTTCTCCATGTTTAGTCTGGACTCTGTGATGTGTACAGATTTTTTAGTCTTGAAAAGTTCTAGCAGAACTTTCAAGGATGAGCTGTAGATGTTTAATGCCCTTTTTTAGGAAGTCCTGTTAAGAGACCATTGCAGTAATCTAGATGAACGCATGGATTTTTACTTTTCTCTGCTATTAATTGTCCACCAACCCCTGAAATGTAGTGTCTCTAAATATAAGTTGTATTTAATGCAGTTCAAACCAGCTCTTCCTCCAGGAGCAACAACGTTTACTGCTTATAGACTGATGCCTCAGCATAAATAATCTGATGATGTTGTGAGTCTGTCGGGAAGTCAGACTAAACCGTTATTCTTTTTTTTTAAAATATGCCAATAGTTATTTACTTTAAAGTTAAGCAGATCTTTTTCTCTTTACAGATTTTTTTCATAGGGTTTTTATTTCTAATAATTAATAATTGTTTTATTTACACTTATATCAAAGTGAATGGTGTCAATACTTCTTTCTTCAGTGTGACTTGAGAGTGAGTGACTTGTTCAGAGATTAAACTTTGATTTGGATGGATTTGACTTCCACAGCTGATAGTTCAGATAATTTCTATAAAAATAAAGACTGTGATGGAATCTGCAACACCAAGCAAAACCAAGCATCCCTGATATTATGCATCTTTTTTCAAGGTGACATTGGAAGGATTTACATTTTTTAGAAGAGTGATGCAAGAATCACTAAATGGTAAAACAATCCAGTTATGAAAAGCAACATTATCAAACCACCATAACAGTTCAAGTAAATAAAATGGAAGATATGGTTTTCCTTTTTACATCTATAGCACTGCTATGCTACTATTACTGGGTGTGTATTCAAGAACACAGATCATCGGATCCTCGGAAGACGGATCCTCCTGCACCTTTAATTCTGCAGTACTGCAATACTTCCTATAAGAACTATGTAATTCTCTAGTAGTTGAGCTCACTTCAAACGCTCAGTGGTGAAAAATAATCTCTACAATGAAAGTGTTTATTCATTCTAGTCCACCAGAAAACAAAATCATAATTTGGATGATTAGCTTGTTTTGGATGCCTTTCCTCCATTGATGGAAATGTATAAATGTGATTTTAACAATGAATTTGACTTATGGGGGCTGTCTTAAACACTCTGAAGATTTTTATATAACCTTTCTAATTTGACGTCATAGAATAAGCTTTGCAGGTAGATAATTTCTTGGGATTAAAATTTGTGTTACCTTTTGGTATCTGACACCTGATGGCATCACTTTAGTTAATGGGCAGATCCTGGATCCTTCTGTTTCTCTGCAGTCTCTAACTACTACAGGCCACCTCCTGCTCAAAATATTTCCCCAAAAATTAAGTGTTATACTCATGTGAATACCACAAGCATCTGCTCCTGGAGAAAACAACACATTATTCCCCTGGCAAAACTTCACACATCAAAACACACACATTTGTAACTGAGAGCACAACCACATTAGCATGGACGAGTTTAACAACAGCTGTTACTATAATCCTGCACGGTGTCCTTTCAAATCTTCCTTCAAATCTCAATATTCCTTTCTCCATCCAATACAGTTCAGACAGCATAATATATAAGGGTGTTGTTCTACAGTCATATTTCATGTAAACAGTAACTTCAGACCAAAGTCCCTCTTGTGGACAAAACCGAAACAGCTTTGTCCTTCAGCTGACATCTTCAAGCGCTTTTCTCAACTCATTGTATAAATGGTTGAGATAAACTGACTGTAGATATTAGCGGATATATATGATTAATGTGTTTTAGCTTTGGTTAGGATCAAGCAATTACAACTGTGTAATAAATCTAATTTCATGTCACTTGCTCATATTTGGCAATCTGGTAATCTCATAATTATAGAGGAAGTGGATGCTGCTAGGCAAACAGCAGTAAGCTTAGGGCAAAATTCAACTTAGATGCAAAGTGACCTCCAATCAGAAAATCAGTTCATCCACCACGATGGAAATGAATGCAAAACTCTCAGCAAAGAGACGTGAGAGTTTTGCTGTGTGTTTTTCCTATGTGACAGATCTGTCCTTTCAGTGAACTTTGCCCTCCATCTCCAGCACCATGCCACTGTTGTCTGTCATATTTCTGAAACATGGTGAAACACCTTCCTCTGTACCTGACAATGGAATTCATTATCCTTCTCTCCAGAAGGACTCAGACGTGTTCTTCTCAAATGTGTTTGTGGTATGGCAATGCTCCAAGAAGGAAGTGAGTGTAGTGATGTGCTAACAAGCAAGAGGCTGACTTCTAAACTCATGAATAAACTCCCAGTTTACACCTTAATTTTTGTCCGAGACACATCAAACCTCCACCTACTGGAGGGGGAGAAAAAGAAGGGGCAGGAGGGGAATAACAAATGCAAGAACAACAACAATATTCTTAGAGAGCATGAATACAAGCTTGACATCAGACTAAAATTTTATATTGTTTTCATGGCCGCTTTCCCTAGTTTTGTTGTTATTTTAGTTGAGTTATTTTTCTAGGACTACTGACACAGGAGGTAAGCTGGCAGGCTGCTCTTTGAACATACTGTTTTTGTTTGTTTGGCTGGTTAGTTGATTTTTCTTTTACACCTAATTTGTCCTCATTTATTTCTATTTAAACTAGACGCAAAGTATTTTAATATAAGAAAATGAGATCCAAATTGTTTAAATAGTGCATCATTAGGGACATTCATCAAGTAACTAAACTTGATGACAGACTTTATGCTCTCACTGTTATTAAGCTGTACATGAAAAACCAAAATATATTAAAAAAAAAAAAAAAAAATCACACATCTAATATGTAACCTGAAACCTTTACAGACTATTCTGTTGATAACAATTGATTATGACAGTTAAGACATTCATTCATTAAGCTGCATATTATGTTCTCATTACAAAGGCTATTGGTGCAGCTGGCACCAGCCCATCTGTGGATTCCCTGGCAGGCACAATGTGCCAACAGCCTGACATCATATCAAACTCCTGACATTGCTCTGGAAGAAATAAGGGCAGCATTATAATGACTCCTAAAGTCAGCCAGATTCCAGCGCGGAGGCAAGCTAAGCTCTCTGAAATGCAAAGGAAAAGTCTAGTTATTTCATCCAAGATACAAAGAAAATATTTGGAGTTTATTTATGCTTGGCGCAGAGACACCAAATAATGAACAACATGTGAGACAAGAGAATAACCATGACTTGAAACTATTTTTTTGGACGATCAAGTGAAGCCGGTTTGAGCTGCAAATCTAAATCTAAATCTCTCAGCCCCTGAGTATCAGGATGTTTCAGCTTCAACTATGTGAGGAGGCGTGAGGTCTCCATGATAAATGGTAGCTTACAGTCCCACACATCATCCTCTGTATGTCAGCACGTGCAGCTGAAAGTTAGTGGACTCTGAGCCAACATTTTCCCGGTGTAGAAAGAGCAGCAATTATCCAGATGTATTATTGACAATGCTTGGAGCTAATCACTATGTTAAACACACTTCCCAATCCAATGCAACAATGGAGTCATCGTAAAGCATGGTTCAGGTAAATGTCACAGTACTGAAGAAAGCATGTCATTTGCATTGGTTGATATTGAGACAAAGCTGTGGAAGTCTGGTAAAGAACCCACCACATTTGACTAAAAAACCTGCGGGTTCATATATTGTTGCATTAGTGAGGTTAAGAACTGTGAATCTACATAAGATACTCTCCAGCAGTGATTTGGGGTGAAGAAAATGGCCGAAACTCCCTGCCTTCTTTTAGGGAAGGCAATACCAGGTGCAGCGGCATTGTGTTTAACCCTCCTTTTAATAATATACATTATAGAAGTAACACTCGAACCTTTAATTCTAGACTATGTCAACCCATCTTTCTAAATGAAAGATAGATACTGCTTTATATTCTCCCCTTTTGATGTGTGTATGATGAGACACACTAATCAAACACAGACTCCTGTGTTACGTCTTTTCACAGTGCACTAGTGTCCATGTCAGTTAGTTCAAGGAAATGTTAAAAGAAGCTATTTGGTTCAGGATTTTGTCCTTTATAGGTGAATTACCTCTGTGGGTCAATTTGACTGTTTGTCCCCTTTACAATTCACTCAGATAATTAACGCTATAATAAACTGTTTTCACTTGAAAGCAGCTTAAAAAGCAGGATGTCTTAACAATTCATGGTTTTATTCCAGTATCTTTCATCCTCCATTTGATGGTCTTTTTTGTGTTATTTGAATAAAAACATGTCCAACCTGACAGTAGAAAATATACAAATTAATACATTTTAACAAGTAAAAAAATTTTTTAAAAAGGCACACACACACACACACACACACACACACACACACACACACACACACACACACACACACACACAAAATGAAGCTTAAGGTTTGTGATGTTAAGTCAACTATTGAAAGAAGGTCAATACTAGGATGTATGAAGGCATGATCTCATATCAGTCTGCACTGTTTAGATTTTAGCCTCCAGTTAAGAAAAAAATAGTTTTAGACGAATCCACCTTTATCATTTTCATTCCACAGATCAAATTCAACAACCTTTCAAGGCCACTTATAATAAAGTTTGTATAAGTTGGGGATCATCCAATGATTTGAGTCGGTTTAAAAAAGTGAGGAGCGAATTAATCTGCATGAAATTAACATTTTCTTTTTTTTTTTTTTTGCAAAGACTTTCAAAATATGATTTAAAAACATCTATATATTGTGTAAAAAGAAAATGACACGTTTTAGACATAATACCAGCTTGAACATGGAAGGTTGATACATTATTTAATCAATTAGTAGTATAGAGATCCCGACCACGGTTTTGAATGCTGTGTTCTGATTGGCTGGACTGCTGAATCCGTAATATTCAGCGCTCCTATATAAACCCTTGCAGACTTGACATCGGGGCTATCTGTCATGCAAGTCAAAAGGATAGTGAGGAGTACATTGTAGAAAAATTCCCGGCAGCCTACTTGTTACATCCTATTCGTTCTGCAGAAGCTTTTCTGAGCGATATTCTTATGAATTACACACAAAGCAGGAGGCGTCTCTTTTCATTTAGTTGCATGATCTCCTGTACTGAGAGGACGATGCCTTTGAGGACCGGACTTTTTCTCCTGATGGTGCTGAATGCATCTGCATATGAACTGGATCAGAACGAGTCCTATTCGCCCAGGAGAACACGCTTTTCTACCAATAGCCCTTGTAAGTAGCACGCTGCCTCCATCTGCAAATATTCCAGAGTGCTCTGCTTTTTCTTTTTCCCCATTTATTTTCCTTGTTGTTAAACACACCATTTAGACAATGCACAACCTTTCCTTTGCTTGCATACAATGTGGGGATTTTCTTTTCTCATTTTATTTTTGGCCTATGCTGCCTTTTTCTTTTTCTTTTTCTTTTTTTTTTTTTTTTTTTTTTTTTTTGTCTGAATGAGCGCGTTGATTCACGAAGAAGGCTGTAGGTTTTATGCTGTGGTGTTTTTTTATTTTTGTTTTTTTTTTTTGTTTTTGTTTTTTGCCGGTGTCCTGCCGGCAACAGATGAGCTTGGAGCTTGGTGCTGACACCTGAGAGCGCAGGCTGTGTCATGCTGTTAGGCTGTCTCATAGCTTTGGCTGCTGCATAGGTTTCACTAGTCAATCCTCTGGTGGACTTAAAGAGATTTTAGGGCTTAAAACATCATGTTTACTGTGTAGCCTTGATGTGTTAAACCGTTCCACCTTTTCTTCAGCATTCCTCAGAGGAGGCTAAACTGCTTGTCACTGGGCTGTGGCTTTGGGATACATCACTGCAACCCTATTAGTTTACATTGCTTATGTGCTTTAGAATAGACAGCCTAAGTGAAAATCCCACAAGATGATCATTAATAAATTGCTCGGCAAATAAGTCAAATTCAGCTGTTGACTTTCCCCTTTTTTCTTAGAAACTGCAGCTCAGTCATACAGTAGAAGGCGGTGTGTTAACAGAGATGCTCTTTGGCTTCCCTTCTGCTGGAAATGTATAATCATTAGAAGATTTGCAGTACACACTCTAAATTTTGAGAGCAATCTTTGGTCCCTGATGGTAGGATGAATTTATCTAACTGTGCAGGTCAACATGGGGCCATAGATTCAAAGGCTGCCAAGTAGGCTTAGGCTCCTCTATGACATTTCTTAATGGCTATTACGTAGGATTTGAGTCAGGCTGCCCTCCATCTCAGTGGATTCTCGGATAAAGATTAAGAAAAGCCAACCTTCTGGATATGCTGATTTACAGATTATGTTTTATAGCTTTGTCTTGGTGTGAAATTTCAAGTTGGCACAAAGGACTTTGAGCTGTGTCCCCTATGACAAATATTAGTTTTTGGCTCATGGATCCAAAGGCAGAGTTTTGCTGTAGGTTGGCTCTTTCAAAGGATTTACAAAGATTGGGGTTGCTGGTGGGTTAATCATTCTAATGACTATTCCAGTCATGTGACACTTTTGAAACAAGTATGGCAGTACTTTTTTTTTAATGATGTAGAGCTGCATGGAGTTAATTTTGGAAATTCAACTGAGCTGTGCATACTTAACAGCTAAGAAATGTGACTTGGAGGCTCCATTTAATTGCTTGTGAAAAATAATTGAAAATGGAGTCTTGTGGCAGTATATTTTTATGTTTGAGTCCAAGGGATACAATTGTATGTTTATGCGTGTCTGCATGCACGCCAACAATTTTCAGGAAATTCTTTGGTATTTCTGGTGCTGTTCATCCAAGTGCTGCTGAAAAGAACCAAACAGTGGACTATAAGTCCCTGCCAAGAGAATAGTGTAGTTGTGCCAAATAGTGTCTGGGATTCTTAGATCTGCGGTGTCCAAATGCCAGTCAAGTCAGTGTTTTCCCTGGGTTACTGTATGTCTTTTGTGAATCACCAAAGTATGAAAATTTTCTTTTGTTCACTGCATTTTTCTTAGCTGAATCCCTGGCAACCTTTGTATAACAAGCTCAGTGAGTGTGTAGTGATTCCCAGTGATCCTGCTGTTGGCTCTCATGCTGATGGTTCATTCTCTGTGCCCACAGCAGATGTGGCACGCTGTCTCAACACTGCCCTCCAAGTTGGCTGTGGAGTCTTCGCCTGCCTGGAAAACTCAACTTGTGACACAGATGGCATGCATGACATCTGCAAGTCCTTCCTGTACAGCGCTGCTAAATTTGACACTCAGGTACATGCAATAGTAATCACCATTGCCATGTGCACGTGAGCTGTGTAGAATTACATGGGTGTAACTGTCAGGGGAAGAATGTGTAAAGCACTGCTGATTTTCTTTTTAATCTTTTACAGGGTAAAGCATTTGTGAAAGAGAGTCTTAAGTGCATTGCCAATGGAATCACCTCTAAGGCATTCCCCACCATCCGTCGCTGCTCCACCTTCCAAAGAATGATAACGGAAGTCCAAGAGGAGTGCTACAGCAAGCTGGACATCTGCACTATTGCCCAGTCTAATCCAGATGCTATTGGAGAAGTGGCACAGCTGCCAAGTCACTTCCCAAATAGGTTTGTTATTCCTGCTTTACAAGTTATCTGGTCAGACACCCCACAATGTTCAATATACTTCAGCTTCTTACTCTTTTGTTAAGTAAGATGAGGCATAGACAATTAGAAAATATAGTTAATATGTATTCATTCATTTCTATCTTCTGATTTGCTTCATACATTTTTCCAACTGTTTGCTTTGGTTCCTTTTCGTCGTTGTAATTCATGGGAGATTGTGATTTGGGAGTGGACACAAAAGGATTGAAGGGTGGAGCATAGGCTAAGTAGTGACTAGAGCGACAGTATGGTTAGTCCCACATGCATGCCACTGGATCATGTAACATGTGTGCAAATTCAAAGAAACACTATGTGATTACTGGAACCATTTCTATGTTCTTGCCATGCTGCACATTTTTCTCTCCTCCACTTGCAAGCTTTTAGAAAGTCACCCTTTTATGCTTCATCCTCCTAGATTTTATGGTAAGCTGCTACAGAGCCTGATGGACTGTGATGAGGACACAGTGGACCGCATTAGGACCAGCATGGTGTCACGGCTGGGCCCAGAGATGATCATGCTTATTCAGCTGCTGCAGAGCAAGCCCTGCCCATCCACTGCTGTGGCTGCAGCTGCCGCCATCCCAACTGGAGTGGAGGGCCGTGGGAGCTGGCGCTGGTCCATGGGTCCCCATATGTACAAGATCCAACCTAATCTGCGAAACAGAGACTCTGTTAGTAATTTTGGCAAAAAGCGTTCAGCCAGTGACAGCTCCTAACTTCCACTCAGATTCAGAAAACTCCCCATAAACATCATGAAAGCTCCTGTGTTCCCTAGGGGTGACACAATCTACCCCTCTGCTCGACTGGAAGTTTCTGAAACGTGCACCTCTAGGTAATGCCAGACACCCATAGAGCTTATATCAGTTTGATTGTTGTTATATTGTATATTCCATATCTTAGGCTTGAGAGAACCCCTGTTCTATCTACTGTTTCCAGATATGTCACAGTCAGTGTTGAATATGTGGCTGCGGCGTTTGTGCAACATGGTCCTAATCACTCTTTTTCACATCCTTCAGCAGAAATCATTCCTTAGAAGTCTTTTGATGTCAAGTTACAAAAAAAAAAAGTTAAAAAAGAAAAAAATTAAGGGAAATATTAAAGAGCCATAGTGGTTCATGCTTCTAAAGCAGGGGTCTCCAACTCTGGTCCTCATGAGCTACCATCCTGCAGGTTTTAGCGTTACCCTGCTGTGCCACACCTGACCCAAATCAATGGCTCATTAACAGGCAAAGATGATGACAAGTTGTTGGAAAACTTTTTCATTTTAATGAAGTGTGTTGTATTTAGGACTGGAAATGGAGACCTCTGCTCTAGAGTACAAACCAGTGCACTGAAAGAAAATAACACGATTTATCATTCTAATTTGTTCATTATTAGAAGTCAGTGAATGCATTAGGAGTTCATTCATATGAATAAAAATATATTGTTAAATATATCTAATATTTCTGTAGTAAGACAAGTCCAGTTGTGAGCACAACATATGAGTGTCACATCATTAACATAATACCTAAATGTACTGTATACTAAGTCAATAGAGACAGCCATAGCTAGCCCTCTAAAAGAGGACTCAAAGTGAGGTCTGTAGAGGTTTTATGATAACCTTTGAGAGGTTACCTTAAACTGACCAAAAAAACTTCAAACTGCCCTGAATGCTATTCATGAAATACCAAAATTGTGTGTAGGTATAGCACTTTTTTTTTTCTTCTGATGACAGATGTAGCCATGGGTCATGTGTTTCAAATCATTACTCTGCACAGAAGGATTGTCCAGGTCATGGCTGTGTCTATCAGAAAAAGTCCTATTTGCATATCTTATATCTCAAATACTTGTGATGCATAAGACTGTTGAGCTCGACTACATATATGGGACCATGTTTAGTTGGATCTGTATCCAAGCTCTTAACTGAGTGTGAAACAGTCGTGTATGTGCAGTAGCTGATTAACATGTTCAGCATTGAGCATGAGAGCAGCCATCTTGTTGGACTGATGATCATCATTCTCCGAGGTGATTCATGTGGCATACACACTGACTTCCTGTGTCAAGATGGAGGATGACTATTTAAAAAAAAAAAAAAAAAAAAAAGACGCCTTGTTGGAATGATATTTATTTTCCTACTATATTATTTAATTTTTTATTATTATTATTATTATTATTATTATTATTATTATTTTGAAGCATTATTGTAGTTTTATTTAGTTTACAGGTTTTAAAGCAGTTTAGTCCAATTTGAGCTTGAGCTCTATGCCAAAAAAGGAAAAAAAAATAGAAAAAAAGAATTAGCCGACACTCTGATGACTGAATGGGACCCATGTCATGACTCTGTGCTGGCCATAGGGGAACAAGGTTGGCCATTCAGGTCGAGTTATCTACTTTAAGGGTTGTTACAAGGGACCACAACAAAACCTTAGCTTAGTTTTGACACTTTGGTTTTAGAGTAAAAGTTATCATCTCAGCTGCTGGAAGTGCATGTTCTGTGGAGGTTGTGCACATTATTAAAGATTAATAAGAAGGAATGACAGTAAAATAAATGCCAGCTTCAAGCACCCTGTTGAATATGTGTTTTTGATGGGATGAAAATAACTTTTACTTAGTTTACTTTGGATTAGGGCATTTTTTTGGCAAAGACTACTGTAGGAATTCGCCACATATAAGCATCAGAGACCTACCAGTCTGTGGACTGAAATTAACTAACCTTAAGCTACAAATTTAATATTAAATAATGATTTTGATCACTTGACACAGGGCTTTTCAACTCCAGTCCTCAAGGGCCACAACGCTGCAGATTTTAGATGTTGGCCTGCTTAAACACACCGGACTCAATTTAACAGGTTATAATGCAGAACTTGACAAGTTGCTGGATTCATTTGATTTGAGTTTGGTGTGTTAGAACAAGGCAGTGATGGACTGGTGACCTGTCCATGGTGTATCCCGCCTCTTGCCTAATGATTACTGGGACAGGCTCCAGCTCCCCCGCGACCCTGATTTGGACTAAGCGGTTAAAAAAATGAAATGTCTGTGAGAGCACAGAAGCATATAAACGTGCAGGCTAGTGGCCCTTGAGGATCACTCTGCAAATCAAGAGCCTTGAGTTAAAACAACACGATCCTATACATTTTCAGAACTTAAACTCCCGGTAGATTCTGGCCTTTGGGTTTTCAAAGGAAGACAGTCATTCAATGAGATAGTTCCTAGCATAAGTTGGCCTAGAACTGAGTAAAGTAAGTTCAGAGAAAAGTGAAAATACTAGTGTACATTGAAAATGCAGTTTTAGAGGTGAACTTTGGACTAGGGTTGGGTTAGAAGTCACTTTAAACTTCAACTTGTGCAAAATGGGTTTCTTAGAATAGGTTTCTGACTATGTTGCAACAATTTACAATTTTGCTTTTCTTTCCATTTCACTTTGTAAAAGAAAAGGAATCTGATGGGAAAGAACTGATTTTTTTTTCCCCAGGATTTATAAAAGTGAAGCGCAGAGCAGAAAAAGGGAAGTTTTATTTTTCTGTGTCATGTTAGGAGGTATGTTAGGAATTCCAAACTATGCAATAATCTCACACAAAGGATTCACAGCAACACAAAAATTGACCTTTTTTTTATTCAATGCCAGCTGATGCTGCATGAATAAAGCCGCAACATGTGTACTTTCATGCTGCACTCATGGTGTGAAGGCATTGCTTCTCTATAATGCTTTCTGTTTTTGTGTTTTTTCATAATCCAGTGTTTCTTTTGTTCTGTGAAAAGGATCATCTCTCGGGTCTCATGTTTCGCAAGGGACAGATGTTGTGAAGGAATTACACAGGAAGTGACACTGTACTATTTCCAAGCTTATATTTTCTGTTGAATATGCACTTTGCATCTTAACCACTATAAAGGGCATTGAGACATTCAGCACATGTGCAACTGAGGCATATTTTATTTACCCCGTGAATGGAGATGAGTTTGGATATTATGTGTCCTGAAGGGTCAGGGATTCTTTGTGTACTATTGATAGATGTGTCTGTATCTGTGTTGTCCACGGGTAAATCCAAAACCCAACAGCTGCTGCTAAACTCTAACTTTCATGTATGATGCTGTGCATATTTCCTCCAGTGAGGCCGCTCTGATCTTTCAACACACAGTGAGCTCAGCATCTCTCCATTTGCATTTAAACATTTTAGCATCAATCCTGTCTTTGTGTTTATTTTTCTGTGAACATGCTTCATGTCACATACATTTGGCAAGGGCAAATTGACTGTTTCCTCACCAAATAAAAGGTCATTTTAGAGAATGTACCTGTATACTGAATGTCTCTTTCGACAAGGACATGGGCAGGTTTTGTGACCAGTGAAGGCTATTAGGAAGACCAAAAGTGAGAAAAGTCTTTTTTTTTTTTTTTTTTTTTTAATTTTATTTTTTTTTACATTTTAATCCAGGTAAAGGGTGCTCAAGGTGGTTTTGTATTGTAAAATTGATCAGTGGTTAGTTATGTGAGACTGTTGCTGTTAACACGAGAGACTAAAAACCTCCCTCTCTTCTGGCACTTCATGGTACTGTTTCCCCTCAAGACTTGAAATAGATGGATAAATGTGCTTCAAATCAAAAAGTGACAGTAACTAGTAAAGTTTATTTTGTTTTCATATATAAGTGACAGTTATTTTACTATCAGATTCAAGCATTTTATTGCAGATTATAGGAGATTTCTGATACAAATGCTATGTAACGCATGATTGACCCTTGTGAATCACTTGCACTTTAAAATATACCCATATACATATATACCCATACTGTGTATATGTTTGGGTTTTTCCTCTGTACTGAGAAGTCATGAAAGATACAATACATCTATTGTGTGTCTTTTGATGATCAGAAATAAAATATTTCTTAAATCTGGCATATGAAATAAAACTGTGTTGCTTTGCTCATGTTCGGACTCATTTTGATCGATCACAAGTTGCACATTTCCACAAACATCCACGATTTTAAAGTATTTTATTCTTCTCCGCTGTTGGATTTGATGATTTATATTTGTTTATGAAATTGTAAATTGCTGGTCAAAAAGGGGAGCATGTTCATATATTCCTTCAAAAACCACAAACCACAAGAAGACGTGTAAATTGATGTGACCCTCAGTGGGTTATTGCGTGGCATATTTCGTTTTCCAATACGTGTGCTGGATAATCTGCATTGCTTACTACTCATCACCACAAATTCTATAGTGAATGTGTCACCCATGACACCACAATACTATCCAGAGCCATTAGGATTTTCTAATTTCCTCAGCAACATGAAAAATGGAGACAGTTCTCGGCTTGCTGCCATCCCAAATGTTTGGCAACAGCTTCCAGAGTTGCATCTACTGTACATTCTTTTTAGCTTCAACTCTCCAACTATTTTTGGAAAACTCAAGAAAAAGCTGGATAGCTGAAATCCTTCTAAGAAATGCAGAGGATAATTTAGGCTCATTTCAATGACTAACTCATAAACAATCTTGATTTGGCTTATTGTAGCTTACTTAGAACATTATAACATATAAGATGTTCACAAGGCCATGATGTCCTACACAAGATAAAACAAAGCTTGACACAGGTGGGTTTACAAAAATGCAGCAAATTACCTGTTGGTGGATGTACAGCCACAAGTGGACACTAGAGAGGGAGACTTAAAACTCCCAACAAAAAGTAAAATAAACAGCAGTTGCTGACATATATAGCTCTGAGCAATAGGTAATAGCTCTGTGTAATAGCAATGTGTAATAGGCCCACACTATAAAATATAAATATAATTCTTTTGTTTGTTTGTTTTTTGTTGCTTTTTTTGTTTGTTTTTACACATCCTTCAGATTTCCTGAAGTATTTCAATAATTCTATATCCTATTTATGAATTTGTTTTTATTTCCCTCTCCAACCCCAGTACAATGGGCACTACAGACTTGGCTCACCAGCAAACTGCTTACTCCTTCAGTGATTTGTTTGTTCATGATTTCTGCTTAGTTTCTTTTTTTTTTTCTTTAAAATTTGGTTATGATAGTTAACTTCAAGCAGTAAAGCTGAAGGCCTAAAACTAGTTTAAATCCACAATTTTATGGCTACACTGATCCACCATAAAAATAATTGGAGTTCCATGGTGGGGATTTAAACATTTTTCTTAGCTCTGCATATTAAAACAACGATATGCCTTTTGCATGTTTAACTGTTCCATGTGTTTAAAAAGGCCAAACTGAAAACATTTTATGTGTAAATGCTAGCAAATTACAGAAGAGAAATTTCCCAGTTTTTAAATGTTCAACATGTTTATGAGGAGACACGATAGGGGAAGTGGGATTTTGAAACCATGGATGCCATCCCTAACCCTTTTTATGGGTCACATCTTTCACATTATGCATCGTCTCTACATACATTATAGTTATACCCACAGTGAAATAGCTACTTAAAATACACTGTTATGAGGAGGAAAGTAGATTTGTATACTTTAAACAGTTAAATAAACTCTTTGCTTTACTAACATTTACATTATATTTGTCTTGGAGGTGGCAAGCAAATGCATCACTGTGGTCTTTTCTAGTCTGAGCTTCTTTGTCATTAAGTGCTGTCCTCACAGTTCCTCTTGGAAAGCCAGATTTTACCTGGAGGGGTGTCCAGGTATCCCATCCTCCTGACATTGATTTCAGCTCTCTTCCTCCAGTTTGGTCCCGTTTTTTTTAGTGTTTGGCAAACCACAAGCAAATGATTTAGTTGTAACTGGAAATAATTTCACATGTGCTGGAGCTCTGTTTTTGTCGAAGAATTCAAAATTTGCACAAAATCACTTTATAATGTTACTTTTCTTTATGTTGAACAAGCCATTTCAGTGGAATAACTGTGTACTAGTAATTCTGTACTGCATAGCCAGAAACTAAGAAAGTATCACATTCTTTCCAGTGAGTGATACAATAGTTACTCTCTTAAGCACCAATAATTAGAACATAAAATTGCTTTGGTTTGCCACATACCCTCAGCATGTGTTACAAATCCTGCAATACCCATGAAGGAAGCTGAGAGACATAGACACTACCTCCTGATGGAAATGAACTTTCTTAAACTTCAGCACAAATGGGCTGAAACTGCAAAGGGACTGTTTGCTTTGAGAGCCTGAGGAAAAGAGGGGGCAGAGCGCAAAAGGCTCCATGGACGCTAATCTCAGTCAGAGGGAGATATAATTTCATGCCTATTTAGAAAGACTCCTGAAGGGCTTTCTCATCAGCCGCTCTCCAGTCTCATGGATAGGTGATGCAGCAGCTTTGCACACAGATTCTATCATGGCTTTCTTTAAAGAGACATTCATGCTCAGTCTACTGTTGGACTGAAGACAAGCAGGATGGACAGAATACTTAAAAATTTTTCCATCTGATGCCTTTAAAAGTCTATCTTTCATCGAGTCTTTCTTCCCAGTTAAATAGCTGTAGTTGTGGTGGTGGGCAACTTTTAAAAGCAATTTGAATAGAATTTCTGCTTTTAGCACAGAGAAGCATCTTGTTGCCAGGAAACATTTGATCAGATTTCTGACCATGCCTATTCATTTTGTTGCCTGTTGCTTGAACTGCTGCCGACTATATCACCAGTCTGGCAATCACAACCAGAGTAATAATGAATAATGACAAAATTACAATGTCATTATGCAGATGCAATTCATACCATCTGCTTAGCTTTTTTTTTTAAATCTCCTATTTGATGTTTTTTGCTGCAGAGAACTGGTTGTGACACTGTGATAAATTTTTGCCATGAGATGCAAGGTTATAGACAGCTCTTTCTGTGTAAAATATCAACTTTCTGCAACATGCATATACATTAATTAAATCTATATTCAGTGCTTACAAATATGAGTAATTATTGCATGCAGTTCTCCAGTAAGTATGTTAATTTCCAAGGCATTACCAAGTGCTGCATTTCCTCTTTGGGCAAACATAGTGACCCTGAAGTCAAAGATCATAAATACTCATATAGCTTCATGGAAGCAGGCAACAAAGCTGCTATTGTTTATCACTGTATTAACCTCTTGATCATATTCTGAGGGAGGAAAGCAATGTAGTCCATAGTGCGTGCACTGTGTCAGCAATTTAATGGGGCAAATGAACAATGCGCTGTGGTTAGTGCGGTACGGCAATTGCTTCTCCCCTCTCCCAGTGTGTTTTATATTCATTATGTCCTTCTCTTTCCCATGAAACTTGTGGCATATTCATCAGCACTGTGACAAATTAGATGTGCAGTGAAATGGAGTAAGACTGAGAGCAGTGGAAGATTAGATCCATTCCAATCTTACCCAGCAATCACTATCCCTTCTTTTCTGTGGGGAAATACCCAAGGACAGGAAAGAAAATTAGATCAAATTTTACTGAAGGAAGAGCTGGAGTGGTGAGGGAAGAGACAAAACAGACATTTTCCATTTCTGCAAAGCATCTCTCTTAAAAGCATTTGTCTTAGAATCAAATGAGAAATAACTTCATATGAATATGGCAGAAACGTACAACTCAATTCAGTTTCAAAGTGAACATTACATGGCTTTTCTGCATTTGCCATGATCCTTTGTCACAAAGCAACAAATTCAACTAAAGTCTGCCTTTGCTAATTAAAGCGATGGAACCAAATAAGCATCATATTCAATCAGTAATTCAGAAATGCCCTTGAATTTTCTCAGATATCCCCTTGTCTTAATGCACCTGCCTATAAACTAGCCTTAACTGAACACAATGAAAAATACATAATAACCACTAGATGAATTCCCTGCCCGACACAGGCAGCGTATGGTTTTCCTTGGTTCCAGCTGCATACTTGACTTTGTGAAAGACCTGGAGGAAATGCAAAGAGTACACAAGAAACATGCCTACACAAGCCTGATCCACAGTTTTTCAACTTTGATGCAGAATTCTCAAGAGATAGCTTTCAACTCCATTTCAGGTCTGGAAGAAAAAATCAATTGACAAAAGGAGCATACTGCCTTTTACTTCCATTTTGTGTCTGCCTGACTGGAAACTCCTGCAAAAAGTTTTAATTTAACAGCAAAGTAATAAATGAATTCTCACTTGAGGATGAAAAGTTTGACTAGAAACCTCCATGAAACTAAAACAGTGTGGCAGCGACATCTAGTGGCTGAAAAGGGGCGATGCCTGTTTATGTGTACAGAGCACATTAAGCTGTACCTTCATACAAAAGAACAAAATCAAAAACACCCTTCTCTGTGATGCTTAAATAAAGATTTTCTATGCTTTGGTATTAGAATCAAATATGATTTAAAGAATGATTGGGATTGTTGTTTGGCTTTACTTTGTTTTATGAAATAATATACCAATGAAAAAAGGGTAATGTACTTGCCATGATGTGATGTTTTATATGTTTTCTAAGTTCCTGTTTTCTTTTATAGTTTTCCTTGTTTAGTTCCCTTGTGTCCTGTTTTGCTTTCTCGTACATTAGGTTCACCTGGACTCATTTAGTTAAGTCATTCCACCTGTGTCTTGTCTAATCTGTTTTCTGTGTCTGTATGTATGTACAGCCCTTGGTGTCATTTCTTGTTGCTGGTCCATTGTGTTTGTTTCCCTGTGATAGTTTGCCTACATTTTTGTTCTTGGACATTAAAAACATCTTGATTCTGCATCCCTGCCTCCATTTGGGTCCACATCTCCATTAATCCGTGACAGTGATGTTAGAAGTTAGATGAAATGTAAACATCCATTACACTGAAAGTGTGTGTTAAAACACCAGAAAATCACTTAGCTTAAGGAAAATTTCAATAATAAGGTTTTCTGAATAATTAATTCAGACGTCATTTTTGGGGAAAATGTTCACATTCATACATTGTGCCTAACATTCATCAATAGTACTTATTTGTAATTGAAGAGCAGGTTATGCTGTGTGGTGAGTTTGAAGAAATGTTATGTTACCCATTTACAGTCTGCCCACCCGCACCGCAGCTTTGAATAAGATTAAATGGGTATAAAAATGGATGGATGTTACTTTGCTAGGGGTTACAAATGAGTATGTTCGCTGGGTGAAGTGAAAGTACTAAGAGAGTCATTCAAGAGGTGTACTCGGCCAACTTGCAACCAAAGTGAACCACTCTGCACTGTGTCAACTCAGGGAACTTTAGAGACACATCAATTTGAGCCCATTCATAATAAATAGTCTAGCTAATAGAAATCAACAGATTGCATCAAATCTTGACTTCGATCCAATCCCCAATCCTGAGCATGCATGAGGCAACAGTGGAAAGGAAAACTCCCTTTTAACAGGAAGGCAAAACCTCCAGCAGAACCCGGCTCAGAGAGGGCAGGCATCTGCCTCGACTGGTTCGGGTGGAGAGGACAGGAAAGACAGATCAACATGCACATACAGTTTTTATTCAGGAAGACCTGCTGAAAAAGGAGAAATATGTTAATGGTGTCAATTCAATTAAATTCAATTCAACTTTATTTATATAGCGTCAAATCACAGCAATGCTATCTCAAGACGCTTTACAGACAGAGAAGAAAAGATAATGAAAGCCAATTCATAATAGCCTATATAAGGAAACCAACAGATTGAGTTGTTGGGTCAAACTCAATCTCCCATCCTAAGCAAGCACACTGGCAACAGTGGGAAGGAAAAAACTCCCTTTTAACAGGAAGGAAACCTCCGGCAGAACCCGGCTCAAGGACAGCCATCTGCCTCTGCTGTGTGGGGGTAAGAGGACAGAAAGACAACAGACAACAGGAACTGCTACTCCCGGCCAAGGAGACCTGCTGAGACAGGAGACATACATGTTAATAATGCAACACTGTTATTGGGGGGGGGGGGGGGGTGTGTAAAAGAGATAGATAAAGAGAAAGAGAAATAAGCTCAGTGTATCAGGAAATGTCCCTCAGCAGTGTAAAGCCTGTTACATACTCCACGAGAAGCGAGAACTTTTTTCTTGTTATCGAGGCTCCGAGAAGAAAATGACGTCATTTTGTTCTCGCGGACGTGTTTGAGGACAGTTCTTGACACACCAGGCTGGCAGAACTTTTTTCTTGCGGGGCTCCGAGTAGTATCGTGTGACTGGTCCGTTAACACGGAGAAAGCATGAAGCGGAGTTGCTGCTTCCGCATTTTTACTGTTGCCAGTAAAACGGATTGTTTTGATAAAACAGCTGATCGAGGTGGTGAGAAAGTACGAACATTTTTACATGTAGCATTAAAACACTCGGACCCAGCCGCGTGCACAACCCGTCCTGCCGCGGACGAAGTTGCTTGTTAAATATGAAACTAGAAAAACAGAGCGGAGAGCGGAAACCTCCGCCAAGCACAATGTTAAAGATTCCTTTTAAAAAATCCTGCATCCAAACGGTGATCCAGACCACCACCAGAATTTAATCAGTTCTTCATTTTTACATTTGCAACCACTCTTGAAATATTTATAAAAATCCATCCATAACCTTTTGAGTTATCTTGAGCAAAAAGAAGACGGGGAAAACAACCTCCTCGGCGGAGGTAACAACCGGGTTCATCGCGCATAAAAGTAGACATCGCCCCCCGCAGTGATCCCTCCCCGCTGCAGACGTGCTTCTCGTGGAGTATGTATGGACCTGACGAACAAGACGTTTTTTCTTGTTCTAGCAGCCTCAAGAACAAGAACTCAGTTCTTGCGTCTCGTGGAGTATGTAACAGGCTTAAACCTGTAGCAGCATAACTAAGGAATGCCAACCATCCCTCGCTATAGGACTAAAAAGATAAGTCTTCAGCCTTGTCTTAAAGGTGGGGAGGGTGTCTGCTTCCCTAACACTAACTGGGAGCTTATTCCATAAGAGAGGGGCCTGATAACCAAAGGCTCTGCCTCCTGCTCGGCTCTTTGAGACTCTAGGAACCACAAGTAAGCCTGCAGTCTGCGAACAAAGTACTCTGCTAGAAATATAAGGAACAATGAGGTCTTTGATGTTTAGTGGTGCTTGGTTGTGGAGAGCTTTATATGTAAGGAGAAGGATTTTAAATTCTATTCTAGATTCAACAGGTAGCCAATGAAGAGAGGCTAAAACTGGAGAAATATGATCTCTCATGCTGGTTCTGGTCAGGACTCTGGCTGCAGAATTCTGGATCAGCTGAAGGCTTTTCAGGGCATATTTAGGACAGCCCAGTAATAGAGAGTTACAGTAATCTAGTCTCGAAGTAACAAAAGCGTGAACCAGTTTTTCTGCATCACTCTGAAACAGAATGTCCTTAATTTTGGCTATATTGCGTAAATGAAAGAAGGCTGTTTTAGTAACCTGCTTAACATGTGGGCCAAAGGACAGGTCAGAGTCAAATATTACTCCAAGGTTTCTCACTGTAGTACTGGAAGCTAAAGTAATGCCATCCAGGTTCATTACACAACTGGAAAATTTAGCTCTGAGTTTTTCAGATCCAAAGAGAATTACTTCAGTCTTATCTGAGATTAAGAGGAGAAAATTTCTAGACATCCAAGTCTTTATGTCTATGAGACCATTTTGTAGCCTATCAGGTTGATTTGTTTCATCTGGTTTAAAGGATAAGTATATCTGAGTGTCATCTGCATAACAATGAAAGTTTATTCCATGTTGTCTAAATATTTTGCCCAAAGGGAGCAAATATAGTGTGAAGAGTATTGGTCCAAGTACAGAACCTTGAGGAACTCCATGGCTTACTGTAGCTTGTGAGGAGGACTTGTCATTTACATGAACAAACTAAAGTCCATCAGATAAATATGATTTAAACCAGCTTAACGCTGTACCTGTAATTCCAGTAGTAGTAGTAGTAGTAGCAGTAGTACTAGTAGTAGTCGTAGTAGTCGTAGTAGTAGTTGCTTAGCAGGAAGAGCAGTCATCTTCGAACTGGAAAGCTGGGAGATAAATTCCAGGCTTCCCCTGACTATGTGCTGAAGTATCCTTGTGCAAGACTTAAACCCCAAGTTGCCCCCTGACCTGCCTATTGGGTTATGAGTGTGTATGTAAGTAACTTTGGATAAAAGCATCTGCTAAATGACTGTAGAATAGTATTATTATTATCAAACACAGTTCATAAGCAGTTGTTCTTTTCACTACATTATAATTTAGCACATTTTAATTTTTTATTTTTTCAGTTTTTAATTATTTGAGTGACTTTTGTCAAATTAGCCTTTTCTTTAATGGGAGGGTGTCAGTTTAAGTGCAATCAGAGTGACACTGTGCAGCTTTGTATGAAAGAAGCAGAGTTAAACAGTACAGTCTTGAGTCTTCCTGATAGAGACGAGCAATTGTAAGGCGCTATTGCCTGTGGCACGAACAATCTCCTGTAACGTTCCCTGTGACAGCAGAGCTGGATGGGTGTCCTTAGAGGGTGGTCAGGGACTTCTTCTCCATCTCTGCCTTGAACATCTCTTGCCTGCAACCACTGAGCTAGATCAGTTCACAAGTGTCTGCAATTCATTAATGTCACTGAGTCGCATATGAGGGATGATGTATGAACACTTTTAACCTCAACAATTTCAGAAAATTCTCAATCATTTAAAAACTGCTACCTAAGTTCATTTAAATTTTGGAAATATACAGGACAGCGTTCAGCCACTCCTCTGTAGAGAATCATTTTGGTTCTGTTATGAGTAGAAATGACACACATCTCATGTGGTACACAGTGTTCGTCAAAGTCCTTCAATTTAGTTCTCCATCATAGGCAAAATCATGGCTGTTTTTTTGTAACACTGTCATTGATAATACACCTTGCTAAGATTGTATGTCCTTAAGCCTATATTGCTTAGTTAAACACATCACATTAGATCATAGTTATTGGTAAATTATTCAGCTCAGATTAACATCAACTTCTCTTAATCAAAGGTGCCATTTTATTTAACTGACATGGTCGTTCAATTTGTTTATTAAGGGTTTGATAATCTCACCTCCAGAGCCTGTCTTTGCCTTGTTTCTATGTAGACATTCATGTAGAACTAAGTTATGATTCCTTTAGGAATTTGTAGGCCTGTATTAGAGATGATAGTGACAGATGTGCTGATGACTTTGAAGCACATTTGTAGCCACTTCTGCTTGAAGTAATACCGTTTATGTTTCAGAAGGTTTTTGTGGAAACCTCAATGCATGCACAGTAGAATGTAAGAAGATGCTGCCATATCTCATGACTATTGATTAACACACACACTCAAAGCTGAAAAGTGTCATTCTCTGCTGAACAGAAACACCACTGTCACATAAGATTTTGATGAGGATCTTTGGTTGCATATTGGCCAAAAGAGGACTGGGTTTGGTTTCACTTAGTGTAAGTCGACTCTGTCTACTCTTACAATTGCTATCAGCCGCCTATTTTTCTGTATGATGAATGAGGGGTATTTGTGGTAAACTTTACTTCTTAAGTTACAGTGAGGGCATGTGTGGTGGAATAAACGGGAATGGCTTTGATGATTTAAAGCAACAGTGCTGGCAGAAAGCTGGAGAGAGCTTTTGCTTCGAGGCTTCAAGGAGCTCTGCTGCAGTGATTATGTAATTAACCCATCAGACTGGACATACTGAGAGGCCCAAGGTGTCAAACTGTTGACTTTTTTTCACAAGTTCTTTTGAAGTTCAGGTTTCTTGGTTTGTCAGTTTGTTTCACATAAAGTCTTTGTTGAAAAATTGAGCATTGCATCAAGTTTGAGGTTCTGTCCAACCTTGGCAAAACAAAAAAACATGATGTGTGTTTTGTTTTTTAAAAAAACCAAACAAAAAAAAAAAAAACAGGCAATACAGCCTTTAAACTTAAACCTATGTATACACAAATTAATGTGTGTGTGTGTGTGTGTGGCTTGTGTGTGTGTGTGTGTGTGTGTGTGTGTGTGTGTGTTGGGGAAGCTACTAAGTGTAAACTGGGCTGCAGTTTACAATAAGTAATTGTAATGTAGTTGCAATTAAAAAAGAAATCATGATATGACTAGCGATCTGTTGCTTTTAAACATGTTGAAAAAATAGAATAAAATATAATATGCATTATTGTCCTACAGGTGTTAAGCATGGGTTGCTGGTCCTTATGCCTTCAGTCACCACAACAAACAGCATGGCAGCTGGTCACCTCCTTAAAGCAACCTATTTTTTTGTTTGTTTATTTGTTTTTTTTAACGTATTTAAGATACATAAATGGTGAATCAAGAATTCATAGAAATTCATGAATTTAACTTTGTATCTCTGAACTGGAAAATAAGCCATGGCAAACTGATACTTTACAATGGATTTGAATTAGTTCAGTTTTTTTTTACTTTCTTCTTTTCATATTTATCCAACCTCACACTGTTTGTTTCTTTGCTTCAGTGAGTCGATGCTTGTAGATCTTCTGAGCAGTATATCACAATGTTGACATGGAAAACTACTTTCAAAGATTTTTTTCTTGAATGTGCCAGATTTTTTTCTTGAATGTGCCAATAAAGAGTATTACGTCTTTTGTTGCACTTTGCCATATGCAAGATAAGACATACAGTAGGAGTGGCTTGTCCTCAGGCCACCGTCACCACAACAAGCCGTTTGGCAGCTGCCCGCTCAGGGCGACACCTTGTCAAAACAACTTGGATTTCTTTCTTTGACATATTTAATATATTTTAAATGTACTTTTTTATATATATTTTTGGGTTAAAACTTATTTCAGAGCAGGGTGGCCAAAATGTTAACACAAAACCTTATTTTCAATTTTTTTTTTTTTTTTTTTTTTTTTTTTTTTTATAAACATTGAAAATTTTTACAAAAAATGTTACACAAAAAGGTAACAGGAGCACAAAATACCTATCTGCTCAGTCCGCAGTTTGATAATGTGTTGCATGACACCATAAGTGTATGGATGATTAATTCGTTTTGTCAAAGGCAACTATTTGAAAATCTGAGGGAAAAAAAGGAACAATGCACGTGTGCTTTTTGTTTCACATTTTATCCTTCACCTGGAATCATCTTCTGTGAAATCTTTTGAATGGATGTTCCTGATGCAGAGCAAGACTTTCTGGTTGAGAATTTGCATTTCCAGGAACAGCAGAACCTTGAAATAAATCCTTTTAACAATGTTCAAACTAGTTTTCACAAGTTCAGTTCATGAATGGTTTGTTTTTCATGCAAATTAATTCTGAATGGATTGCTACTATAGTAAAAGAGTTAAATTAATATTTAAATGTATGAGTGGAATTTTGTGAAAAACGTATAAGTAGACAGAAATCCTGGCAGGGCAGCCTATGTAAACAGCTATTTGTTGTACAGACATGAGAAGAGTAAATGTTTCACTAACTATAACTCAAACCAAAATAAATGGAGTAGTGGCTTTATGAAGACATGTGGTGTCTTTTTTTCTATCAAACAGCTGTCTGCGTCACTGAGACATTTTTCACAACAACACAACACCAGAACGTCCACACAGGATGACAACATGGACTGATGCAGAAGTGTCACTGTGTAAAAATTTACAAAAACATGCCCTAAAAACCCTTAAAAATGAGTTTTTAGAGGAAAATGTGCTCTTATGTACCTTCTAGCATTTATAGATTGGCTTTTTTTCTCAGCTGATTGTTGCAGCCAAGAATGAGTAATTCACAGAACACCAGTTAAAAGGCATATCCCTTTAAATCACACAAGTTACTTTAGTAAATTGGATGTGCTTGAAATGACATTTGAGAGCTTTTGTTATAAAGCACAGTTTTAAACAGACATTTTACAGCAATTTAACTAATAACAGAGCAACGCACGCATCCAACTGTTCAGATATGTTTGTCTTATTAGAAAATCAAGTGACTTTTCTGCTTGGTAATGTAATATTCTGGTTCACATTTTTAGATATATTGTTGGGATTATGTTTATGCTCTTTATGTTTGTTTTTTTTTTTTCTTCTGTTCAAAGATCCAACTGGCAAAGTGGTGCACTGATTGGAGATTGTGCTCAGCTGGGGTTAATGGGGGATACCACTCACTGGCAAGTTCTCAGCTCAGCCTACTTAAGAGCCAGGCTGCTTTCACTTGTTGCCCGATCGTTTGAGTTTTCCATGTGAAGGATTGCTGGCCCAGTCAGTTTTGACTATCTGATGTTTTTGTACTCTTCTCTGCCACCGCTTTTGTTTTTTAGGCTGCTTGCCTTGTCCTTGGACCTTGGACTCTTAAATAAAGCTGTTATTGCTTTTTTTTCCCCTATACCTGCTGTCTGCTCAGTTCCTGGATCCAGCCTGCTACCCACAAATCACAACAAATATTTTATAGCAAAACATAAAATGAGGTGAATGGATAAAAAAGAAAAAAGAATTATCTTTCATTGTTGTTGCTATTTAGTTCACAACAACGGCAGAAAAAAACCTAAGACTTCATAGCTGATGAAGTGTTGAGAAATTTGTCCCCAGCATATTCTGGCTATCTTCATAAATCATGTATAATAGAGAAACTCAGTGACAGCTCAACATAACACTTTTACTTGATAATCCGTCACCTTATCTGTGCACTTCAAGCAGTAACACATAGTCCTCTTTACCTTGTACTTTTTAAGACCCTTCAAGTGGTGCCTTTATGATTTTGCATAACTAAATAATTATGTAATGATTACATATCCATTTGTAGATTGATTTATTTTACATTATAAGACACACAGACCAGGTAAAAACATTAAAGCATATTTATTTTTCCCTATAACTTTCTTCCTGTCATGTACTTTTCAGGTGCTTGAAATACAATATAAATGGTATTATAATGGATTATGTGTAAAAATTCTCAGAGTGAAACTGTAACCAGTGTTAGTTGTTAGAGTTAATACATTATTTTTTTAACTAATAAAAAAAAGTTTTTGTGTTATTAAGGTTATAATGACACAAGGAAGACTTTGAAGATTTAATTACTACTGTGGTGATGACAAAGGAATACCTCTGAGCAGCCCCTTATGTTAGTTTATGACATTACTTGGTTTTCACTAAATAAAAAATGGATGTAGTGGGTTTTTGTTCAACTGGAACATACAGACAGAAAATATTTACAACAAACAGATATTTATGAACCAATCATTCAATTTCATGTGGATCCTCCAGCCTGTCTTTCACTAACTCAATAATATTTTGAGTCCAACATATTATATTATTTTTTCCCTGTGATAGACTGGCGACCTGTCCAGGCCGTACCTTGCATTTCCCCCAATGATTGCTGGGATGGGCTCCAGCTTTCCTACCCTTAACTGGACTGAGTCCGAAATAAATGAACGAATATTATATTATTTATATTCTAATAGGAAATAGAAATGGACTGGGCTTCTTATTGTAAATCAAGTCAAATTGTTTTTTTTTAAGTAGTCATCAGCTGGTTAGTGAACATAGTTATTCATCCATTTATTTCCAGCGAGCAGTTTTGGCTGTTTTTTCTTTTTTTTAGTTTTTTTTATTTTATTTTTTTTTTTTTATTCTTCATTCTCTTTTGTTGCCTTTAGAAAGTACATCTTCAATCTGTCCAAAACTAATGAAGATCCCTTTCAGCAAATTCAGTAACAGCCTCTTGTATCCGTTTGTCCTCACATGTCCTGCTGCCGTAGGACAGGTTGTGTCTGTCCACGTTCCTGTCTGTGGCAGTGCGTCTTGGCCTCAGTCAAGCATTGCAGGCTGGCGCCGCTGCCTCTCCACTTCCACAACATCAGGTGTAATGTTACTGTTTGTTGTGGCCTGAAAACGCTTATAACATGGCTGGAAAACAATGTCGGAGGTAAAGCTGTGCGGCATCAGCCGAGATCACTCAACCCCTGAGGACCAGCTTGCTGATTAGGAGGCTTATTGGCTCAACAGAAGCATGCACTGAAAAAGATGAGCGTCTTTATTACCTCGAAATTAGGCTATCTGAAGGAACAAAAATATCACTTGTTAGCAGCCCAATTTCAACCACAGAGTTTAAGTGGTCATATTTTTTCTTATTTAATTATTTATTTCATGTTATGACGAAAGTTTTTCATCATGGCAACCTTGTGTGTTTATTTATGGGAGCAAAACATCCCACAAAAATGCGACATATAAGAGCATTAATTTCAATTCACTTTGACTTATTGTGGTTGTCAATATCAATCAAATAGCATATTTGTTGACTTATTTCTTAATCAAACTTCTTAAGTACCATCTCAGGCTGACATGAGGGCGGGTGAGATGAGAGGTGTTCCTGTAAGGTGAGAAGGAGCTGCAGAACTCACTGGGTGCTGGTCAGTGTTTCTGACAAGGGCTGATATCTATCTCACTTGTTCATTAGCTGCTGGACCCTTGAATGATTTAAATCTTCCAACCCACATCAGTCAGTATTCATTGTGGCAGCATCCGCAGCAGCTCCTTGGTGAGGAGGATGCATCCCAGTTCGACAACCTCAACGCCATTTTCTGTGAAGGATATTTTGAGGCTGGACTATCATTATGAAAATGATTTTATGATGACTGATCAAGTTGTTCCACTGCATCACCATCAGTACGTGCGCACGGCGTGCCAAAACAGCGACTTCTACGACTGTAAGTCTGAGCGGTGCGTTTCTGGGATGCAAGAGAAACTAAATGCTCAAAACTCAGCAGCAGATGATGACATACAGGGAAAAGGTGAGAAGATGCAAACAGCACGTTTTTCCTAGGATAAGCGTTTATGTTGGTTTGGTTTATGGACAAAATATGCGGCCTAACTTCACATTTTCATCCCTCACTTTGCTCTAAAACAACCTGAAAGGCATTTTTACTAAATGAGGAAATTTGTTTTCATCATCCTCCAAAATTATAGCCAAAATGAATGTGATAAGGTATTGGGTTTTAAATAGAAGTTGCTTGTTTAATTGTTGATTATATTTTTTTTTTCCTCGCTTTTGTCCCCACTGGATCGCATCCAGTACAGAAAAACTAAACTTAGTCTGGCCTGGCAATTCCAGTTAGAAGTCGTTTTGGTTAAAACAGTAAACTATCTTGAGAAGAACTAAATATGTAGCCCATACCTAACTGAGTCACTGTTTTTTTGTTTTGTTTTTTTAGACTGGATTGAAAGTTGGATGTTATGTTAAAAAAAAAAAAAAAAAAAAAAAAAGTCAGAACTTTGTTTTGTTTTTTGGTTGTTTTTTTTTTGGTTGTTTTTGTTTTGAGTTTTTAGTGTGTTTTATTACACAAAAATATACAAATGTTTTAGACAATATTAAGTAATATTAATTCCAACACTTATGTGTTTTATTGGTTGAAAATTAAACTTAGCTAATACCTCAAAAACTATCATTCACTTTATTCATATGTTTGTTTGTTGGTTTTTTTTTTTTGTTTTTTTTTGTTTTTTTGTTATTATAGTTATTTTATTTTATTTATTTTTAAATAGAGATAGATAAATTAATAGTTTTGGCACCAGTGACGTTTTGTGTTGGTTTTCGGAGTTTCATATTTTTATTATATTTACTTTGCTTTTCTGAAATGCAGAGATGAGCAGTGTGGACAGTTCACCTGACTTTGACAGCAAGTCCAATCTGCGCAGGAAGCCCCGGGTCCTCTTCTCCCAGTCCCAGGTGTCCGAGTTGGAGAGGCGCTTCAGGCAGCAACGCTACCTGTCTGCACCAGAGAGGGAACACCTGGCCCACATGCTCAAACTCACCTCCACCCAGGTCAAAATCTGGTTTCAAAACAGGAGGTACAAATGCAAGCGTCAAAGGCAGGACAAGTCTCTGGAGCTGGCGGGTTATCCACCTGCACCGAGGCGGGTGGCGGTGCCGGTGCTGGTACGGGATGGGAAGCTCTGCAGCGCAGGTTCCCATCCAGCACCGTACAACGTCTCATTTGGACACTATAATCCGGTATTTGGGTGTGGAAACAGCAGCTTGTACGGTTGTGGTTATCACAGTGTTTCACCTCGCGGGACCATGAACGCAGCACAGATGTCCTGCAATCTGCTGGATTTAACAAGTCCCACTGAGGGGCCTTTCGACCATGGACAGCTTCAAGCTTCTTTGCATGGTGTTAGAGGCTGGTGACTCAAGCCTTTGGATAACTAATCGTCAAATGTAAATTGTGTATTTGCGTGGAATTTATTACCAGTTCAGTTCCAAATGTCTAACTAGAACACAGCTGAAAGGTCGACACTTTTAAAGACTATAATGTTAATCATTGTTTTCATTTCAATCAACTTGCTTTATATTTTACAACTAAAGTAGGAATTTATTTTGAAGGGAAATTATGAAAGGTTAATGTTTCTGTTATAGAACTTCAAGAAAAAAATACGCCATGCATTTGAAACATACATAAAACAAAATATATCTTTGTCCATCTAATTTGTGAATTAAGCAAGATTATTTACATTTTGAAAAATCTTTTATAGATGTTGATTTAAGGCGCGTGTGATATGTAAATATAGTTAAGTTAGGCTACAACCAACATACCTGATCAGAAACCGGTTATAGAGCTGCAGTTTATCAAAGGCAGCCATCGAAAAGCTAATGGATGAAGTGACATCTGACCTGACAGCACTACTCTATCAAACTGAGCTCATCATTGTCCCATTCACAAACCCGCTGATAAGGCGCGAGAGCTTGTCCAGTCCAAAGCTTTGCTTTGTCAACAAATCCGCAGACAGAGTGGCTCTTTAACTTTTCCAAACTTTAAACCAAACGGGAATCAGTTCCAGTCGGACCAGTCAGTCACTGATGAACCACTGATTTAACACGCAAATGTCATGGGTTCATCAACACGTGTGGTTTTTGGCATGTTAGAAAATAAATCTTCACTCAACAAATCGATTCGTGGGTCTTAATGTCGCCGAGCCGAAAGGCCAGAGGAAAAATATCTGCAGGAACAGCGAGGAGGTGAAGCATCTGTGTGCAGATAAGAATGAATCTGCAGACAGAGAGGAGACAGCGCAACAGATCAGATCACGTGCTCGTGCGCGCCTGTTTAAGAAAAAAGGGGTGAAGAACGCGTTTTTTATACTACTGGTTTTGTCTGTCAAGTGTGATTAAATGAGAATAAATAAAGATGTCAAAATCAAGCATGTTTTACTCTACCACATATAAATGCAGTTTAGTGATTTAAAAAAATACTGTTTACTGAATATATGAATGAATGAATGAAAATAATAAATAAATAAATAAACAAATAAACAAAACCCGTCTCTTTATCATCTACATCAATGGATCAAAACTACCAGGAGTTCGTGTTGTTTATTATTGTGACAGGTGAAAGGGAAGCTTGTTTGAAATGTAGTCTTATGTAAATAAATTTAAAAAAATAAATAAATAAAGCTGAGGTGAGTAAAATAATTAGCAGGAGACGAAACAATGAAGAAAAAAAATCTGTGCTTAACAAAATTTCAGACATTTTTCCTAAATCGAGTAAATCCAATGAGAATTCACCCTCTTCACGTTGTTCATTACTGAATTTAAACTGACCACAAAGTCAACATATATTATAGACACATGAACATTTTAAAGCTCAATTTTTTTTATATTTAATGCAGAAAGTTAAAATAAAAGGAAAGGAAAGGAAAAAGATTGAGTAAGCTTGGTTGGGTTAGGATAAAGAAGGGAAGAGAGATATGGATAAGATTTTTATTTCTTTTTCTGTTTTTCAAGGGGCTTGATTACACTGTGGTGATGAGGGTCTATTTGCACAGAGAATGACGTGAGTCTGGTCATCAGTGAAAGACTCATTATGGCTTACTCAAAAAGTCATGCTGTGTCTCCTCCAGCTCCAGATGGGCAGATATGCCTATGAAGCCAAACGCCACTCTGATAATCTGGTGTTTATGATTATTGTTGAGATGGTTTACAAATCCAGTGGTCCCTGCTAATCTTAAACTCAGCATCTGCTAAATCACCTTTGAAAAAATGTTTGATTTTGCAGCTATGCGCCAAATAAAAATGATATATGACAGTTATAGGTTCGCAATCTTCTTTTTATTGCAAATCTGTTGGGAGCAGCTCAGGGAGGGATGTTCTGCGCTGAGTAATCTTTGCAAATTTGAGTAACTTTAAAGCTCCCTCTTGTGGAAGAGAAGCCTTACTGTGGCAAATGTTCCTCTTTCAGAGATGAAAATGTGAATCCAAGGTGTAATGTTGAGCTTCCTGTCGAAGTAAAAAAAAAAAAACAAACAAAAGACTTTTTTTCATTTTATCTGATGGTAACAACATGGCAGTGGGTTGACCATAAGTTAGGTGTGGGCTTCTGTGGCATGAAATGAAACAAAATGAAAACTTTATTAATCTCTGTTGGAATGTACAATGTTTCAGTTTTTTTTTTCTCTTTTGCTTAGTTGCCTTTATTTTTTTCTCTTTTTTGATAATAAAAAAAACAATGATATGTGATACTTAAAAGAACACATGCTTTGTTCCAGAAGGAGATTGAGGCTGCAGGAATGATCTCCTGTACTGTTTTGTTTGGCATTGTAGGCCTACTTGATGAAGTCTCATTCTGAATTTTCATTCATTCATTATAACCGCTTAATCCGATGAAGGATTGTGGGGAAGCTGGAGCCTATCCCAGCAGTCTTTGGGCAAAAGGCAGGGTAAAGCCTGAACAGATCACCAGTCCATTGCAGAGACAAACAAACACTCACACCTAGGGGAAATTTAGAGGACCCAAGTAACCTAACATGCATGTCTTTGGACAGTGGAAGGAAGCCAGAGTACCTGAAGAAAACATGCAAACTCTACACAGAAAGGCCATTGTCCAAACATTGCCCCAGCTGAGAATCAAACCAGCAGCCTTCTTGCTGTGAGGTGATGGTGCTAACCCCCTTCCCACTGTGCAGCTCTCACGCTGAACTTAAAATTTGAAAAGAAATGGAAGGACATTTATTTTAAAAAAAAAAAAAAAAAAAAAAAAATCTCTTTACAGAATGGAAATCAAATATTTAAATGTAAAAAAAAAAAAAAAAAAAAAAAATAGGATGAAATTTTAAATTGTTAAAAATGTAAGTGAAATCTAAAAATGTATTACACCAGTGGAATGTATATAATGTCAAATGCAACAATAGGAAAAGTTAAAAAAAAAAAAAAAAAAAAAAAGTATTACACCAGAATAGAATATTTAAAAAAAAGAATAAATAATACTGTTTTGTTTACTCCTGTTCCTCCAGAAGTCAACAGTCATGTCTTTTGTTATATTTGTGGTCAAGATGAGGGGATTGTTATTGTACCATCCCAAAAATTGACTGATTAGTTCTCTACACTCACTTTCTTGTCCATCACTGCAACACCCCACAACTGCAGAGTCATCAGAATATTTCTGAAGATGACTGGACTCAGAGTTGTATTAGAAGTCTGAGGTGTGCAGTGTGAAGAGAAATGGTGAGAGACCCTTGTGGTGTTCCAGTGCTGCTGAGCACCATCTCAGACACACACAACCTTGTTTGTTTAATAGTCAAAAATCCAAGTGGTTGTGAAGGTATCCACCTGGAATTTTTGGAGTTTCGTAAACAGAACAGGCTGAATTGTTCTGAAAACGCTTGAGAAATCACATAATGTGATCCATTAATTGCTGCCTGAATTGTCCAGATGAGAGTTCCTCTCTGAAGCAGGTAGACCTTCAAGCCCATTATAAATGTTAACTGTAATAGGTCCTATGTGTTCCCTTGCCACTGGGGTGAATCAACAACAGTCTCTTAAGCACTTTCAGGGCAGGGCAGAAAGAGCTGCATTTTTAATGTTTGCATTATATAAGTTAAACATCTTATTTTCTCTGTTGGTGCAAATGACAAATTATTAAAGTTGCAGAGGGAGATGTTGTTGACGTTTCCAGATATTGCACTGAATGCATTTGGAAGTAATGTTTGTAGCCTAGCAACAACAGAGCTAATGAGGTTACAGGCTGTGTCTGCAGCAGTACCAAGTACACCATAAACCTCTGCCAGAACACACAGGTACACTCTCTGTGTATGGGGATGAGTTTGATGTCCTTAGTGCAGATCTTCTACTCTCCAGTGACATGTCCAGGATGGGAACTAGGGTATTTAAAAAGCATTGCAGTTCCACTGTCCTTAGTTTTCTTATCACAGTTTCCTTTACAGGCTTGAAGCGGTGACAAAAACATTCGGGTCTGGGATGTGTTTATGCAGTCATATCACAGTGAAGGATGTAATACTTCCTTCCCTGTATTCTTTTGTAGATCTTGTTAGCACCCTGAGCTCATCCATTTTGTTAGCTAATGATTTCACATTACCCATCAGAATGGTTGGAATGAGTGGTTTGAATTTGATCAATTTTCTCTCTGCTTTCCTGCTGACATACATCCACTTCACTTTTCCTTTCACTTGTTTGGAATTTGGTGATATTTTGCTTTTAATCTTTGTTCAGGAGAGCTCAATCAGCTGATCCTGCTGGTAAACAACTCCTCCGTAGCCATGGAAACTCATCATAACAAGCAGTGAAAGAGTCCAAATATTATACAAAGTATACACAGGAAAATCGATTGAACAGAAAGCCTCTGCGGCAGTGTGAAAAAATCTTGAAAATTTAACTTTGTCTTGGTAAAAAAAATCATTTGTGTCAAAAAATAAAAACAATAAGGTCAATAAGATCTTTTACAGTTTATTATTCTACGGTGGGCATATTAAAACAATTTACAAAGAGGAAAAGATGGATGCCATCCATACATTTTCTTAACAGCTTAGTCCATTTCAGGGTCACGGGAAGCTGGAGCTGATCCCAGCAATCATTGGGCAAGAGGCAGGGTGGACCCTGGACAGGTCACCAGTCCATCACAGGGCCAGCACAGAGACAAACAACCATTCACACTCATATGGACAATTTAGAGTAACCAATTAATTAAACTGCATATCTTTGGATGGTGGGACGAAGCCAGAGTACTCGAAGACAACCCATACATATACAGGGAGAACATGCAAACTTCCCACAGAAAGGCCACAGTGTGAGCCTCCCCCCAGCTGAGAATTGAACCAATACTCTTCTGGCTGTGAGGCCAAAGAATGGATGCAATTACATAAAAATAGTTCTGGTAGGTTTAAGTCTGAATTGACCAGACTATATTGCTCCACATATTTGTGGTTTGGATGCAGGTTGAATGTTGGCCTCCATGATATTTTGACCTAAAAATCATCAAAACTGTTGTGAACATCCTCAAATAGCCTCATAATCACACAAAACGTGAAGTTTTTTGCAGGCAGAATGAGAGAAAATTTCCCAAACAAGAAACTGAAAAAAACCCCACTTAACTTTACCTAAAAGCCACGGTAAAGTGCTGACCAATTAGACACAACCTTGAATTGAACTTTCGGTCTACTGACTGTATACACAGTATAAAACCACTCTGATGCTGAGGAGATACCAGGACTGAAGTCTGAAAAATCTACTGTTTAGTTACAACAAAGAATCGCGACTCATCATCTCAGACAATGAGGTAGCAGAAAACTGATGGCATAACAACGTTCCGTGGCTCAAAGAAAACATTGTCACCACGTAGATTGTACTGTGGAAGACAAATGCCTTCCTGGGCTAAAAGGTCGGAGGCTCTGTAATGTCATGTCTGGTGCGCAGCTATGCAGCAACATATCTCCACAGTGAGTGCATACAGCACAATAAATTAAAAGGAAAAAGGAAATGCCACTGCTTTCAACAGAGAGCAATCAAGTGGATTGTTACAGGATAACGGCAGTGGATGACAGAAGTGGTAGATGTTTAGATGGGCCATTTCAGACATGACCCAATCCCAAAACAAAACCACAAAGATGCTGACTTTCAGACCTGACTTTGTTAATGCTCATGTCATCACAGCGACTGCATGAGATTTCTGATTCAGCTAAGTAAGTTAGTTTCTGACAAAAACCAAATGTGGACTGGGTATTTTTTTAGTGACAGTAGCATGAGATCATTTAAAAATTAAAACTTGAAATATAGATAAAATGTCCTTTATTTTCATATTGTGACACTCTTTCTATATTGTGTGACACAAATTACAAACGGGTTTTTAAAAGCAAGAAAGATAAAACTGTGACAACAGAATGAGTCTCTCTGTGCTTAGAGGTCAACATACCTCAGCAGACAGTCACAGACTGGGTCAGGCTAAAACATATCATACTGATGATCTTAATGCTGTGTTGACAAGACAACAGGTAACAGTAAGGAGGAACCTCATAGGTTGAAAACAGACAGATAAAACATGCTGCTCTAGTGTCTGTATGGTTTATATATAGTACCAGTCAAAAGTTTATCAGTAGTTATATAAAATATATATACACCATATATTTATATTGTAAATAGTTAGTATTTTTCTTTGTTTTAAATATGAAAAAATTAAACTTAGCTGTTGGATTTTCATGCCATTGCAGCGGTGATGTTGCCAGACCTCATCACTGTCATACAGGCGTGTGGTTGGTGGAGGGAAGTTGGAGTCAGTGAGACCAGAGGGCGTACAGGGGGTCATGTTTATCATGCCTACATTCATACATTAACTGATGAAGCATGAAATCCCAGAGCAACACAGACATCTCTAGTAAACACCTCAGCAGCAGGAGAAAAGGTCAGACTGAACACAGAGAACAACAAATAAACAGCCACTGAACAATGAGTGTGTCAATTCAGGAGCCGGCCTAAATGTGTCGAACTCATTAGTGCCCCTGGAGGTTGGACCACCCACTCTGACCCCCACTTTGTCTTTCCATTGCAGACAGAGTTGTCTCCCAGAGGCCACTGCACTGAGCTGATCCAGGAGTGAGGATTAAGACATAAATCCGTTTAACTGCCATGGCACCATATACTCCAATAATATTTGTGCCTTGAACAGGCAGTTTTGTCTTTCACATTGAGCTCAGCTTGGCAGCATAGATCGGACAAATTGCAGTTATTTTACTCAGGATGTGTACTTACATTGTTTAAATGTAATTCTGCATTTTGTGTACAGGTATTAATTCACCACAAAGTGTACAAATATAGGTTATAATTTCTGTACTATACACACATTTTCTAACTCAGAAAAACTCTCTGGTATATGCTATTATTTATTATGTAATATAATGACTACCATGCATTACTTTATGCTTTTGTTAAAAGTGAGGAAATGTACTATAAATGATTAAAATCTTAATTAAATTTTTAAAAATTAAATCAAGCACGTTTTTCTAGCCCTGCCTTTGTACTGAACTGTAATAAAATAAGGTTTATTTTCAGAGTTGTCATAATTTATGATGTACAAATTCAATGAAAAGTAGAGGTTTAATCATGTGTGATAATAAAAAACTGCCTTGATACCTACATTACCACAGTTATTTTTCATAGCACAGGGTTTATGAAATTTCATGTTTGTATAAATAAATGATATATTTTGTAAACAAACATTTGACTTTTTGGTTCATTTTCTCAGCAAATATCTGAGCACAGGATGAATCCAGGTTATAACACGTCTATATCAACAGATGAGCACTTTTACAAAACTGATTTTGGGTTTTTCTTTCTATTATATTTTATTATTAGATAAATTAAATTTTGGGACGCAACAGTGTGACTGGAGTGAGGATTGTGGCTTCAATAATGTAAAACAAATTGATTTAGGTATAAATACCTTTAAGATAATATGATGTTTTCTTATCCAACATGTGCTGATTTGCACAATTGTCCAACAGAATATAAATGAGAAAAATGATATCTAACATTGTGTAAAATCAAAAATAAAACTAAATAAACATTTTAGTATGGATGAAAATTAGCATGAAATCACAAAAATGGAGAAATAATTATTATGACAACATTTTCTCCTCTAATAGAAATATATAAAAGTAGATTTCTATCAAGATGATCTGAACAGGCGGAGCAAGAAAGGGCCAGCTCAGCACTTAAGGCCCACCTCCTTCACTTCAGCCTGGATAAACCCACCCCTGAGCTTTAAAAGTTCCAACCTCGAGAATGTGTGGTGAGACACGCTGCTTCAGCCGTCCTGCATCTTTCTGATATTCTGAGAACATCCAGTTTCTCATTTGCTGGATGGAAATGTCTGACACGGTGAAACCAGTGACATCTTTCCTCATTGAGGACATCCTTTCCAGTAAGGACAGCACAAGATTAAATGGTAAATGCTGCTCGCTGAAGAAGGAAAATTATTCACAGTTGATGGAGGAATCTGAAAAGTTGTCACCACAACTCTGCCCACAGGAGTCAGTGTATGGAGTACAGACAGGTGAGCTTCTGCTGGGCTGAAATAGCAGAATTACAAGGGACTGACAATCCATTCATTAATAGATATTTTTTTATTTTGATTTATAATTTTTAAGATTTAAAATTTGGAAATCTTTGTTTTTAGTCAAAAGTTGGGGTGTCTCTAGGATGTTACGATGTATTAAGAAGAAAAATATTTTAAAAGTGCAAAAATGTTTATCTGAGAATGTAGTTTTTCAATGTAGTAGCTTACCTTACAATAACCATGTGGCTGAAACTGTTAGATTTATGTGCCGACTATAACCTGACCTGCCTGTCCTGCGTCTTACAGAGTCTCTGGAAACAACCTGTCCCAGCTCCTCAGAGTCAAGCTTTTCCTCCAGTGGGAAACAGAAGCGCTCCAGAGCTGCGTTTACACATCTCCAAGTACTTGAACTGGAGAAGAAATTTAATCACCAAAAATACCTCTCTGCCCCCGAGAGGGCTCACCTGGCCAACACCTTAAGACTGACTGAAACCCAGGTGAAAATCTGGTTTCAGAACAGACGGTACAAAACCAAGCGAAAGCAGCAGACTTCAGAGTTCTGTAAGGATGTGTACAAGACAGAGGGACTGGGCTTGAGAGAGGATTTGGTCAGATCATCACTAATTACCTCCTTCTACAAAGCTTATCAATACCGACCCTACCTATGGGACTACAGTGGTGCCTGGGGCCAAATGTTGTGGTGAAAATAAACCATGATTCAGAATGGACCAGTGTTTGAGTTGTATGTTCTATGTTTAACCCATTAAATTATACAGATAAATTTAGTGTATGATACTATGTTAATGTCTATGCTAAAAGAAAAACATGTCAACCAAAAAAAAGTCATGCTGCATGCTGTTTGGGCATGACAAGAGGTTACAGAGTGAGCCGTCACATTACTAAATGAAGTTACAGCTCTATTGGTTTATTCATTAATAAATTATTGATGACACAGTTTACTTTTGTTTGAAGCTTTGTATGAAAATCTAGAGAAAATTGTTTTATTCTGTGTAAAATTGCAGAATACAAGCTAAACATTTTATGAAACATAATATTACATTTTGCAGTCCAGCACAGCTAAGTTCCATAAAACTAAAACAAAGATGATTGTAAAATACACCGTATATCAAGTGTAACTTACCTGTTTACACATAGCTGTAGTTGAATTTATGTGGTAGCAAAACTGTTGGATGTTCTGCAACAAGTAAGCTATCTGCCTGAAGTTAAACTCGATGACTGCACTGAGATAGGCATGATGTTGTCAATGAGGGTAAAAGAATGAGACTTGATTCCTTTAAAGAGCCACTGATCTGATTAGATTGAAGATAAATGGTTCTTCAGTTTCTGAAAGATGACATAACGTGGAGATCAACTGTATGAAAGTCTTATGAAGATCTTATGCAAGTCTGTTGAGGAATTTTGTTTAAACTGAAAATCCAAGACAGCTCAGATTCATCAATCACAAAACAATATAAAGATGCAAAAATGGATGCAAAAAAGGGAAACTACGAGCCGAAGCAGTGCAAAGTATACAAGAGGAAACTGTTAAAATCATCTCAGAACAAACAGATGAATAGTATGCCTGGTCAAACAGCGTTGAATTTAAGATATCAAACTGGTTTAAGTATATCTCAGTTAAAATCACTGACAAACTATGTGGTGGCAGAAGATAAGGAGATATGTTTGCTCGTGACACTGAGGCATGAAGCAGTGCAGCTGTCATGTAGTTCTCATTATTGTAAAGGTGATAGTAACACATATAGCAGAACCTGTTTGCTAAGACACGCGCTGCAGACCCTACAGATACTGACAACGTATGCATGTTTTGTTCTTCAGTCTGGATGCTAGTGTACATTTCATTTTGAGAAAAAAAAAAAACATGTGCTACTTTCAATCAGTTGTTCTCAAATTAATGCTGTAGTTTTAATTTAACAGATTAATCTCTGCATTAATGTGTTGATTTTGACAACACTAAGAACAATCCCACATTTATTTATCATATTTAGGCTATGTATTTTTTCCAATAATTTGAGAATCACTTCTTTCTCATTTTTAGTCCTAATTCATTTGGATGCAATCACAGAGAAGGGGCTTTTCATTCTGTGACCACTGCAGGTGTCTGCCAGTGGGTTTCTTTATCTTTGCTGTCTGACATGTCATAATCTTCTTTATGTGAATTTTCTAGCAGAGATCACAGCCTCTTTCATCACAGGGCAAAATATTAAAGTTTAGTAAGGGTCTAATGCTGTCGGTCTGCTGTTTAATAATAGTGAGCGATGTTGTGCTGTACTCTAAAAATATATTTTACTCAGATTGTGACCTAACCCACCACCAGGCCACCCCACTCCAGGAATACAAAGAGCATGATTAGAGTTAAAGTATACATAGTTTCTAAAGTATCTAAAGATATTCATGAATAAATTCATTCTATTACTGCTACAGTAGAAATGTATTCCACCATAATGGTTTACTTTAAAGTTTTAATGAACAAAAATCACAAAAGGATGGTAAAAATTTCAGCATGGAAATTTTGGGAGACTTTCTTAACATTAAAACGGGTTTTGTATGACATGTCCAATCACATTCCACATCGTTCAACTATACAGTTAGGTTGACAAAGCTTTTCTCAAGTTCAGTTAATAGTTTATTTTATTCACAATAAAGGGAAACCAAATATTGATGACAAATAACAATTAAAATCAATTAAATTTACCAGATGAAACTAATCACCAGCTAAACATGGTTTAGTGGTTCATAAAAAACCCTGGATTTAAGTTTTAGAGATCAAATGTTCTTTTCACTGGAATAGGAGGCAGAATTTGTACAAGGTCAAATATCCTTCTTAAATAAGATAGCATTGGTTTCACCTTTCACACACACACATACATTTATGCTTTAAACATGGTATGGCTATCGACTGGATCCCTGTAATCACAACATGTGTCAAACGAAAGGGTATAAAATGTTTCCTTCAGAAAACGTAATCATAGTGTCACCTGTACTTCCCCATTAAATCTACCAGGAAAGTGTATGCAAACGTTTGACTATGGTACATAAGTCAGAAATTAGTGCAGAGTTGAGAAGCCTGGTATGCTCAGATGATTCAGTACAGTCGCTAACTTGGCTGATAAGACGGCATGGAGGATTTAGACCTTTACATATTTAAGAAGGCCATGTTGGTAGTAACATAACCAAAGTGTGAGCAGAGGACTGATAGAATTGATAAAAGGAGATTTGAGGGCTCTCATGCCACTAATCAGTCTGACTTCCTGAAATACTGCCCTGAACAGAGACCTGGGCAACAGGGGACAAAGTATCATCATATTATTTAAATTATTGTAATATATAAGATATTTAAGTGCTTATTATCCATCTAAGTTTTAAAACCGATGTTTTGGAATCATGCGTCATCTTCCCCTCAGTCATGCAGGTAAATCATGTCACAGTATTTTGCTGGAACAAGCTGTCAGGTATGAGAAATTGCATCATCAGCACATAAAGCACATAGTTAAACATACTCGAACATATCTAACACATATGAAGCTTAATCAAACATGATTCTTAGAGTTATCAGTTCCCTTAAACTAAAGTGACTTCTTATCAACAACGGTAGTGGCTGAACTATTCACTAAGCCCTCTGCATAAACAGGTAATTAGACATGAAGAGGGCAGATAGCATCTGTTATGACGGCACTGCAAATCTGACTGTATCTCTTGGTGTCTCTCAGGCTGTATACGAGCAAACTCATCAGATAACGGAGCTTGTGGAAGGGTGAAGCTGAAGGTTAGGAGTGCTATTATTTTTGTACTTGCCAGTGTCATACCTGCACTTCCATGGACTCAAAGCGACATGGTACATTGATTTCTAAACACAGCAGACTTAAAACAACATCTCTGTTTCCATCTTGGTTAATCTTCAGGTTTGGGGAGTATCTGTAACACTGTCTATGAGCAACCTGGATGAACTACACTGGAAAGGTAAATAATAAAGAGAAGTGGGGGGGTCATAACACTGATGCCTTGTCTGGTATTTATATGTGAATAAAGGAGTTTCTTGTATTGGGGATTTCTTATGAAAAAAACAAAAAGTAAGTCTTGACACACAAATGCAAGTTTTTCAGATTCATTGACTTACTTTATTGTGTTCTGACAGAAATACCTTGTCATCAGAGTGGTTGCAGAGCCATTGTCCTTCTCTTCAAGGTGGCCAATGATGCTTCACAAAACAAGCAGATCTTCCTAACAGATGAGTAGAAAAGCAACCCTGACCACAAAGACATCCATTGTCAGTGCTCCAATATGCCGTGACTGTCCAACAAATTTGTTGGAGTTGATAAGGAAGTTTAAAACAGCCCTGATCTTCCCATGGGAAAGCAGGAAAAACTTCCTCGGATCGTGTAACTGGATCCCTCATGTTACGGACCCAGAACAGCTGCCTTTCTTCCTCCATCAGCAGATACACCACACAGCATCTTACATATCCGATGGATAACGTTGATTGTGCTGCTGCAAACAGTGTTTATGTGTGTGAAGGAAAAAGAAATGGAAAGAGACGTGGGTGAGACATGCAGACTGAGAGAAAAAAAGTAATTTTCCAGTGTTGTTATCTTTGAGATAAAGATATAAAGTGGTAAGACAGTTTACTGCAGATTAAATGATTAGAGAAAAGCATGACAAGGACTGAAGACATGGACGAGGGGCTTTCATTGTGTTTCAGATAAACAACCTACTCATGCAAGAGGGCAAAAACCAAACACTTTAGTGTTACAGCATAAGTGTACGTGTCCTGAGACATGTTGCATTGGAATAAAGCTCAGCACTGTTTGCATCTCTATGCCAAGAAAAAAAAAAAAAGAGAGAAAGGAAGAAAAAAAACGGAAAAGAAAAAAGAAGTTTAAAACAAACCAAATGACATATTTTCATACTTTTGTGCACAGCTTTTCACATGAAAAAACAATCTTGCAATGTTCTAATTTATGATCTGTTTCCGGATTGGTTGAGCTGAAAACAAATCAAACTGTTTATAAAAGCAAACAGATTGAACATTTTGGGTTTTTCTTTTAATCACAGTAATTTTGGGGGACAGACATGATTGAAGTAGAAGAGCAGGTTTTGGGATGATGAAGTCCAGATATGACCACATGTTGTACATGTGAGAATGTGGAGTTAATGAACAATGGATTCCTTTCAGAACACTTCTAGTGCCTTGAAAAACACTATATAAAATCCATTATTATTATAATTATTATAATTATTATTATTATTATTATTATTATTATTATTAATAATAATAATAATAATAATAATAATAATAATAATGATGATGATGATGATGATGATGATGATAATAATAATAATAGTATTAATAACGGAAATAATGTCTACAAAACTATATATTCTAGCTAAAAGAATAGAAAAATAAAATAATAATTACTTAGATTTTCCTCAATGCAGAAGTACTTCTGATCCAATGAAAAGCTATATATCTCATCTTTACTTATGGCTGTTACTTTACTTTTAAGCACACATATAACGCCTGTCTAGTGTATATTTTAACATAGCTCAAATGACTTATAAATACTTTATATTTCACTTTGATTGAAACAAAATTGTGAAACTGAAAACGCACAGTTTAAATATCTAAGGGTAATAAGGAGAGTTTAAAAAGAATGTTGGCACTTACCAGCTCTTTATCTCTGTGTCAGACTTTATAACCTCAGATGAGCAAAGAACACCTCCATGATCCAATGGCATTTCTCAGTCCAGGTCCTCAGGACCCAAAGCCCTGCAGGGTTTAGATGTATCCCTACTCCAACATACCTGATACAGATTAACGATCTTCCGCATCCAATTTTTCGCAAGCCTTTTAATTATCTGTTTATCAAATGCAGATGTGTTCAAGTAGTTTTACCCCTGAAACATGCAGGGCAGTTTGAGAAACACTGCTGTACCGTACACAGAACTGTGCGTTGAGTAGCAATAACACAAAGTAATTGTTTGACATGATGTTATCAGTGTCTCACATAATCATGGAGAAATTTTGTCAAACTTCTTTTAAAACATTTTTTCAGTTCATTAATGTTTGTGAACATTAATTTATGTCGAGCTCTGTACACAGAAGAGAGTTCTGCATAAATGCATTTGGGCTTGGGTCTGGACTCTGAGCCATGGCAACATGCTTGGCCTGCTTGAAGCAGAAAGTCAGTTTTCATCTGAAATAGTTTTGCCTGATGTTATAAAGCAGCTGAAGTTCAAATAAAATAAACATGAGTACAACAAGAATAAATACAGTTAACATTAAAACTATGGATGTAAATTATTTGAATGATTCCTGTTGTAGATTTGCTGGTATGCCTAAGATTGTTATAATTTGTATTGACCCTCCTTTGGCCACACTTTAGGAATTAATGGCCTGCGGGTGCCCATAGCCAATACCCAATTAAATATATCTTTGTGTTCTGCTTTTCTCAGTTACCACACACTCACATTTTATGTTGTAGTAATTTGCTGCCAATTGGAAATAGTAATAAGAAATAGCTTCTTCCTGTTTATTTTCTTTATTTTTTATTTTTTTATTTTTTTAACCTCTCCTGTCCAGCATCTCAGCATACAGAACAGCAATCTGCGTGCCATATTTTTGCCAGACAGATTTGCTCTGTCAAGGGAGACATCTCATGTATGTAGCTGCCCTTGATAATCTGAATATTTTTATTATTATGATAATTATTTTATTCTATTTTTTTTTTTTTTCCTTTTTTTCATTTTGCAATCATCGTCAGTCTTGATATGGCCGAGCTGGACCTGGCAGGGAAAGAGGGAAAAAAAGAGGAAATGAAAAGAGGAAAAAGAGAGAGAAAAGAAAGGCGTGTCTAAGCTGCTAAAGTTACAGTATTTACAGAACAATATAAAGTCCTGAAAATATACAACAAGACATAAGCAGGATAGTGACAATATTCAAAAACAGACAAAAAAAAAAAAGAAAAAGAAAAGTAAAAAAAAAAAAAAGTAAATGAATGAATAAAATAACAATTACAATACCAACCGTTATTAAATATACCTACAGAGATTCATCAGCAACATTTAGTAGGAAGCAGATGGGAAGATGAGCGCTTTGTGGGCGTGCACGTGTGATTGTTCAACCTGTGATCGTGCAATCAAAGATCAGCTGAGTGCTTGTAGGGAAGCCTGACCACAACCCGAGGCGTAGGGGAGGAACCCAAGGCCCCCAGGGCCCAGCAAGCCCACCGCGCACAGAGCCCGGGCAGGCAAAGCAGAGAGAGCCTCCGTCCGCCGAGCCCAGAGCAGTGGAAGCCTCCAGGCAGGCGCCACCCGGCGCGACGAGGCAGGGGCACCGGGTAGCACAGGGCGACGGCAAACCGGCCCGGCGGGTGCCGGGTTCCGAAGCGTGAGCCGCACAGAGAGCCGGCAGCCCACAGGCCCCAGGACCACCCGTAGCCCCCGGCAGAGCCCCGGCCAAGACCCAGCGGGCCCCGCCCACCCAGAGCAAAACCATCGCAGGCCGGCGCCACCACGATACCAGGGGCGGGATCCCCAAGGACAAGGACACGTCCGTAGACCATCCCCCCAACAACCCCTCCCCACAACCCTCCCGCTGCTTTCTATCCCCCCTACCTCCCTCACCAGCACCCTCCCCATCCCTCTCCCTCCCAAGCCCTACCGTCCCCAAGCCCCCCCCCCCCCCCCCCCCCCCCCCCCCCCCACACACACACACACACACCCATTCCTCCCTTCCACCCACCCCCTCCCATTCAACCCTCCCTCTCCCTCCCAATCCCCCCCCAGCGACAGCCGGCGCCGGAGGACTGCAGGCCCCAGACCTGAACTCTCCACGTTCACACACCCACACACACACACACTTATGCAGCCAACCACAGACCCTGCCGGCCCCCCAGGCATCGCCCAGGACAGAGGTTCCCCTGCCGCGCCCCGTCCCCAACCCCCAGGCCCACGAAGAGGGGGCATAGGAAGACCCCTGCTCCCCCCACCCGCCCGCCTCTGTAGTGTGTGCATGGGTGGGTCGTGGTTGTAGTTCCAGAAAAAAAAAAGGGGTGGCCGTGGGGTGGTGGGACCAGCTGCTGCCAGACAGCCAGACCCGCCCTCCTCAGCATTCCCTTGTTTATGTGAGTGTTTGTGTGTGTGTTAAGTGTGTGTGCTGCTTGTGTAAATGTAATAGTGTCTAAGTTGTGAGTGAAATCGAGGGGAGAAAGACCCCAATGGGAGGGGATGGGCAAGGGCCACCGCTGTGGCTCCTGTCCACCCCCCCATGGCCAAGGCGCCTGCCCCCTCGAAACCCTAAATGTATATTGGTGTCTATGTTGCAATTAAAATTTAGTGGGGCAGGTGGCCGCAGGGGTCCATCGGAAAATGCCCCTTAGGGTTCCCGGGACCACCAACTTCACCCGCCCCACCGTGCCCTATATGCTGTATGTATGATGTCGGGTGGCGGAAGAGGAGGGGGGCATGGGGAGGGGCACAACCAGGGGAGAAGGACTCCTCCCCTGGGCAACCAACTCCTCAGCTGGCCGCAGTAGGTGCCCCCACCTCACCGGGACAGCCCCAGGGCAGAAGGGCAAGTCCCAGCCCGCCAGGCGTTGTAGGACGCAGCACCCCGGTCGTCCCCCCATCCCCGGCGACTCAGAGCCAGCACTCCAGGGGCCGGAGAGTCCCCGGTTCCCACCCAGACATCCATCCAGGTCCGGGGCCTGGTGCCACCAGCAACGCCAAGACTGCTGCCGACGGGAGGAGACCGAGCCAAAGGGAGGGTCCCCTCCGCCATGGACCCTATTCCTACCCCACCGCCCCCCCCCCTCCTACGCCACCCTCCCCGCCCCCCCCGAGGGCATGCTCCAGGCGACAAAGGCCCCCCAGGCCCAGGCCAGGCCTCCCCATCCCGGAGGGAGGCAGCCCCGAAACCCGGGGGCCCCGGCCCCCCACACAGCCCGCACAACAGCAACCCGGGCACCCAGCCCAGGCCAACCCCCAACCGCCTCGAACTCCTGCCCCCAAGCAACCCCAGCCTCCGGGCCACCAGAGCTCCAAGCCGGCCAGGCGATCAGCGCCCAAAGCAATGGTCTGCCCAGACCCCCAGCCCGAGAGCCGCCCCGCCCCAATATCCCCAAGCCCCCTAATCCACCCCCCAGGGCCTCCAAGGTCCCAGCCCCCCCTCCCACTAAGTGATGTGATTAATTAGCAGGGTCCAGGGAGCGCGAGCATTGGCCGATTCATTTTTGATGGAAGCAGATGTGATCTCGAGACTTATGTGTTCCAACAGGAGATTTTTGTAGTGATTAATACTTAGACTTCTTTTGGACTTCCAGTTTAATAGGATAGTTTTTTGATGCAGGATGTCCATGTTGATGTCACTAAGGTCTCCCAGTAAGCAAAGCTTGGGGCATGCAGGAATGCTGCATCTGAGCCATGTTGATAATTCCCCACAAACCTTATTCCAAAAATTTTGAACAGGTGCACAGCGCCATAGAGCATGTAAATAATTATCTACTGCATTACATGTGCACTGTGTGCAGATCTCTGAGTGATTTAGACCCATCTTGAAGATTCTTTGTCCTGTGTAATGTGTTCTATGAAGAATTTTGTATTGGATGAGTTGTAGATTTGAACTGTCTGTCATATTAAAAGCATTTAGACATATTTGCAGCCAAGAAGGTTGACTGAGACTGATAGATAGGTCTGCCTCCCATTTGGAAGTTGGCAAGGAATTTGAATCATCTATTTTTGACATCGACCTGTATATTTTTGAAAGTAACTTTGGGCTACGAAGTTCCATAAATTCTGCTACTGTGGGAGGAAGTTCCAAGTCCATTTGATGAAGGAGGAATTTCGTAAGTATAATGGATTTGAGTTGCTGATATTCTAGGAATCTGCTACTATTAATTCCATATTGTGATGATAGAGTGTCAAAAGATAAAATTCTTCTGTTATGGATAATATGCTCTAAATAATTAATTCCTTTATTAATCCATTGTTTAAAGTTGATCATATTTTTGTTTAGAAGAATGTCAGGGTTGTTCCAGATAGGTGTGAGTTTACATGGGATTATTGATGAATTGGTTTTTTTTAAGAAAAAGCTGTCAGAGAGGTGCTAATGTTGACGCTTTTGAAGCACTTTAACTTTTTTACACTGAAGCTGAAGAATGGAAGATTAGAGATTTCCACATTGTCACAGAATGTTTGTTCTAAGTCTATCCATGGTTAATCTAATGGACTCGGTTTAAGCCATTTTAAGATATATTGCAGTCTATTTGCTAAGAAATAATGTTGAAAGTCTAAGCCTCCCCGATCTTTAGGTTTTTGTAACGTTTTTAAACTAATCCGGGGTGGTTTATTTTTCCAGAGAAATTGGGAAGTGTATGATTCTAGTGATTTGAACCAGGTGGAGGGAGGTTTCATAGGAATCATGGAGAACAGGTAGTTGATTTTGGGTAGAACCATCATTTTTATCGTAGCAACTCTCCCCATAAGTGAAATGGGGAGTGACTTCCAGCGAGTGAGATCATCTTCTATTGTCTTAAGAAGGTTAGTGTAATTACATTTTATCAGTTCTGAGAGCCTGGGGGGAATATTTATGCCTAAGTATCTAATGTTACCTGATTGTGAATTAGTATTGGATGGAAATTAGTGTTGGATGGAAATTAGTGTTAGTGTTCCTGTTTATTTTCTGATTGGTTAATTGTCAACCAAAGTTGGACCCCTCAGGTTCAAGGTCACTTCAAGCCAAATAGCGTTCAACATGAGATATGAGCCTCAATCCCTCTGCCTCGGCAGAGGCATAGAAAATCACAAATTGGTATCTCTGTGAGGATATGAGCTTCATCTGGCCACTCCTTCTACAACCCGATGCAACCAGTAATGAAATCTTTCAAAGACCTCCTGAAACGGCTTCTCATCAATAGAGGTTTACATGAGCATGACCTCCATCCACATGGCAATTATGCTTGTCTATGAGAAAAGAACACACTCACAAACACTCATACACTCTTAGCTCTAAAATAATTTGATATTCACAAAAAATGTAAAAATGATTAATAACTTCAATGTGCAAAATTCTGTAGCTGAAAAACAAGCCCAAATTGTCATTACGCCTCTGCTGCCATGCTTTACAGTTGGTATGAGCATTTCATTTAGTCCAATTTGTGATGGGAAAGTCAGCTTCAGGGGACATTGTGTTAAAAGTTTTGTGCTTTTGAATATTTTCAGTAGAATGATGGAAACCCAATCATAAATGCTTCAGTAAGATCATTACTGATGTTTTGATTTCTTGGTATTGTGTTAACACACGTGAATGGAGCAGACCTGCTTTGTCCCAAAACCTCTTCTTTTACAAAGGTGTAAAAGTACATTTGATCAACAGCAGTCTATCTACTTGTTTCCTACGGAGACAGTAACGGTGCACTTGGCTTTTGACACTCCATTTATGAATTTAGTGTTAAATAAATAATGACAAAATAGCCAATTTTAGCTGATAGATTGAAATACTAACAGCTGTTACAAGTCACTTCTGCCTTCAATGGTCATGTTTTTAGATGACACTATATTGCCCTCTGTTGGAGAAAAGTCGCTCTTGCTGGACTCAGTTCAAAGTAGTTGGATGGTCCTGAAACATGGATTTCTTTCCCTTCTTTACTATCAACATTAAGGTGTTCTTAAAATTTTAAGTCACTTTGACAAATTTGAAAGTCAGTCAGCAGTCTTTTTCTTTGTTTTACAAAAAACAAGATGAAACAGAACATGTCTAAGTTTTGTTTCTCAGGCAGATTGTATAGTTACCGTTTAAAGATCCTTTTTAATCAAAACCCTACTTACTTGTAAATGTGTTTATTAACTTAATGTGTCTATTTTGATGCTAAAAGTACATTTTCCCATCATGTAATATACAGAACAGACTATAAAAACAAATACCTGTTTAACTCTGAAACAAAAGACAAACACACAGCATTCCTCATCTCCATTTTATTTCAGCTCCAGTGTTACATACCGTAGCAGCATTTTCACAACCATTTATCGTCAAACTTCCAAGCATTTCTGGTCCAGAGATGGCCTTCAGCACAAACCACACCAACTCCTATTTCATTAAATTTGCATAAATAGCATTAAAATATTTACATTATCGAAATCTCCACATAGAAAACAACCTTTTTTTTCTCCATTTTACATTAACATGATGCAAGACATCACTTTAATGCCTGTGATGCTGATATGATTCGGTGTTATGAATTGTGACCAGGATGTAATAACACAGAATGCATACAGTGTCAACGGCAAATGTAACGCAAAAAACTGGCAGTGTTTTCATGATTCATGATTATAGTACTGATTATAATATGACTGATTACAATAAAACAGCTTTGAGAAACTACAATTAAGAAGCTTTTTACATTCAATTCGACCTGCATATGAAATCATATTGCATTTAAATCAGCATAAATTAGTTTAGACCAAGCTTGTGATCTAACTCCCCTTCCAGACAGAAACCACTGTAAAATGTTTGTGAAAACATATTTCTGCTTTTAGAAGTTGTAGAAAAGGTCACCCTACAAAAAGATAAAGAAGAAATTCTAAAATAATTCAAGTTTCATTTTTACCAAGTTAACACTATTGTGGGTCAAAAGTGTATGGGAAAAAAGATTTAATTCATGTTCACAGCAGACAGGCTCATAAGAGTTATACAGATTAAAAGTAAGAAGACACAGAATGAAATGCACTTATTTGGTGTATTAATATAAACTAAACAAGCAAGAAATCTGTGAGGTTTGTGAAAACCACTGGAATCTGATCATCTCTCAGAGAAAGGGAAAAAAAAAAAAACTCAAAATAATTAAAAACAAATAAATCAGACTGCTTTCTCGATTACATCAATGTCTGGCAAGATGTCCAAACTTCTGGATGAAAAATACACAATAGGCTGGAGAAAGCAGAACGCACACAGGAAATGTGCAACTCCAACAGGATGAGAGAAAAATAAAGATTTGACTTGATCAAGTTTCTACTGGCCTCATGGTAACAAAATGTGCGCAGTATTATTGCTCATTTCCATAACATCTGTGATCTGAATAAAAATCACAGAATCTGCATTATATTTAGTGGTCATATATTATGTTTTTATTTTATAAAATCTATAACATTTAAGGTATATGACACAAAAGAAATGGCCAGAAAAAAAAAGTTTAACATCACTTGGAAAAAAAAAAAAAGGGAAAAAAAAGGACATGAAGGTTGAGATGCAGTTGTCTTCTCAAGTAACAGCCTTATCAGGTCCCCTTTCAGACCTGCATAAAGACATTTCTCAGAAAAAGTCATCAGTCTAATATGTTGCTGATGCTGTGAATGCATATGAACAAACTGCCTCCATCCTGCAACAGCTAAAGTTTGTGCGTGATTCAGGAGCATTGTAGCGCTCTACTTTAACAAGGCAAATAACTAGACCGTTACGGTCGATACATCTTCATTTAGAGAGAAGCGAGTCCCTCAGAAGGGAAAGCAAAAAAAAAAAAAATCGTATATATTGCTGAATGCACACAAAACATATGAATTCCTGCTGGAAGAAGCCAAATCACAGGATGTACAGATAGCATGATAACGCTGAGTTAATTACATCAAGAGTTTTGATTTGTAAAGACTCATATACAAACATTTCCTTATGTCAGAACAGAAGAGTAAAACAGAAAGAGAAACAGAAAAACAGTTTGATATTTATGAGGCACTTGGTAAATGCAACTGTTCCTTCTGTGTAGGAATGGAAGTAGAGTGTCGCAATGGTTTTTCATATACACACACACACACACACACACACACACACACACAATGAAACAAAAACAAACAGCACAGATTCATCCACATCCATAAAACGCTTCACAAAGCTGATAAAATAAATAAGAAGTTACAATATTTAGAAATATAAACATTGTTTGCCATAACTTCATGTGGTCACATGTAGACGGAAAGTAGCTTGTAAAACAGTTGTGGGTGATATAGCTGTGCGATGGAATGGAGGAAGCAAACGATAGCCAAACAGAAACAAGAATGGCCATCAATGCTGCATAACTGGGTTGCCTGAAGCTTAAAAATACACACAAACGCAATAAAAGAGTTGTAAGGAGTGCCATTCGCTGCCACGCCTTCGCTTGGTGATTTCCTTACAAGTAACAGACGGATGCCATTTCCTCATCTGCACTCACACACTTCCAGGCTCAAGTTTTCTTTCTAGCGTGGTGTGTGTAGCTCCAATAAATTTTCCATTACAGCGGCCCAGATCCTGCCTCCTGTTCTAGCTGCTGCTTCGTTAGGAAGTATTTGAAGAACTCATACACTGACCACGCAATGGCAGTCGAAGGCATCTGGTATATAACCCGAGCTTGAACCCCTTTAAAAAAGGCCGGCAGGCCACCGAGTCGGTACACTGTCCTGAAGGCGTTGGCCATTCCTGTTAAGTGGCCACTGATGTTCATAGAGTTCAGCGCTACATTCTCTTGTGTGTTGAGGAGCGTTTTACAAACGTCGAGTGGAGTAGTTACTGCAGCAGAAACGGCTCCCGCTGCTGCTCCTGACACGATGTGGCTGCCGGGGTTGTAATGTCTATGGGGGTTTATCTGCTCCTGCATAAGTTCATAGGTGATGAAGTGAACAGCCTGGAAGGGGATGTTCATGGTCAGTTGCGTGCTGTAGCTGCGGTAGAAGGCTCCAATACCTTCAGTGTGTGTTATCGTTCGAACACAGTCCCAAAGTCCTCGGTATGGAGAGTTGTACATTTGCATCCTTTGCTTTATCACTGAGGAAATAGAAGAACAAAAATAGTTGAAATTGACTTACTTTCAGCTATGCAGCAAAATAAATGATTGCCATTTAAATAGCTCGATATTATGTTACTCTTTCATAACTGTATTCTACATCAAACTGAAGGGAACTGTTTGTAAAATTAACTAAATAACTGTTTGGACTCAGTGTGATTTTAACTCCAGGAGATTTTGGACATGATGCCTCAGTAGTGTAAGTAATACTCTGACTATGGTGTGATTTCTGTAGACCAGCTGCTGCAGCTCTAAACAGTGCTACTATGGCTTATGCAGTAAGTCCTAATTACTGCTTAAACTGTGTTGCCACTGCTTTTTGTTTGTCAAAAGCTTTCTGTATTCATTCCCATCTGGAAAAAAAAAAAGACTTCAGTCAGGACACAGTTCCACCAGGAACAAAAAAAAAACAATCCAGGTCCAACACTCAAAGTTTCCAGGCCACATCCTAACTACCGCACTATGTGTGTACTTAGATTAACTGGACATCCGAGAGGAGCTCAGGTTTGTTTCAGTTAACCAACTTTCTAGCTTTTTATCAATGATTGCTTTATTTAGAGTGCTTCCACTGAGTTTTTACTTTGATGCTTTCCGGTTAAACTGTCTCACCGTCATCGTTAAGTTATAGTAAGAATATAAGAACCAGGAAGAAATGTTTTACTTACCTTCAGCCGGGTTCATGACTGCATCATGGAGAACAGTGGCTACACTTCCTGCCACACCTGTTAAAACATGAACAGATCTTGTTCAGGCTGAACCTGTACAGAGCTCACAATCATTATAATAATGTAATTTATCAGAAATATGAGGCAGACATTTAGGAGAGGTTGTGTGGAATTAACAACCTTTTCCTGTCTGAGGATGAAAAAGAAAAGAAAAAACCCACAAGTTTACATTTCCATATCCCAGACAGGATTTTTCATATCTGGGACACATATTTATCAAACTTTGTAAACAGGATCTGAATTATCCAACCGCACTCCTCCACACTGCGTTACTTGGTTTACTGTAAAAATAGCTGAGATGACATCCAAGAGATGCGTGCAGAGACGTGGAAGCTAGTACCATTGGCTATGTGGCTGTTGCCTCCATTCTGTATAATGTCACTAAGTGAACGTTTCACTCGTTCATAGCAGGCAAAGTAGAGAGCATGAGCTGGCCCTGCTCCCATCATGGTGATGTTGAGGCCCCTCAGAGGCCTGAAGAGCCCCTCTGTCTTGATGATCCTTTTCAGGGCTCCATACACACTTTTGTACTGTGCGTTAGGGTCTGGCTGCAGGCTCTGCATCCTGGTCTGAAAAAACAAAACAAAAATAAATAAAGAAATAAACAAACAGTCTTTAAGCATCACTTAATCTTGTTCCAGTTTAGTTAGGTTTGGATGATAGCTACTGTATCAGTCCAGGTTAGTACATGACAGCCACTGCATGGCTTTGAAGATGATCTTTACGTTCAAGTCATGATTTCCTGCCATAATGTTAATGCTGTCACTTTGATGTGGCAGTCAGGGCTCCTGGCATTAGTGAGATCCTGTCTAACTGATGCGCATCTCTTCCAGGCTGGTGTGGGAGGCTGTGGCAGATCTTTGTTTAACTCCACCATGCCAAGTTATCTGGACTACACAAAGCATGTTTTTATTTGTGTGGAGATCTGGGGCTGGCTCAGGAGATAGGCCACGTCTATCTTCGTCAGCATGTTCGCCTGTGTTTCCTTCCTTGGGTTTGACAATAAAATATCAATTACACTTCCGCTAAACATAGATTTGCAAACTTGGGGCACACAAAATGATGGCAGTATAGGCTTCAAGCTTGCTGGGCTAAATTAGTGTCCAGATGTTACTCTGCTTTATATCCAACAGACACCACTGACATAGATCTTTTATAGCCTTTCCCATGAGGTGGGAGCATATGAGGTCTACATGGACCTGGTTTAGCAGTAATAATTTGTTATAAACACAATCTTTAAACTAAAAAGTGCCACAAGTATCCAGTGCTTGATTCTGTTTTTTAACAGCATATTTAGGAGTACCTGGTGGACATTTTTTTTCAGTAAGCCCACAGATATGCTGTCAACAGAACCAAAAACCTGGGTAATGTTGAGGAAACTCTTCTGTTGGTTTAAAATAGAAATTGATGGTAAAAATACCACAATAACCAGCATGTTCATCTTTCAGATGTTAAATCATCATCATTTTAAAATAGATTATTATACAATGTATGCTTATTTTTGGCATCATCCTTAATAATATATGGTAGTTGGGCTCTAGTATGGAATTGTTAAAAACGTTAAAAATTGTTTAAAAAAAAAAACAGGGAGGAGAAAAAATACTCAGTATAACTTACAAGAAGCATCATGATTTATTCATTTATTAAAAGATTTTAGCATTTAATTTAAATAAACTCATGGCTGAATTTTCTACAGTTGCATCTAAAAAAAAAAACCTAAAGGTGGTGAATATGTAGTATAAATGGCAAACATATCACTGTAAATCAATCGAGGAGATAAAAAACAAGAAGTCATGTCTAGTTTATCCATTCAATCTGTGACCGCAAATTGTGTCTTATCATTCTGCATCAGTTCTGTTTCTATGACTGTTTACCAATCAATACCACAAAGGAGTAATTGAACATACACACCCTTTACTGGGTAAGGCCAATTCCAAATGTGCTAAACACTGATAAGCAACCCCTCCTTCCATTAACATAGGCTACTCCCTGACTTCTTGATCTATCTTGCTTTGTATTGAGAAACTGAGACAAACAGAGGGTGGACAGTTCCACTTTCCACTGAACTCTTACATTCAGAATAAGCACATCTGATTAAAAGCACAAGTCCTGCTTATACCCATGCTGACCCTGTTGTGAGACACCAAGTCAATATTACTTCATCTCAAAGTTTCCATGTTTAAGAGTATGTAAATGCCATGTCCTTTGATTGTTTAAAAGCAGAGGCTTTCAGTACTTGCACATGTTAGATAAAACGGAATAAACTGGCAACAATAAATTAGTCTGTCATCAGTTTGAATCAGATTAAATGAAAACCTAGTTTAACGCCAGACATGTAAACATCAGTCAGTACAAGCAGCTAATCTACGGATGGATGGTGCTTGTGAAAACTTGGAAACCTCGAAAGGAAATTGCCTCAGTATATTGGGTAATTAAGGTCTATGGGTTAATGTGGAAGTATGTCAATACTATGACATTACATTATCATATTATGAATGAATGTGTCTGCACCATGTCAAGATTAGCTAGGGGCAGACAAGTATGCCAAATTATCAAAACAACGGTAGATTGTTAGAGAACAATGGCTGAGCAGAAGAAAGAAGGGATTGCAGGACTCAGGAGCAAAGTTCACAATCAAACCTGCAGTTTGTTATTTACTTTACTATTTACAAGCCAATTTTTAACAAGCTCAAAATGAGCCTTTAATTTTCTTTTGCATCTTAACATTCACTCACTAACAGAGCTCAACTACAAAACTGTGCAAGTGAAATTTATAGATCTCCTCGGTCTGGGAACTTCTGCAACCCTGGCATTGGATTCGTACAAGACCCCAATATCCTTTATTGGCATTTTAGAAATTATAAACAGTATGCCTGTTGAATTCATTTAGATAAATCTGTATCTGAATTTTTAGCTCTCTATAGAATCATTATCAGCACCTGATAATGTAACAATTGTAGACTCACAGGGACTACCAATGTTAGTCGAGAACTCATTTAACAGCAGTATTTACATTTCATAGCTTGATTTTATAAGAAGACTAAAAAAACAAGAGTTTACTAAAAACAACAAAAAAAAGACTTCATTTAATGCAAGCAGTTCTGTTTCTGTTCACTGTTACTACTGAATATATAAGTATACCCAAATATGACCATTATTCATTTTCCACCGCTAAACATTTTAGATGAAATGGTGTTTGAAGGAGGAATAGCCTCTATTAATTGAAAATCTGGTCATCACGTTTTTACTGTGAATAACTGAGGACATCATAAAAAATTATTAGTTGATCAATAAAAGAGCAAAGCCAATAAAAATATATCTATTGTTTTGTCTTCTTGTGTCTTAAAAAAAGATCCTGCTACAAAATATCCATTTTATAATTTATAAAGCAAAAGCAAGGCACTAAAGCCCTTGTGGTTGATCCCAGTCATATTTGATTCAAAAGTTAATGCAATTATCTAATCATAATCTATATCCATCTAATCATTAATCAATTAGGTCTTTGTTGGCTAAATAATGAATTAGCTTAGAATGATTCCAGATCTGTTTTTTCTATAAGTATTTCTCTAAAACAAACATAGTATGAAAAAAAGTTTCCCCATTTCTCCGTGTAAAATTTTCTTATTGGCTTTTAACTGGACAATAACAGCCCTGATTACTGTCACCACTACAATCATATACTGTTCATTCCACACGTTCATTCAGTCTGAAATGGCTTTGCTCAACTCTGGAGTGACTGGTTAGATACATCTAAGTTTTACTGTTGGAGTACATACTGTGAGCATGTAAAACATCTTAATTGATTTAAATAAACGAAGTGATCGCAAAAGGATTAAGAAATTCCTCTACTATTATTATTATATTAAGAATGGTTGTAGTCCAATAAGAATGAAGGGGAATCGTATTTATTAGTAAACGCGTCTGTTTGTGGTAACATTATGTACTCGGTACTAAGTTAAGCAACATAGTAAGAATTTTTTTATTTACCATTTGAGAATAAGAAAAGCATTGTGAGGAGTGAGTGTGGTTTTCAGTTTAAAGGCAGTTTGACATATATCATAACCAGAACTTATATTTGACCTTCACTTATCCCACAGACTGTCAGTAACAAGAAAACGAGGTAAGCGCGTTTTATTAACCTGACTTCTGTTAACAAAACAATTCAATAAAAAAAGACAACTGAACTGGCATGTAACCATATAAACATTTGGGAGAGAATATGGGCGTCAATGGTTAAAAGTCAGTAATTTAGTCTTAATAAGTCTGATATATTAGAGGGGCGTTTAGTCAGCTTGCGTTAGTTAGCAAAGTTACTCGTTTTGTCGACAGACAAGCCAAAACAGTCAAGTGTGCTTGTTTAACTTTATAAATTGCTTGTATTTTGTATGTATGTTGTATTTTGCTAAGCTGTTGAACTTGTTGAATGGGTATGTTTGAAGCTAAGACGCTGTCGTTTTCATGTGAGCTAACACTCAGGCTAACTAAGTGCCTGTCTGAAGGTTTCATAGCTAACGCTTGTTAGCAACCAATAGCACACTGTTTAGTTAGCGGTGTTTTGTGGCTAGTTGGTGAATTAATCATAGAGACAAATAGGTGTAAATAATAAGTGCCAAGCTGCTACTGAGTGCATTACCTTGACAGAGTCCACTGGGTACATCACCGTGTGCTCTAGTATGCCTGCCACGGCTCCTGCTGTCATGTGGGTCGTTACGGAGACATGAGGTGGCAAGCTTTCGTATTCCGCATCGATATTAGGATGCTCATCGTCTTTACTTTTGATCTGCGACATCTCCAGCGTTGCCACCGCACGATCCGAGCTTAACTCCATGCGTGGTGAACTCTCACAGGCGGTCTTCTGTACAAGATAACGCTCAGAGATGTGTCGGCGGCATGGATAACCACAACATCATCACTGTTTAGTAGAGTTCCAGCGCCCGTATTACGTTTCACACAGAGGCGTGGCTCCCGTGGGTTAAACCAATCATATTCCATTTAGTGAAGAATTGGGTGGGTTTTCTGTGTGAGCAGCCAATAAAAAGTTCCCGTACTAGATTCCTCTCACGCCTCACAGCTCCGCTGTTGTAAGAATTTCTACATCCATGACTTTTGAATGGGCTTGGCAGAAGTGTAGTCTGCTGGTTCTGTTTGAATAGATAAGCAGGTGTGGTCTCCCTATCAGCCAGCATCTGTTCATTAATTTTATAGACAAAGTACGGAGCTATCCTTTGTCAAAATGGCATATATCTATAATATGTGGCTTATAAACATATTTGAAATATATTGAGATTTGAAAAATAATTAGAAAAGTTCTTAGGCAAAACTACAATAATCCAGAACAAATGATTATAGTCAGTCATCTGGTGATAGGAATCATGTTCTAATAACTTGAGACTCAAAAGTAATGACAAGACCAAGGATTTGTTTTCATTCACTTTTACTGATGTACATAGTCTTTTGTGGGAAATATAAGATGTTGAAACATTCAGAGTATGCATAATGTTTAATGGCATGTACATAGGCCTATGTATGATATTTTGTGTTACATTGTTAATTAATTTGGCGTAACTTCATTAATGATTAGGAATACATCTATTGGAGCAAAATGGGCATTTTACTCTAAAATAACCTTTGATACAGTTCACATAGGAACATAAAAAATGTTATATATTTAATATTTAACTATTATAAGTAAGTTTACAAAGAATTAAATCCTCAGTGACAAACAGGTTAAGTATAAAGCTAATGATCTCTATCAATCAATCAATCAATCAATACTTTATTAGGTCCCCGAAGGGCAATTTGTGTGCAGCCGGTAGCATAAAAGTGCAATCAGTCAACAACAACAAACAATAAAAATAGTAAAATAATAAAATAAAAATAGTAAAATAATAAAATAATAATAAAATAATATAATAAAATAATAAAAGGCAAGTTACATAACAGTGGAAACATGGTAAGATGAGAACATCACAGCACATAAAGCGACGCTAAAAGTAGCAAATTAACAACTATGATTTATTTAAAAATCCAATGGCTCTTGGGATGAAGGAGTTTCTGACTCTATTGGTTTTAAACTTAGGCACGCAATATCTCCTGCCTGAGCGCAATGGCTGAAACTGCCTGTGCAGAGGATGGGCAGGATCTGCAAGGATTTTCTTTGCCTTGCATACAGCCCTGCATTTGTAAAGGTCCCACAAATCACTTAACTGACAGCCAGTAATTTTACTGCACTCTTTAACTATGCTTTGTAAGCGGTTTCGATTTTTAAGATTTAACATGCCAAACCAGCAAAGAAAAGCAAAGGTAAGAGTTGACTCCACAAAACAGGAATAAAACATTTTCATAAAAACATTGTCGACGTTAAAAAATCTCAATTTGCGAAGGAAGTGCATTTTCTGGTGAGCTTTACTACAGACAGCATCAACCTGGGTGTCGAATGTTAATTTACTGTCCAGTACTGTTCCCAAGTACTTGTACTGATGCACCACCTCAACTACCTGTCCATTTATCAGGGCAGGAGGGAGGGCAGGAGTGGATTTCCTAAAATCTATCAACAATTCTTTTGTCTTTGACACATTTATGTGCAGGAAAGAAGACTGACACCACTCAAGAAAGTCAGTCAAGACAGGGCCATGATCAAGAACATCACCAGAGACCAGAGAAACTATGACAGAATCATCAGCAAACTTAATGACATGGCGGTTCTCATGGAGGCTTTGGCACATATTTGTGTACAATACAAACAACAAGGGAGACAAAATGCAACCCTGAGGTGCACCGGTGGAGGAAACCAGAGAGTCAGACAGAATGCTGTTGACTCTAACTTGCTGAGTCCTGCATGTTAGAAAGTCAATTAGCCATAGAATCAAAGTTCCATCCACATTCATATATTTAAGTCTCTCTGCCAGTAGATGTGGCTGAATTGAGTTGAAGGCTGAGGAAAAGTCAATGAAGAGCAGCCGCACTAACGTCCTTGCACCTTCGAGATGACTGAGTGTCAAATTTAGGAGGGTAGCGATTGCATCATCTACACCTCTACCTGGCCGATAAGCAAATTGGAATGGGTCAAGGATTGGATTGACACAACTCAGCAATTCAGACTTAACTACTTTTTCCAGGGCTTTCATGACCAGAGATGTAAGCGCGATGGGCCTGAAATCATTAAGTTCTTTGGGTGACCTGACTTTTGAAACAGGAACGATGACGGATTTTTTCCACAGGGCAGGTATCTGACAGAGCTCAAGAGATTTTGAAAAGATATAACAAAAGATGTCTGCCACTTGCTCCGCACAGTTTTTTAGGACCCGTCCCCCAATACCGTCAGGGCCAGGGCTCTTCCTCTCCTTTACTCCTTTAAAGAGTTTTACAACCATAACTCGATCGACATGGACAGTGCTTTTTGGCTCAGTTACACTGTTCTTCAAAACTGTCAATTCATCCCTGAAATCATGAATATCAAACCGATTGTAAAATGAATTAAGTTTGTTAGCAAAGCTAAAGTCAGATCCATTATTTACTCCAGTGCTGATAGGATTCTTATTAGAACCCATCCCCATCATGGTTTTCACGCCGTCCCAAGCAGAGCGAGAATGTCCTGAAGTAAACAGGCTTTGCACTTTATTTTTATAATTAATTTTGGCAATCTTTATATTCCTTTTCACCTGCTTCTGAAGTTCATTGTACAAAAACAGGTTCCCAGCATCAAAACTCCTATTCCTCTCTATTATTGAATCTCTGACTTCTTTAGAGAACCACTGCTTATTATTGGGGAAATTGAAACAATATTTGTGGGGAATGGCCAAATCCTCACAAAACCTTATGTAGTCAGACACAGTTTCAGTTAATTCATCTAAATCTTCACAAGCATCTTTGAAAATGTCCCAGTCGGTACAGCTGAGGCACTCCTGGAGACACTGGGTGGAGTCATCAGACCATATAGGAACAAGGCGGCGCTCAGGTTTGCTCCTTTTAAGGATTGGCCTATAGTAAGGCATCAAGTAGATGACGTTATGATCGGACGTACCAAGTGGCGCTCGGCGGAGGGATCTATATGCCCCTTTAATCGAGCCGAAACATAGGTCAAGACATTTCATGCGTCGTGTAGGGCAAGTTACATATTGCTCAAAGCCACAAAGTGATTTTGCTGGGTTACAATGATTAAAATCACCCATTACAAGATTGGGCGCTTCAGGGGAGATCCTCTGGAACCTCCGCACAATGTTTGAGATCGTCCGAGTGGCTACGTCAGCGTCGGCCCTCGGGTGGATGTAAACAAGAGTCACAAACAGCTGGGGAAACTCACGTGGCAGGTAATATGGGCGCAAAGAGATGGATAAAAGTTCAACATCTGGAGTGCACAGCGACTCCCGCACCACTATAGTCTTGCACCAACTTTTATTGACGTACAGACAGACGCCCCCTCCGAGTGACTTACCGGTCACCCCGGGGTCTCGGTCTAATCTAAGTGGCGCTCCAAACCCAGCAAGCTCCAACTCATCGTCGGCATCGTGAGCCTTAAGCCACGTTTCCGTAAGGGCAATAAGGCAAGAGCTTTTGTATTCCTCGAGGAACTGGACATTAGCTCTGAGCTCGTCGATTTTCCCTCGCAATGACTGGATATTGGACAGCGTGACGGTGGGAAGGGGGATACGGCGATGGCCTTCCCTCTTCAGCCTCTGACGGACTCCACCTCGGCGTCCCCTCTTCCTCCAGCGGACGGGTTTATATGCAGCATTCTTCCCCAAAGCTGGCTTCCCACGGACAATCTCCGTTGGAAATACCGCCGATGGATCAAGTGACCCCACATTGGAGTTCTGTAATAAGAGAAGAAAATCCCGACTGTATTGGATTCCTTCTCCAACACACATGGACCACGCCAGATGAAGCAGAAAGGTAAGAACAACCCAATGTCCAAGTAGAACCATCTTGGCGTATGCGCTGTACTGTGTTGATGATCTCCTATACCGTGTTTACAGATGATAAAAGTTCGTAAAAAGTCCATAAAAAAAAACTTAGACGCCACAACCACTCAGCTCCACACACTCTGCTGCTGCTGCTGCTGCTGTCGCCATAACCAGCGCCATCTTCCCAACCAGCCTTGACAACCCAACCAGCCTTGACAACTCTAACCATCATTCCTACAGGAAGTCATGTGAACAGTCATATGAAATAGCCTGAAGAGTAGAAGTCTTCTATCAAAAAGATACGGCACATCCATGCTTTAGTTTCAGTTCATTCACATGTTTTAGTTTTAATTATTTTTTAATTTAGTTTTTTGGTTGCACTTTCTTGTCTCATGTTGCAAGTCAGAAGTTTAGGTTCATTCTGAATTTCACTTGGATGAGAATTTGTGTAAAGAAAATTGTTTAATTAAATTAAGTATACAGAGAATCTACTAGGCCTCTGTCAATCAGTCCTCATCTCTACTCCACAGAGTTCCTCTCAACCTTTTGAACCACTTGCTGGCCAGAGGACTTTATCCATAAAACATTTTCTGTTAATGCAAAAAGAAAAATATGCTACTAACCACTGAAACATAAGCACACCAGCAGACTACAAAGTCACTGTCAGTGTTGGTAAAGTACGTATCAGTGACTCAGCGTCATTGGAGCCGGGCATCTTAAAGGGCCACTTGTTCTGGCAATGTTTATACAGCTGATATTCACATGCTCAGTATCAGAGCTGCAGGAATGTTTGTCATTACACTTTATCTCACGGCATTTTATATTCTATCAGACTTACTATTATTATAAAAACATTATTGTTAGTAATCCTGTACTTCTGTGAATAAATTTACTCTCAAACATATCTAAGGCCTAGTGTTCACAAACTCTCCACAGCTTTTTTTCCTGACAAATCTATTCCTAAGACAAATCTGTGGTACTGCATGAGTTAACTACTTACTACAACACTTTGACACAAGAAAGCATGAAAAATGGCTCAATTAGAAGTACAAATGAGAAATATTAGAATGCTGACACAAAGTTATATTAGAGGGACTATAGGGTTGAATATGAAATGAAAAATGCTTCATTTTTCGCAGAGGGAGATTTCAACAATATACTGTGATGCCTGAAAGCAGTGAATACTTCTAAATACACTGCTCAAAAAGTAAGGGGAACACCTAAACAACACAATGTAATTCCAAGTCAACCACACTTCTGTGAAACCGAACTATCCACTTAGGAAGCAACACCGATTATCAATTTCACATGCTGTTGTGCAAATGGAATAGACAACAGGTGGAAATTATAGGCAATTGGCAAGATACACCCAATAAAGGAGTGGTTCTGCAGGTGGTGACCACAGAACACTTCTCAGTTCCGATGCTTTCTGGCTGATGTTTTGGTCACTTTTGAATGCTGGCGGTGCTTTAACTCTAGTGGTAGCATGAGATGGAGTCTACATCCCACACAAGTGGCTCAAGTAGTGCAGCTCATCCAGGATGGCACATCAATGCAGCTGTGGCAAGAAGGTTTGCTGTGTCTGTCAGCGTATAGTGTCCAGAGCATGGAGGCACTACCAGGAGACAGGCCAGTACATCAGGAGACATGGAGGAGGCTGTGGGAGGGCAACAACCCAGCAGCAGGACCGCTACCTCTTTCTTTGTGCAAGGAGGAACAGGAGGAGCACTGCCAGAGCCCTGCAAAATGAGCTCCAGCAGGACACAAATGTCCATGTGTCTGCTCAAACAGTCAGAAACAGACTCCATGAGGGTGGTATGAGGGCCTGACGTCCACAGGTGGGAGTTGTGCTTACAGCCCAACACCGTGCAGGACGTTTGGCATTTGCCAGAGAACACGAAGACTGGCCAATTCACCACTGGTCCCCTGTGCTCTTCACAGATGAAAGCAGGTTCACACTGAGCACATGGGACAGACTGACAAAGTCTGGAGATGCCATGAAGAATGTTTTGCTGCCTGCAACATCCTCCAACATGACCAGTTTGGAAGTGGGTCAGTAATGGTGTGGGGTGGCATTTCCCTCCATGTGTTCGCCAGAGGTAGCCTGGCTGCCATTAGGAACTGAGATGAGATCCTCAGATCCCTTGTGAGACCGTAAGCTGGTGTGGTTGGCTCTGGGTTCCTTCTAATGCAAGACAATACTAGACCTCATGTGGCTGGAATGTGTCAGCAGTTCCTGCAACACGAAGGCATTGATGTTATGGACTGGTCCGCCCGTTCCCCAGACCTGAATCCAATTGAGCACATCTGGGACATCATGACACAGACTGTCCAGGAGTTTGTGGATGCTTTAGTCCAGGTCTGGGAGGAGATCCCTCAGGAGAACATCCGCCGCCTCATCAGGAGCATGGCTAGGCATTGTAGGGAGGTCACACAGGCATGCGGAGGCCACACACACTACTGAGCCTCATTTTGACTTGTTTAAAGGACATTACATCAAAGTTGGATCAGCCTGTAGTGTGTTTTTCCACTTTAAATTTGAGTATAACTCCAAATCCAGACCTCCATGGGTTGATACATTTGATTTTCGTTGATAATTTTTGTGTGATTTTGTTGTCAGCACATTCAACTATGGGAAGAACAAAGTATTTGATAAAAGTATTTCATTCATTCAGATCTACAACATGTTACTTGAGCGTTCCCTTTATTTTTTTGAGCAGTGTATTGAAAGTTGAAAGTATTAATAACACATTTATTTTAATGTGTTATTAATACTTTCACACAATATATAAAAGTTGGTAAAAAGGAACCCAATAAACAAAACAAGACAAAATTATAATACTTGTTTTAGAATTTTACGTTATTTTTGGAAAAGAATATCCTAGAGGGACAAATGTAAGTTCTTATTTTTATTGTCATGTGTGCAAGGTATTAGTTTTTCTCAGTCGCTTTGGTGAAATTCTAACAGAATCAACATTTGCACAGCAGTTAGTGCATTTCTCAAAACATCTAGTACAAACTGCAGAACCTAGAGGACAACCTGCAATAGCATTTCACTTGCTTAAAAAAAGCAAGTATTTATGTCAACAAAACTGCCAGTGCCATGAAAAGTTCTGTCAACATTGTGTACAAGCAAGGTACTTGAATGACTTAGTCATGTTTAGTCTGACTAACTGTAATAGTCTGACTAGTGTTTTTGCATTAAAAGTCAGATCTTGGAGACACACCCTGAAGATGCCAGACAGCACTACACACTGGATGTACAGCCATTTGAAAACTACAGTAAAATGACAAGTTACTGTTTTTACCTGAGTAACTGAGTACATGACAGAATACATTTGATTTACATTTTACTTCATATACTCATTGCCATATTATGGTAAGTTACTCAGAAAAAAAAAAAAACACACTTCAACAAACATATCAACTCTGTATCACAACAGTAAACAACATACGGCTGTTAACATTAGATATATTTTACTGTATTGTCCATACTAAATTACTCCTTTATAAAAGTCTATCTATAAGATGAATAAATAAATCACTATTGTGCATCAAGACATTTCTATCTATCCAGCCACATATTTTTTATTGCCATCTCATCTGATATCATTCCTTGAGATTCAGTGAGGATGTAGGAAAGTATATCCTTGGGTGGCGAATCCACTCTTTGCAGGACATTTTGAATTGTAGCCTGGACAGAAGTGGCACCGAGTGTGGTCTTCTGCTGCTGTAACCCATCCGCTTCAAGGTGAAATGTGTTGTGCGTTGTTATGGTATTCAGCATTACTTGGTATTAATCAGCGATTATTTCAGTTATTGCATTGCCATCATCTGAAACCAGTCTGCTCATTCATCTGACAGGACATCAATGAGGAATTTTTATCCAGACACTTGCTATTTATTCTCTTTAAACTCTGGAGATGGTTGTGCCAGTAGATCTGTAGATTCTGAAATACTCACCCCAGCCTATCTGGTACCAATAACTACATTCAGTTAAACTGTCAGCAGCATTGTCCCAAATCTGATTAAGTCCATGTTATGTAATAAAATAATGTCCACAAATAAAAGAAAATCAGACCTATTCCATAAAACCTTTATTACTGTATTGCAATCGTACAACAGTTATTTCACATCCACATGTGAAAACAGTTCAATAGATGTTTTAAATAACAGGGCACATGCTTTCATTTACAATCGCCTCACAGCAGTGATATGACAGCTTCTCAAAATGAAGCTTAACTTAAATACCTTCAACAGTTTACACTTAACTGTCAGACAACGCAAAGTAAATCAGCGCTGTCTTCAGAGAGATAGATTATTTTGTCAAAATCTCCGAAGAATTTTGGGAGTTTCCTAACAGTGACAGGACATGTATTGCACTAATGTAGCATGTAAAGGCTTTTTTTTTTCTTCAAACATAAATAAGCAAAGATTTGGGAAAAGACACACATAGACAACAAAATAAAAGAAAACATTCGAGCTGGGACATGCAGTTCAACTGCATTGCAAAGTGCTTCTTCTACTAAGTATAAATCATATTGCATTTGAGGTTTCTGTAGAAATAGTGGGTGCTGCTTATTTAAACAAGAAAAAACACGTGATTACACATGTATAAAAAGGCATAAAGAAAAGTGAATGTTCACACATAAAAACTAAATCAAATGTCAATACAATATACTTCTGCAACTGTGAAATCCAAACTATATCCTAAGTCTTTATCCAGGTATGGAATAACTAGATAAAGAAGTACCGTTGTGATCGCTATCTTTAGAAATGAAATTTAAAAAAGGACACTTAGAAGCAGCTGCCATTTGACAACACAGACTGCAGACAAAATGACGTAAAACAGTTTTGAAAAGTAGAAAAAAATAAAATAAACATGAATATTTTTTATCAGAAGTCTTAAGACTCGTGAGAGATTATTGTAATTTTTCCAAATTCTAATGCCATCATTTAACACACTCTGGGATGCGACCTTCAAAGACTCAGAGGAAACAGATGGCCTCTCCGAGAGGAGGAGTGAAAGCTGATTTGGGAAAGCCAGAAAAGCTGTCCAGACTGTACAAAGTTCAGAGGTTGATGGGGAGTGCTGGTGAGCCAAGGCCTTCTTCCAGCCATGGCACAGAGGAGGGTGTGTAGAGCTTCACTGCACGCCGATGAATGCGGCGGAGTCGCAGTAAGTACAGCATAATGGACAGCAGTACGATGAAGAAACAAGCCAGGAATAAATAGTGATTGTTGACAAAGGAAAAGCTGTGCCGCCAGTGAGAGTGTGCTCCTTTCAGACTCTCCTGCTGGATGTCCCTGAAAGAGGCCAAAACAAAAATAATCTTCACAGCTCAGTTCTGAACACAAAGACCGAGTCAATGGAAAAAGGAAGCTCAGCTGAAGACCTAACAATGTTCGACTTCACAGATGACCTAACAGAAATAGAAAAAATAACATCTACTGAATATTGAGCAGTCTTGACTAATATCACCTTTTTGCAGGACGGCCACAAGCTTTTCAAATAGAAATTTATTCTCTTAAAGGAACATCTGCAAATTATAAAGATAATTGTGTTTTTAGGCTGTAAAACCTTTGTTCACTTCCTTGTTCAGTTTCTTTCCTCAGATCCATCCTTTTAGTCTGGGCTTCATTTTGAAGTGAGGATGGGTTTGAGATTTGTGACATTCCTCGACTGTAATAGAGCCCAGCTCTCTCTAATCCTTAGCGCTATGTCTGTTAGCTGCCAAATTGAGGAACTTTTTCTTCTCATTTGAAGAAAGACATCTGTTTCTATAGGCCGTCCACATTTACTGGAAAAACAGGTTCTACAAGATTCTTTTCATCGGGTAAAATTACATTAGATTTAGCTGCTAAATCTGACTAGGAGTAGGGCATATGTGAGAGAAAAAAAAAATCAATCTTACCTCAAAGGTAGAAACCGTGTTCTATAAAGTATAGCTCCAAGAGTCCATTGGACCTCCTTATCATAGACTAAAAGGGCAGTCTTCAGGTTTTTGTAATTTACTGGGAAAGAAAAGCCTGCATGCAGCACTTCATACATCCATGCCGATTTAAAACACTGGTACCTGTTGGCATATACATAAAGCCACTGATGAACATCTTGGTGCTCACCACGCATGTGGCTGGGCATCAGAGAGGGTTCTGTGAGACTTACTTTAGTCTGTGAAGATCTGCATGCGAGGCATACAAGCCAGAGTCAAAACGTTCCTTCAGTGTCTTCCATTGGGTGGCGCAATAGCCCTTTAAAAATTTGAACACAATGTCAGGACAGTTTCTTGTACCAAGACATCAGTTATATGTAAATGAACCCAATGTTACTCCCAGTAACTAAACCAACAAAGCTGCTATAGGATTATATGAACACAATTCAAAGGCTAAGTGCAGTCCAGTTTAACAGGTCTTTTTAGATTATGTTTATTCCCAATCCTCAACTAGTTTAAACCTCATTACATCTTGTTGCTACAAAACAGAAAAAAAAAAACATAAAAGGAAAATGAAAGGGAACTGACAAAAAAAAAACTACATCTTAAGAAAAACAAAACTACAAATAGGCACTGGGGATGTGATGGCAATTATAATTATGTACTAATAATTTTTTTTGGTTTATTAGAAAATGCTTCTGGAGAGTGGGCAATTTTTTTTATGTAACATTTACCTTGGCGGCCTGAGCATATCTGGAAGCATTATAATCGCCCCCCATGCGCAGCACGTCCTCTGTGCAGTAGTAGAACTCTGAGAAACCATAAAACTGACTATTGCTGTAGTCAATTGCTGGCTGGTAGATGCCGCTGAGGGAGGTGTGTGTGTCATTGGTACGGTTGAGGAATGGCTGCAGAATTTCTCTACACTGTTCAAAGTCTCCCGTGCCTCGTAGGAAGAGCCGCTGTGTCGAGGGTCCAATCTCATCCTGTAGGTCACTGGGAAGACAGGGATCCAGGAGGGGCGACTCTGCTGTTTCTCCAATGTGCTGACCTAAAAGCCTGAACACATCAGTAAATATAACGTTCACACTTGCAGTAATGTACCATGAGAATTCAGAAACATTAGTAAAGTTCAAATGAAATTCAAGCAACAGGTCGTGGAGCTCACTTGTTTCGAATAGCAGTATCCCTGATGAGGCTTTCCTCATATCTTTGGCGTGCTGCGTTTCCCCCAAAACCCAGGAAGGTGGACACATAAACACGATAAACATGCTCAGTGCGATGTGCGTCACACCCCAAGTTGAACTCAGCAAGTAAGTTCTTGGCAATTTCCTCCTATGAAGTAAACATATATTTAGCCACAAAAGTGTCACCTTCATACTGTAGTCATGCAAATCCATATGGGTTTAACATTCACACAAAAGTCATTTTTACCACTGGTCACATATGTACACATAATATTAAAAAGTTAAATAGATGTATATATATTCTGATAAGGTCTAAATTACATCTAAAAAAATGAGTTACTACATATCTGAATGTTGTATCAAGAAATGCAAGAGCAATTATGCAAAGCCTGCGACTGCACATACTGTAAATCGCTACAACACAAACAGAAATGTTCACATAAAACATCTACTGCATGTGGTGATGTCTGCATAACTTCATTAAAGCTCCCACAGATTAAATCCTGCCACAGGATCATGCAGCAGGCTTACAGTATGCCTTCAATAGTGATGAATGGAGAGCAGATCCTCTACACACGAAAAAATGGTGCAAAGAGGTTTAACCAGGGAGTGACAGAAGTTGGAAGGAGGAAGAAGAACACAGTGTGAGTGACAAAAACAAAGACGGCACAAAAACAGAATTGGTTGTGGATAATAACCTGCTGTGGAGAGGCAAAGCTTACAGTTTTGGGCACTTCGTATGCAATCTGTGTGGAGACACCCCCCATATCCAGGACACCAGCAGTCCTTTTCCTCATCAGTGATTCCTGCTGATCACTGCCTGGAACATGTACTTCAACTACAGGTTCCTCATCTTGTAAGATAAAACAGCAGAGAACTGACTGTGTTAAGCTGCATTACTGGAAGCATATTGTCCAAAATTCTTTGCATTAGGGTTAGGGGTTAGGATCAACATGCAGCAAATGAGCTGTTAACAGCAAAACAAGGATTCACCTCAGGAGTTGAGAGTACTTACCATTGTGTACGTGGTTAAACCTTCCAAGAACAAAGTTTATCCCAATCCACGCATAAACGCCTAGAACCAATGAATACGTTTAGTACAAAATCGTCTATGAGCAAATTAATAGTTTTTCCAATTAAAACACAAGTCCACAAGCAAGTGAGGACTTCGACACCCGACCCCAATTTAACTCATACATATGGTTTTACATAGTTTTAAGGGGTTCTGAGGAACAACTAAAAGGAAGTGTTACAGGGAAAATGAAATAAGTAATCAAAGTTCCTGTATTGCATCAAATATTTACCTTCTTGTTTTCCAGAAATCACCTCCACATGAGAATCAGAGAAGAGGAAGTTGAAGTGGACTGGGATATCTGTGCGTAGATCTTCAAGAAGTGCTTCTTGTTGACTAATGATACACAAACACAAAAAATGATTTTACTTTTAGAGAATAATTCTAGTAAGTGTCCTTCAACCCCAAAGTCAGAATTTTTCTTGGAATGAAATGTCCATATATCTGAATTTATGACCATCAGGCCCATCTTCACCTCTCAGGTAGGATTCTCATTCCAGCTGTGCAAAGGATGTATAAGGGGGTTTCCTGGTGCTTATTTTTGGGGATGTGTTGAGCTGCAAAGCTGAGAAGTGGGTAGATATAATCACTGGCTTTCTCAGGTGTTTTAGCCAATTCAGAAATACCTAAAGAAAAGAGGAAATGAAAACCGAAATATCACCAGTACTTCAATCATAGACTGAAAATAATTTAAATGCTCCCTCTAAACAATAACTGAATTAATTAAAAACTAAGCACTGAGCATCTCACCAGGTTTGATCTTCATGACTACTGGCTTGCGGTGTTGATCTCGCATTTGTCGGATGTCTAGCAGTTCATGTGGATTTCCATTGTGTCGTGGCCAGCAATACACAAATATCCTGGAGCCACTGCTGCCACAGTCCACTACCAGACCATAGTTCAGGTTGGGGTTGCTGGTATCTGTCACATCCACATCAGTAACCCTTGCCAGGTGCCTTTAGAAAGAGATGTAATATTATACAGTAACTGAATATGATTACATCCACACTTGGACAGTAGATGTTAGATTACCTGTGGAAGTGATTTTCCTTATTGATCCAGCTGGCATGTCCTTTTCCACCAATAAGCAGCAGGTAGAGTATCCCTATGAGGCAGATCACTAAGCCAAAGAAGATCAGCTGTCTAAAGGAAGGTATCAGAAGCCGGGGAAGAACTTGGCATGACAGGCTGAAATGCCATGAGGCCGGGAAAAGGCACGAAAAGTTGATCCTGTTGACAAATTAAAGGATGCAAAGCCTCAGCAAGGTATGCAAAACTGCCAGATTAGTGGCGTTTAACTGAATCCATTAAATCTACCTTCCCATGATGCAGGTTTCTTCTTCCTATTGATGTTTAAGTCAGTCAGTTGAAGGAGAAAGAGTGGGCTCATTCCACTGCTTCATCTTCTTCTGCTCATTCATCATCATGACCTTACAATAGAAAATGTAAAAGTTCAGACTGTGCAAACATCTGGTGGACGTCTGGTCACGGAAAGGCCCGAGTACTCACACAAGCGCATACACATGTTCACATTTATGTAAGACATGCCCATGTACACTTATGGAATAAAAATACAAATTATTCGTATAGAAGGACAGCAAATAAACATTTTCCAATTATATTTACCATTTTAACAATTTCACTGTCGCGTTTGTGTTTTCAATTTGCTCGACATGGTAACTACCATGTTCAGAGCAGGCTAAAACCCCGGAACTGACATAGTACCTCCATAACAGTGATGTTCTGTGTTCACAGCATAACATGTATTTCTTACTTACAAACAAGCAGATAAAATCCAGCTTGTCCGAAAAAATTAAACATCTTAGAGTCGCCGGTTGGTAGCGGCTGGCTAACTGACTCGAGACGAGTGACACGGCTCCGGTCAGTGACGTGTTACTGAGTTTATGGTGTGTTTGATTCTAATGTTTGCGTATCCCGGATTACTGAACCTGAAACGTCTGTCGTTTGTCTCCAGTATTTTCTTAGGTTCTTTTTTTTTTTTTTTTTTTTAGCAGACAGAGAATTGGAATGACTGGCATTACTTTATTTACATTAATGACAAGAACACAATACAACACAAAATAACGCACTGATTTTCACAAGATGTTTAAACTCGGACGGTCGACATGCTTAAAACCATCTCCCCCTTTTTTCCCCCAGTTAATGTGATGCTGCAACCAGGGTTATGATTCATTACTGCCACCCACTGGCTGGAGGGGTTCTTGGGACTTTCAGGGCTTAAATATTTATTTTTCCGCAATATTGTGCAACTCCTTATAGTTATGTTATTTTTTACCACCTTTAAATTAGTTTCTCTGAATACCTTTAGATTAAAGTAAATTGTTATGTTTTTAGTTTTTTGATCAAAAGATCAAATGACAGATGTGATTTAACTGAAAAACACAATTTATTGCACAAAAGTTGCACAGTTGCTTTTTAATTGTTAAAAAAAAGATCAACATGCAGCTCACAAAACTGTCCTACATGTTTAAAAGACAAGTATTGACATATGCAAAAATGTAGAGCAAAAATATAGATCCATGTCTGTGTTAGAAAAATACAAATCAGAGCTGTAGTCAACAATTCTATGATATTGAAGCAATTCACAGAACTGGAATGTTTTTTTTTATTTGAACAATCAAAAACATGGTCTCTTCATCTGTCAGTATGGACTCATATATTAGAAGCTTACTTTTTGTTCACTCTGCCCAGGCCACCTGGGCTTTACTGAGCCTCTTGCAATACAACCATTCATTTTTATGGATTTGCCAGCAGTAACTCAAATCCACAAACTTCAGCCTTGTGCAACACTGCAATATACTTCTCACAGTTTTTATCTGTACATTTGTTCGCTGTAGATCAATGTGCTGTATCCGCGTAAGTGGCATAGTAGGTAAGCCTGAGGAATCTGTCAAACGATGCATATTCAAATCAACTTTTTGAAGCGTATTCTGCAAAACACAGTTCACGGGGCATGGCAGGGAGACCAGTGAGAGCTTCTCCAGGAGAGGAGAGCCATTCAGAAGACATTTTAACACCTTCATCAAGGACATCAGGGACATTGCAGGCCTTCTTTGGCTGTGGTCATGGGAGAAACTTTAGACATTTTGGAGACACAAAGAGCACAGAGGATTAGTGATAGATGGTCATGGTACTTTTAATTTATAGCTAACCTGTGACAAAAGGCCTCTGCAAACTATATGGCTGTGTAAAAGCAAACATCTCAGACTACCTAACACAAACACAACCTGAAAGCATGATTATATGACAGTTAAAACCTTTGTATTTGGTTTAGAAAATCAGTCGAAACTAAAGAATCTGTGAATTTGTTTAATTCTTACACTGAACACAAACTAATTTTAAATGTCCCGTCATTTTGTTTCATGCTGCAGATGGGAGTTGTACAGTCATTCATGGTGAGAAACTTCTCAGAAGAAATCAGCGAATCAGAGGCTGTAACTCTGGTAAAACTGTATTTTGATACTCTACTTTCTTTCCACTGGCCAGGTTGATCCCATTTTAAACTTGTAAGGTTCTGAGAGATTTTCTTTTTCACCAACTAAAAGCATGGTTTCTCTAATTAAAAAAAACATGTTTTAATGCAGACTTCATCCTTGCTGTATCTGTGCCCATTACTTTGTTTCATATGTGCCTCCTTGTCTCCTCCATCTCCTTGCTTGTTCCTCAACAACTGCTTACAGATCATAGAGAGAGGAGGCTTGTATGGAGAGCTACAAGACATTGTCCACAGTGGAATGATTGCAAAACTTTTTCTTTGCACCCTATCCAAAGGGAACTGGGTTTTAAATCTACACTTTATACCGAATTCAAAGGAAATATCTGCTTTGTCGCCAACAAATCTGACAGAAAAATAATTTAAGAGTAAAGAAAAGAGACAATTTCCAACAAAAATAATAATGCTACCTTACGACATCTTCTTACTAATTATTGACTCTCCTCACTTTCCAACCTTTGTGGCTGCATAAAAGATGCAAGTAATGTGAGCATTAGACTCTGCAGGCTTTTCATATTTAGCATCAAATATACCTTAGCAAGATAACTCCCTTTTTTCTATTTCGTACTTGTCAACAGCAGCCTTACCTGAGTGTGAGTGAGCAGAGGTTTGGCAGCTGTGGGGGGTCCCAAGCCTCTTGCTGATCCTCAGCTCGGTCATTTGACCACTCAGGAGGTTCAGCATAGATGAGCAGCTCTCTGAGTCTGGGACAAGACTTAATGACATCCATTAGTGAGGTATGGGGGCTGGTTTTCACCCCCTCCAGAGTGAGAGAAGTTAGGGAGGAGCCTGCAACTCGCAAGGCTTGGAGGAGGGCCATCAAAGAATGGGGGTAAAAAACTGAGAGGCTTCGCAGCTGGCCTGTCCAGGTCTGGAGGCCTGCAGCCAAAAGAGACCCCTGGATTCTCCCACTGTTGTCTTTGGATTCAGCGTTTAACGATATGGAATTAATGTTTGGACATAAACGGCCTAAACTGTCCAGGTGGTCACAAGTAACACCCCTGACATCCCTCAGGTGCAGGATAAAGCCACACTGTGACAAATTGTCCCTTTTCCCCCGATTTAGGTTATGAGAGCAAGATGGCCCTTCATTGGTGATTTCATCTTCCTCACTCTCACAGCCATAAGCCTCCCCAAATATTCCTCCCTCCTCTTCACTGTCATTCTCTTCATTCTCATCCACTTCATCAGCTGATGCACTTTTTCTTTTTTTCCTAGAACTATCCTGACCCTGACTGCGTAGTCTCTCCCTCCATACCTCCTCCAGCCTGGGAACTCCCTCCCTTTCAGCAAACTCATCTACCTTGCCAAACTCTCTGTGTTCAATGAGATAGCAAGCATGTGCTAGGTCTTCAATGGCCACTCTTTCCAGGCAAGGCAGGGAGAGAAGGAGGTAGGCTGCTGCTGCTGCGGCATCTCCCTCCTGTTCCCCAAACCCAATATCCAGCGCTAGTAAATTCCTAAGGGGGAGAGGGGACAGGGATGGAGGGGAGGAAGAGGAGAGAGCAGGGAAGGAAACAGAGGGTTGAGAGAAAGAGGTGCTAAGGGATGAGTCTGAGGGACTGGCAGAAGATGAACAGAAAGCCCCGCCACCAAGAGGAAGGAGTGCAGTTGGGGAAAGCAAATGACAGCGGGATACATCTAGATGTTGCAACAAACGGCAGCACTGGACAACCGTCTGGATTACATTCCTGTTACAAGGCATGCCAGCCAGGGAAAGGGAACGAAGAGCTGGTAAACAGTGCAGGGTTTCACAAATGACCTTTGAAGGCAGCTGCTGGGCTCCAGACAGGTCCAGACTCCACAGAGCCTAAAACAATTAAGAGCTTAAAAGATCCACTGAACATTAAGAGAGAACAAAGCAACTTTTACCATCTTCATTGCATTTACAGTCCAATCTGGAAATGTCTAACATGTAGCAAACAGATCTAAACGACAATTTTCACATAAAATCTGGTGCACAGATAAATATAGCATGCTTGGTGATTGGCATGAGAAGGACATATCTCCTTTCTGTCACACATGTTAATGACAGGAATATAAGTGACGTCCTTAATTTTACTTCTCTATTTTTCTATGCATCTTACAGAGAGGATATGTTGACAGACTCAAAGGTGAGACTCTTGCTTTTTGGATCTAGTAATTCAATGTGAACAACACAGGACTTGGTCATGGAAGTAGCAGTTTGTGTCCTACCTGGCAGCGGGCAGCAATATGAGCACAGAGGGCCGGGGTGACTAAAGTGGGACAACTTTCCAGGGATAGGTGTCTGAGCTGGGGGACCAACAGAAGGTGAAGAGCAGCCCGAGACAGCTGCTTTGTGGTGCACAGCAGACGAGTCAGCTCCTCCACAAGTTCACCAGCTGCAATGCAGTTATAGAAAATGTTGAGACAACAGATGGAGACACAGTGGTGACAGAGTTTATTCATAAAAAGTAATCAAGACTTTAAAATCTTGTTTTTGACATCTAAGAGCTTTTTGAAAAGCTCTATTGTTGTCTAGCAAATAAACCTTAGAAACTTACGCAGTGGATTGAAAGGCCCCATGATGTATCTAAATGAATAATGATCCAGGTAGTTATCTGCATAGTCTTTCACCCACACTTCCTTCATGTTATTGGCAAGGCTCAACAGACACATCCGTGCCAACGAAAGGACTGAGCCCTCATCCTGTGTTCTCTGACAGCTTCCCATCCCCTCCAGGTTCCTCAGCCTCCTGGGCTGAGCTTTTCTCCTGACACGTTCACCCGAAGCCCGGAAGAGAGGCATGGCTGGGGCTCAGCTGCTTCCGGGGCTGACTATACTGTATCTGTGAGGTAATAAACAGGTTATTAACAGGACAGAACCCCAAGAAGATATTTAGCTTGTTCTGTTTATTTTCTTGCTTTTCTTGGAAAACAATTCGCTGGGTTACTATGGTAACAGATTACTTTAAAGAATGCAAACATTTTGGTTTGAACTTCTGTTTCTAACCGTCACAGATAGCTTTCAGACTCCATCTTACTTCTTAATAATTCTTTTTCTCTGACGACTAATGCTAATTCATAACTTAAAATTACTTGTTACCTGCTTATCATAACTTAAATAATCTATTTGGAACTTTCTCCATGAGGTATATTTTATTTTTTAATCCCGTTTCTCCGCACTAGCGCCTGTTTAAAAGGCACTGCTCACAGCGTCAGTTAGCGCGTGAACTTTGAAACTAGCCAGCAGTTAAGTTAATAAATCTTTTTTTTTTTTTTTAAATTAGTATCGCACGCTTCATGCTACAAATTCCTTTATTCTCTCGTTTATTGTAGTTATAAGGCTCGTTTAATCTTTAAATGACTTTGGCATCTATGTTGACTGTTAGCTTTGTATTTTCATCAGCAAGTTCTACCTACCTTCCTTGTTCAACCTCCTCTCCTCCGCCCCCACGACCCCATCCCTCCTTTTTCTGCTTCTTCTTCTTCTTGTAGAAAGTTGAAAAATGGTGGATTATTGCCACCTAATGGTGTACACTGTAAATCAAAACTTTACTTGAAGAGAGGAAACTAGTGGCAGACAGTCTATGGGCAGACACTGCTTGTTCTTTTTTTTTTTTTAAAGGTATCCTTAATCCAACGCCTGTATTCAGTTGATCAGTCTCCTACATATCCATATTAGTTACAAGTTACAACAGATTATTAAATAACAGTCATTTAATTGAAGGAAGAGGTCGCTCTCTGGCCGCACCACATTAATGTCTCCATGTTGCCTTGTGACTAGTGTCGGCTGTGTTTAAAGTGTGAACCAGATGAGACAGAGGACAGTGGGGATCTTTAATTACTTCCATTAATCAAAAACTGGTAGATAATTCTAACCAACAGCTGATATGCAAAGTGCAAAAACAGTCATCTTGTATCAGGATAGCAAAAAAAAAAAAAAAAAAAAAAGCCAATAAGTTCAAATTAATTTGCCTGATAGAGTTTATTTTAAATGCTACTTTAAGGTTAAATGTACCTCGTCTTTGAGAATAAAATCTACAAGAAATAAAAAGCAAACAAACACTTGTTGAAGTTAAAATAATAATTTTAGTCTCTTTACTCAGAGCTTATGAGTAAATAAAAGATATTAAAATTAGTCTAATTTTTCAAACAATAAAAAATAACAATTAATTTTTTAAAGCATCATTATTATTAGTCTTTTTCAAAAGAAAATATTAATCACCTCTAATAACAGGTCACTTAAACATTTGTCCAGAGTCACTTTTGCTGGTAAGTCAGTCAGGTAAAGTTATAGAACTTGATCCTCCTGCACAAATATATTCATTTTACATTGTGATAAAATTTTATCGAGTCATACAGTTACATATTTTGCATTTCTTCAGAATGGATATTTGTCGGTTCTATGCTATATATATATCCATGCTGCGGTCAATAAATGTGTTAATTTGGCTTGAAAATAAATTAGTTTTAACTTGAAGTCATGTGCAAGTACCCTTCTTCTTAAAATTAACAAACAAAAGCAACGCCAAAACATCTCACTGACACACCCGTCATTCCCAGTTGGGCAATAAATTATATATCTCAACTCTCATTATTATGTCAACCTCTAACTAATCCTAAATAATCCCTAGCACCGTTCCCTCCACTATCCAACCTTCATGTTACAAAACAAACCCATTAATTTTCTACATAGGAACAAAAAGGATTCACACACCTCCACCACTTATTTGCACATAATGGATCCATCATACTTATATAGGGTTGTGAGAGACCAGTTTCTTCTATATCAACAAATGAAATTTAATTTGAATCAAAGAAAAGGTTCATTTTAACAATAAAACATTACAAGAAACTCAGCTAGCTCAAGCTACCTGAAGAATTTCTAATGTCCTCATTTTACATACTTATTCCAATCTTGAATTGCAAAACAATATTCCCAGCAACCAAGTCGTGTATTGAACTGGTTTTCTACCAACCCTGATGTAGTTATTATTTTCTTATTCTTATTCCTTGGATACAAGATCTGGGCAATTAACAGCTACGCCCTACCAGTGATCAGATACCCTGCTGGGATAATAAGCTGGCCAAAGGAGGAAGCTCAAACCACGGATGCAATAACACGGTGGCTGCTCACCATGCATGGAGGGTTCCACCCCAAGTCCAGTGTCCAGCGAATATACACTGGAATATACACTAAGTGCAAAGTAAGGGATAAGTAAGGACTAGTGAGCATCAAGGCCACAATCCAAGATGAAACATCCAAGCTCCACAAATACATCAGGAAGATGAAGCACTTGGTAAATGTCTCAGACAATGGAGTCTGGAGGAACACGAGATGGAAGAACCATTATGGGAGGAAAAGCTCCTGCATGGGATGTACCACCGGGAGATCACTGAAGTGTCCAATATAAAGAAATCCTATCAATGACTGGAGAGGGCTGGACTGAAGGACAGCATAGAGGCACTAACGATGGCAGTACAGGAGCAGGCCCTGAACACCAAAGCAATCAAGGCCCACATCTACCATACCAGGCAGGATCCCAGATGCAGACTATGCAAAGGAGCCTCTGAAACAATACAGCACCTCACAGAAGGGTGTAAGATACTGGCAGGAAAAGAATACATGGAGCACCATAACCGAGTAGCTGGCATAGTGTACAGGATCATCTGTCCAGAATATGGACTGGAGACCCCCGAGTCCCAGTGGGAAACTCCCCCCAAGGTGGTGGAGAATGAGAGGGCTATGATCCTCTGGGACTTCCAGATCCAGACAGATAAAATGGTGGTGGCCAACCAACCGGACATAGTGATCATGAATAAGCAGCAGAGGAAAGCGTAGTGATCGATGTATCCACACCCAATGATGGAAATATCAGGAAAAAGGAGCATGAGAAACTGGAGAAGTACCAAGGCCTCAAAGAAGAACTGGAGAAGGCCTGGAGGGTGAAAGCAACAGTATTACCCATAGTGATTGAAACACTGGGGGCCGTGTCCCCCACACTGGAAAAATGGCTCCAACAGATACCTTGTAAGACCTCAGACATCTCTGTCCAGAAAAGCGCAGTCTGAGAAACAGCTAAGATACTGCGTACCCTCATGCACCCAGGGCTCTGTTAGAGAACCTGAGCTTGAGAGATGAGCAGCAGCCAGGCCTACCCTGGGGAGATGGGAGGGGTGGGTGAGGGAGGAGTTTTTGCAACATTATCCTGTTGGGTCCTTGGGCAAGACCCTTTGCGCTATTGCCCAACTACATCATGATGAGTGGAAATAATGAAGCTAATATACCGGCTCAGACGTCGTCCAGTCAAATAAGATCTGCGTCACACACCGAGGAACCAGGGTGCTGTGATAACAAATGGGCTAATGGAACACAAAGTAGATGACACTGGACACGAGTAGCAAATAAGGTACTGTTGGAATGTTACTATGCAAGTAACCCTAGTGAGTAGGACTATATGAAAAGGCTGTGGAAGATATGGATACTTTGTTACCCACAGTCCCACAATGACACCGAAACACCTAGTAGCACAATGTTCCAACATACACAAATGGCCGCTGCTATCACAGTTAGAGATTGGGGAAATACAACACACTAATACTGCAAAGGGGACCATTGGGGAGGAAAGGTATGGGGGAGATAACATCAACTCCCCCACTGAGACTGGGTACCAAGCCCCAGAGATAGAGATAAGTGAGGGAATAATCAACCTCAGAAACATCATCATAGCTAAAATGAGAGTGTGCCACCCCTGGCACCCACTGGCAAGAATTAGTGATGTACCACCAGAAAGCCTTCTAACTGAGGTAAATGCACCAATAAGTACAATCCCTACCACGACCATCACTGAAACCAGTGAGCTGATATACAATACAGCAACAGTGATCCTAGAGAAACTTGGCCGACATAACATCCAGGGCAAGAAGGAGGCACCATGGAAGACAAGGTTGGAGGTTAGGCTACCATGTGGAGATGGGAGGGATGGGTGAGGGGGAAATTCATATATGGTACATATATGAACTCGCTGTTTTGACTTTGTCAACCAGTTCACTGTCTATATGGGTATATGGGTTGCTGTTAACAGACATTCTCCCACCACACAGCACTGCAATGTTCCAGCACTGGCACCGCTGTTGTGTCCTTGGCAACATATCTAAATTAGCTAAGCATCATACCCTCCCCCCCCAAAAAAGAGCAAAAATCTTAATTTCATTTTTTATTTTAATTATATTCATTTTCCAGTGCAAAATGGACTTCATTATATGAAACCCATTTTCTCCTTGTTAAAACATGAATTTTTTTTCTCAAAATAAGGTGAATTTAGCCTTTTCTCTACATGAAAAAAGAGATTTTGTAGTACTTTTTATTGAGATTTTGTATTATTTAACAAATCAAAGAATGAAAAAAAGCAGGAATTTTTGATAAATATTGTACTGTAATAAAAAAAACAACATTTTTAGTTTTCAGACATCAACAACCTGTTGCAGTTTGTTAATGCCTGAAACAAAAACAAACTGTCACTCATTTCTAAAATTCAGATCATTATCACAAACTAATTCCCATGATTCAGCCCTGAGGATCTTTGTCACTGATAAAATCATTATGTGAATTCTGAGGTAAATCAGGAAATTATTTTGTAAATAAATAGTTAAAGAAATTCACTTTTTACCCTTAACACTGCAGCACACTGGGCTATACTAAAAAAAAAGGAAAGACAAAACTGCAGGCAAGAGGATCGTAAAAAAAAAAAAAAAAATAGTATCATCATGTGCCTCTGCCATTTTAAATACTTTACTTGCTGCATTTGGATGGAGTGTACAGTGAAAATCTCAATTAGTTACGATTAGAACTCAAGTCACTTCCAGCTATTGACTCACAAAGCATTTTCCAGTAACACAAGCATGGAAATGGATCATCAAAACACTGCAGTCAAACAGGTCAGGCGCTGCAGCTTCGTCACACTGAGAAGCACCAATTCTTATCATTATATGTTACAAATTTCTGAGGATAACAGTCACAATAATATAAACAGGTAATTGAAAATATATCTTTTTTTTTACCACAGTAAAAAGATCATAGCAATCTCCATTTGTATTGAATATTTTAAATAAGTAAAAGCATGTAAAAAAGTCCAATGTCTATGTGAACAAAAAGGACATTTTAAAAGTGCCGTATTAGTTGAAGATAGTGTATGAGAATCAGGAAAAAATTACAATTAAAGCATAGCAAAAATATGGTGAATATGCACATTCACAGCACTTTGTAGGTCCCTTCTTTCCAAATTAAAAGCCCAGTAGGTATTTTAAATACTCCAAGGACCAGCCTGACTTGAAGCTAAACTGACCTACTAAATTCCATCTTTTTATATCTTGGTCTGAAATATTTATTTCTACACTAAATTTCTTTATGATTCCTTTTTTCCTTCGTCAGTTATGCCCTTAAAAAAAAAAAAAAAATCAGTCCTGAAAGCAACAGGGCATTTTCATGTTTGTGATTCTGAGTGGTTCACTCTGTGAATGGCACCACCTTCCTCCCAGCAACAAACACCTCCACTATGTTACGGTCATCACCTGTCAAAGAAAGAGGAAAATGAATAGTGACACACTTGAGAGACGTTTATTATGAGGAACAAACATAAAGCAAAAGGAAAAGTGACACTCACCCACATTCAAAAATTTTTCCAATAGAATCTGAAATTTAAATAATTTTCAGTTAATATTGAAACAAACTATGTTTTTTTTTTTTTTTTTTTGTTTTTTTTTTTGTTATTATAAGTTTGTATCTAAAAATCAAACTACCAACTACCAAACTAAATACCAACCTTCGGTTCCTCGAGCTGAATCAGGTCGATGGGTCCGCCAGGAGCAGCTACATTCACCCTCAGGGCATCAAAGTCTTTGCCCACTTCAAAGTTTCCTGTTTGGTTATCTAGGGACAGAGCTACCAACACCAAGCACACAATTACGAAAAGAAAAACAAAACTCTTAGTTTTTATGGTATAATATGGTAATATATATTGAATGATGACAATTAACAATCAGGAAAAGAAAAAAAGAACAACTTTGATACTTGGTATCTGTGTATCAAATCAGGCATATGAGTGTTGGGATTGGATTAAAATATATGTGTTTGCCATATCAGATGCATCAGCTCTCTTTGAAAAACTGTTGCAATAAAGAGCTAGTTCAAAGCTTCAAGTGGACGAACCCCATTGTTTTCTAATTGTATGATTAGTGTATCTTCACATGTAATTAGAATTTGCTTTCAAACTATTACTCTATCAGAAGATTTATGTTCATAATATATGTAGAACAAAGCTATTTCAAAGGGATTTTATTTGTCTTACCTTGGCTGCCTCCCAGCGTGGCCAGCCTGAACACTTCCACAAAGGAAAGTGTTTCATGTCCTGGATCCTGGATGGTGAGGACTTTGGATGCATCCAGGGCTTTTCTTACAGCATCAAGCATAGATGAAGAGTAGCCTCCTGCTACATCTAAGGGAGCATCACAAGCAAGCAAGCAAACAGACATAAAAAATCATGTGGAAACTTGGAAAACCTGGCACATCTAAAGTTTCAGATTTTCATCAGAAAATATTTTTCTACATTATTAATACTATTATCTGGTTTGAATCTGCATGCCTATCTCTCAGCTGACTGAACTCCCTAAACAACAAAATGACTGCAAAGCCAGAGAATGCTTCAAACTCTTAAGATGTGTTATAAACATAGACTGTATGGTTATAAAACTTAAGTTTCAGAATGAGTACAGACCTGTACCAAGTCCCACTTTCACTTTGTGATTTAGGACATTGCGAACATTTAGCACTCCGCTGCACAACCTGGGTGGACAGAAACAAAAAGTGTCATTAAAGTAACTGTAAAATTTACGTACCCAATAAAAATCTGCTTTCTTTCTAAACTACATTCAAATGAATGTTGTGCTCTAATTGCAGCTGTCAGGGTTTAGTGTACTGTACCAATTTTCCCATAAAATCTGGTGTTCATTTGGCTTTGGTTCATAAATAGTAATTCTGAGCAGAGACTTACGAAAAGTTGGAATTAGGGCAATGCGACAAAGAGGCTCCTGTCTCCCTGAACAGAGCCAACTCTTCATCACTGAGGTGGCAGCCATGGGCCATCACTGTCTGTAGAACCACCCACATCACAAACAGTTTCAGCATTTGACAGGTTTTATTTTTGCTGTAACATTTCTGCACAAAAATATCTTTGGCTGGATGCATTTTCATCTCACCTTGTCTGTTAGCAGGTTGCATTTGTGATAAACATCTGTGTAAGATTCAGAGTCAGGAAACAGGCTCTTTACAAGCTCCACTTCCTCATTGTTTTCACTGATATGACTCTGGAAAAAAAAGAAGAAAGTGAGAACATATGGAAAATGTTGAACAATCTATTTGTTTTAAAATCCCTGTGGGTTCACTGTGCATGCTCAGGATGGGGGATCAGATCAAAGTCATAATTCGATTCAGTCTTTTGGTTTTCCTTAACTTGGCTCTTTGTTGTGAACTAACTTAAACTGATGTGTATGTGAAGTGCCTGAGATGACATTGTTGTGAAGTGGTGCCATACAAATAAAGAAGAATTAATTTGATGAATTGAACTGAACTGAACTGAACTGAACAAATGAAATGAAATGAAATGAAATTAAACTAAACTGAAGTAAACTAAAGTAAAGTAAACTAAACTGAACCGAACCGAACCGAACCGAACCGAACTGAACTGAACTGAACTACATTGAATTGAATGATCTCTGTGGAAACCGTTTCCTGGTTTTGTTGCCACAGTGAACTCACCTGAATGTGCAGGTTGTTATTCTTAGCAATTGCTCCCAGTTGTGAAAGCAAGGCTTCTGTGCAGGATGGAGCAAAACGGGGAGTCACCACTGGCTTCACTAAGCGATACTGTCACAAGTCCCACCCCCCAAAACAAGTTGCGACAGAGAGAAACAAACAAACAACAATGTGAAGCAGTTTTATTTTACACCACTGATTAATTTATTTACTGCTTTATTTGCTCTGTTTACTAAATCACACAATCTTACCTTTTTGTTCAAGAGCTCTTTGATGAACCTTGGAGGAGCAAAACATAAATTGTCAATTAATCTGTCCACATTTATAAGCTCTGCATTTTCACACCTGCAGTACTACTTGAAGTAGTATATGTAAAGGGGGCAGCAGCTGTAAACGTCTCTGCACCATATCTCAGCATATGTCTCAAGAGAAGTTTATCAGGCAAATGTTACTTCAGAATCAAGCATTATCTAAAGTGATGACTATGAAGAATAAATTGTTAAATGAAAAGTATTAGTCAAGGATTAGCACAAGAATTGCCTCATAGTCACATGAGCAGTTGGAACTAACATGTTCCTCATTGAGAAAGCTGATTGAATTCCCTCCAAGAAATCTTCTAAAAGTAAAGATGACCTCATCTCACCCTGAGACTGGCACACACAGAGTTAATCTACTGTAACTAAGATGTTCTCTCAGGGAATTTCCTCCCTTTGAAAACACTTTCTGTTTCACTCAAACAAGTTTTCTTGCAAACATACCATTAAAATGGCATGAATTCCAAAGCATCAGATATGTTGTACATGTTGTCTGGATGGAGTCAGCACACTCTTATGTGCCTTTCAATCTTTAAACTGGCTATGTACAATGATTTGAAAAAGCCTGTGTATTTAATTTGACATTTCATAGTGAGAATGAAACTTTTTCCACAACCACACTCATGGTTGATACCTACCTATAGGCTTCATCTTGAGACTCCTGACTGGTTTCTTTGTAATGTTTCACAGAGTTGTTTCTGTCCATGCACACCTTTCCGACCAGTGCACGCTGCCCAAAGTCATCTGAAACAACCAGGAGCATTCAATTACTTTCCTTTCCAGGTTCATAATTTTATTTAAAAGATGCGTACCAGAAACATTCAACCCATAGAATTTTTCTTACACTGTAAATCAGCCTATTTTTATTGTTTGAAATACTCAGTTTGAAGTTCTGTTTCTTTGAGGGAAGGGACCAGACTCCTCTAAGTGCCTAATTGATGTGTGACATGGTGATGTTGACAAGCAACAGAAGAAAATCAAGGATCGCAAATAAGGTAATAATAATAATAAGTAACTTTACAAATTGTAACAATTTTTATACACAAAAACCTCCTGCACAGCAAAAAAGGAATATTCAAAAAGAATTGAAATATAGAGGGCCAATATGGACACTCCTGTGATAAAATCGCACCAACATTTAGCTCTCGACCATCATTCTAATTTCTTGAACTTTTGAACTCACAAAGCTTTTCCACGCTGAGCAAGCCCTACAGCAAAGCATTTCACCAGATGCCTGACTCTGGGACAGCAAAGTGGAACACAGTCTTAATCAATGTTGTTAGTTATGTCGGTGTGTTTCCTGTCATGACAGGCTGTGAAAGTCCCCCTGTCACAGCTGTATTTTCTACATGACCATGGAAATGCTCAAACACACATGATCTGATTGATTAATTACAGTTTGAAATATTTCTCTTATTTGATTTTGTTCAGTTTTCACAAAATACAGTTTAACTCATTCACCTCCATCTGCCATAAACCTGAAAAGAGATATTACAGCAGGTTTAATTATTTAAAACCACTAAAGTACAACTATGATTGATGGCATCCCAAACCAATGTAATCATTTAAGGAGAACCAGTACTTTGACCCTGGTATGGGCTATGCTGACCAATTGGCATTTCTTACTGGAATGCCTAATAGAGCGAGGACACAAAACAGCTGTCGAAATAGCTGATTTTTCCAGTCATAACCAGTCAGTGTCTGCTGTAGATATATGTATAGTAAATGTTCTCGGTTTTAATTAGTTAAGTATTACATATTCTGTACATGATCAGCACACTGGCTCATGGAGTCTTTGTGATACTATAACCAAGGACATTCTGTCAAATTAATCAGAAATGTGCATACAGCTCAGATTTCCTTATAATACTCTTGCATGCACTTAGAAAGTACACAGAGTTAGCAGTACATAGAATTAAACTAAGCCTTATTGTTACATGCAGTGTAAAATACTGAAACATGTATATTTGTTCACATGTACGCTTATGTTAAACAGAAAGACCAGTGGGTCAGAATAGTACAAAGTTGAGAGATCATTGACCTCACTTATATAGAATGTCTGTGTAAAGCTGCCAAAGCTGATGTTCAATTCACCTTGGTTACGTTTCACATTTATGTGAGCATGTGCTCTGTATTATGCAATGTGGCACTGAAATGATAAGGATAAGGCATAAAGGTGAACGATCATTCTGTTTTTACAGACATATCAGCTGAGCAAAGAGTAAGCACTGTAAAGAAGACTTAACTGTGCTTACACTGATTAAGTGATGTATTGTATATTCCTCAATAGAGTCCAGTAAAGTTTGATCTGTGGCTCTGCATATAACAAAGATGTAAGATCAGACAGAATAACTAAAGAATGCTTTTTTTCCAATAGGCAATTCATAACTATGACAGTCTAACGAGAAACTTAAAGAGAACCCAAGAGTTTGAACAAAGGCAATGGGACTTTTTCTCTTTGGTTCTCAAAGAGGTTTTTGCTTCCATGACTGTAATGGTTACAGTGTCCAACATGCTACACACCTTGTGATGATCACACAAGTGGTATAAACTGAAACAAACCATACAATAGCCAAGTGAGTTAGTTATACATGTGGCTTCAACATGCCATTCAAGAAAGAAATCTAGTTACCTTTATTCATGTTTTTTAAGTTACCATGGCCCTGGATGACTGAGGATCTACACAAACATACTTCAGTGGAAGATATTATGACATTTGTGGGTTTGTCTTTCCTTCAGTTTTAAACATTGTTTCCAATGCCTCCAAAAAATAAGGCAGAAGTCAAAATAGAGAAAATATTTGCAAGTATGTAAATCTCGCATCATGAACCTGCTGGTATACATCATGTGTGGTCTTTGACTAATATTTTTATTTTAATTAGTCTCTGTTACTTGTTTGATTATTATTTTTTCATCAGTACAAGAAAAAGAACTCAAACATTTAAAAGCTTGAAGCTTGAAAATATAGAGTTAAAATGTTTGTATATATGTGTCAGGTATCTTACTTGCAATCTGACCCAACAGAAGTGAGGCATCAGTGTGTATGGTGGCAAAGTAACACGCTGTAGTGGTTCCATTTCTCAGGGTTCTTTTCTGTAAGGCACAGTCATGAAATCACAGCATTAACACTATCATGCAGTCTCAATTCTTCTTTATGGAAAAGGTGCCACAAAGCTTAATTTTTCTGTGTCTTTTATTCCTAAAAACACAGCCTATTATGAAGCAACAGTACAAATCATGACAGATTATTTTTCAAGATGCAGCCAAACTCACCACTACTTGAGTGTAGACTTTATGTGCAAACTCTAGGTCCTTGAAGCGTGACTCCACAGGGAAAGTGTATGTGTTGAGCCACTGGAGTAAAGGCATGTCCAAGGCTGTGCCAGCATAGCTGTACTGGGATGCATGGATGTGGGTGTCTATCATTCCTGGCATGAAGAACTCACTGAAATGCAGAAAAGCATTACAGTAGTTTAGATTATCATATTAAAAATTATATATATATATATATATATATATATATATATATATATAGATAGATAGATAGATATATGTATATATATGTATATATATATATATATGATACAATCTTTATGCTTTAATCCTTCAACGTACATCACCAGTGTGTTGACATGCAAGAGTAATTTATATATTTATATGCTTACTGCTGTGCCAGTTGAATGACTTCAGAGGGGCTGAATCCAAAGGTCTGAGAAAGTTTCTGTAATTCAAAGCCTTCCCCAATGAAAGCAATCTGATGACAGAATGGAAATCAGTGAAGAGTTAATGTTGTAAAATGTGATCACCAGAAAGTGTTTGCCTGGACTGTAGAGTAAACTCCCAGAACAAATATTACACACGTGTACTTATCAGTGGTGGAACATAATACATGCATTTGCTGAAGTACTTTACTTGAATACAATTTTTATTTATTTGCACTTTACTTCATAAATCCTTGTTAACATTTTATAGGTGAAGATTGTTTTACACTTTTGTATTTTGCAGATTCTTTAATATGTAATCCTGATAAAATATTAGATCATGCTGTATTAATTAAACTAACCAACTGTGTTGCACAGAGAGCTAACAAAATTAGCTTAAAGGTAGAGTATGTAAGATTTTCGATTTTTTTCTAAATAAATGAACTAATAAAATAACTACAATAATAATTAGATAGTTTTTTTTTAAACATGTAGGTTCCAGTCTGTCCATATTTGATGTGTTATTAAATTACAAGTTGAATTAATGACAAATGACAAAAAGCACTTTTTTTTTACTGGTAGGCAAACATTTAAGAAGGGTCTTTGTCATTAATTAAACTTGTAATTTAATAACGCATCAAATATGGACAGACTGGAACCTACATGTTTAAAAAAAACTATCTAATTATGATTGTAGTTATTTTTTTAGTTAATTTTTTTTTTTTAAATATTGAAAATCTTACATACTCCACCTCTATTAAGCTGCAACATGAAGATGCTTCTGGTTATCCTTTAATTTAAAACCAATGGTACACATAATTTATAGGCTGTTCATGTCCATGAGCTCTATGAGAACTTATACTTTAATGTCCAGAAGTTTAAACTTCAGGGCTTGTCAAACATCACGTTATTAAACCTGATTTTAAAATATAATCTCGATTAACTTGTACACAACAGATTTCAATATTTTTGGTTGCGTTGCACACCCTGTGCAACCGGTTGTACAAGAGGTTACCTGAACGTTTATCTGTTAATGTGCCTTAGATTTTAGCAACAAAGCTGTCAAAGTCAGCTGTCAACTGACATACAGGGTCATTTTTCAACTGAGAATTTACACAGCAATTAGTGGTAAAATTAAACGTTTTCTGAAACGTTTTCTGCAATTAATAAGAAATAGTCAGAAAATGACTTTAAAAATTACCAGACAAATTCGCTATTGGAAGATGAGATTGAAATATTCTTAAACTTTTTTTCTTTTTCTTTTTGGAGATACTATAGTGCTCCACCAACCTTTCCCTCAGTATTCACTCCCAGGAGCGCATCTTCCAGGACCTGCAGAGCCGTTTTGGTAGTCGAGTGGACAAATGTTCCCCTGTAGACGGACGCAAGTGTAGTTCTGGACTTCTCAGAGTTTGCCATGTTTCCACCACATCTGTCTTTATCGAAAGGGTGAGGTACCTGCTGCAGAAAGAGCGACTTTTATCCCTGGTCGGTCCGAACACCACCCACGAGGAGGCGCGCCTTCACCTGACTGCAAAGATCATCTGCGGCCAATGAAAATACAGGGTGTGTGCGTGTGTTTGCGTGTGTGTGCCGTGACATGCATCTCTTTAAATATGTTTTCGAATCATTTCCGGAGTATGGAAACATTTCAATTTGTGAGTTTCGCTAGTGTGTGCCAGTTTTGATTATAAATTTGCTCCGGTCAGATTATCATCTGAGGATTGACGTCAGTGCTCTGCAGGAAACCAGAAGACTGTCAGATCGATGCAATGACATGGTGCCTTTTTTTTTCTCAAAAATCCACAAATACAACTAGAAATGAATAAAATATACTAACCCAGTTTACAAATATGTCATTATGAAAGTTTGTTTTTTTTAAACTATTGGCTTTGCAGCCTGGTTCAACACGCAAATTTCTTTCAGAGGTTTAAATTGTGAACTCTTGAGTGCCTTAATGGACTTGAAATGATACTTGTTGGTATCATTGATATCAAGGCTCAATTTTAGGTTCACTTCTTTTCAATCTATCGATGCTCCCCCTTGGAGACGTCATCAGGGGACTGCATAAATTTTCATAGTTATGCTGATGACGTACGGCTTTACATGCCCATGTCACCTGGTATACCTCTCCTGTAGTGGACTCTTTTATTTGTATTTTAGATGGATACCAGATGACTTCTTTCAGCTCAACCAGGACAAAAGAGAAGTTGTAGTTATTGGTCCTGCATGGAGAGGAACTGGTTTTAAAACTTTAACCCAGTTGAAGAAGGACTAAAAACCCATGGCATCTTTTACAAAGCTCAGCTGCTCATCTGCTGACAAAGACCAGAAAGAGACCTCATATCACACCAGTTTTAAATTCTCTGCATTGGCTTCCTGTGCACTTCTGAGTTGATTTTAAAATATTTTTATTAGTTTTTAAATCTCTAAAAGGGCTTAACCCTAAATGTTCATGAGACTTGTTTCAGCTTATGAACCTCCCAGGGTTCTCAGGTCGTCAGAGGTGGAGCTTTTATTTATTTTAAGAGTGAGGACCAGAACGTACAGAGAGACACAGCCTGCCGGATGACCTGAGGGCAGCTAGGAGTGTTGATATTATATATATATATATATATATATATATATATATATATATATATATATATATATATATATATATATATATATATATATATATATGCATCGTTTAATATACATGGGTGCATATGGGTGTGTGTGCGGTTATGTTTATATATATATATATATATATATATATATATATATATATATATATATATATATATATATATATATATATATATATATACAAGCCCCAAGCACACAAGGCCACTGCTGAAAATTTCCACCAGTTGAGGCTCAAACCAGCAACCTTCTTGTTGTGAGGCCACACTGCTGCCCACTACACCACAGTCCTGCTCATTTTATGTCAATGTACTTTACCTATTATATTTTTAAGTTGGGCTGCACAGTGGCATAGCGGTTAACACTGTGGCCTCTTGATCCTCGGCTGTGGCTGGGTTTGGACAGTGGCCTTTCTGTGTGGAGTTTGCATGTTCTTCCTGTGTATGCGTGGGTTCTCTCCGTGTACTCTGGCTTCCTCCCACTGTCCAAAGACATGCATGTTAGGTTGATTGGTTACTCTAAACTGCCCATAAGTGTGAGTGGTTGTTTGTCTCTGTGTGGCCCTGCGATGGACTGGCGAGCAGGCTGTACCCTGCCTTTCGCCCAATGACGGGATAGGCTTCAGCTTCCCTGTGACCATTAATAGGACTAAGCGATTAGGATAATGAAAGAATGAATTTTTTAAGTTGTTAGGCCCGAGCACCTTGGCGGTGCGAAGGCCTTTTGTATTTGCAGTGTTTATTATTTTTATTCGGACACTTCGCGTGCTTTTTTGGAGGCCTGAACGTGCTCGAAAACTCACCAAATTTTGCGTACCCCCCCAAGGGAATACGAAAAATTTGATATTTTGAGGTGCTCCAGAATGTTTGGGCGAAACTGAACGAGAGCGCCACCTATTTTAGGTGCCCCGCCACTGCATGTCGTTAATCTTTATGAAAATTCATACACATGATCTACATGACAGGACAAACAAAAAATCCTCTTAATGTCATGGTGAAATGTCGACAGGAAGGCAGCCATTTTAGGTCAAAGTCAATATTTTGGCGTTTTAGCACCTCGCATTTTAACAAACTCGTCCTAGGGCTTTTATCCCACTGAGCCACAAATTGCTCAGGATGTTCAGGAGGCATGTGTGATTCAATGTTGTGTTATTTCTTCTAATAGGAGACTTAGTTTACGAGGGGCGGGGCCTCAAAGTTTGATGTCTCGCCATGAAAAATTAAACGGATATAACTCCCACATAAAGCAACATTTCTGCACCAAATTTGCTAGATATGGTGGCAGTCCTCTCCTACAGAGTTCTATCAATATTTTGATTATGAAATAGCCACGCCCCCTGGAGGTCAAAAGTGTTGTTTTTTGCTCACACACCCATAACTCTGGCTTGGTGGACACCACATGGCCCAAATTCACTCAGGCATCACAAAACATGTTGGTGAAGAGATCTGATAAAGGACGTTGCTCTACGCTGCACGGCGTGCCCGTGACGCCATGGCGAAGTTCCATGCGGCGGCGTGACATCATAAATCACTATAAAATTCTCAATTTTGATCTGATCACCCTAAAACTTATAGGGATTAATAAGGGATCAGTCCTGAACAGATTAATGTGACCATTGCTGGTGTAGACCTAAGCCCCGCCCACTTACAACAGGAAGTGGTTTTTTCCACGTTTGAGGGTCATGCTTCTAAGCAAATGGTCCAAAACACTTGAGCCTCCTCCAAAACATGTCAAACCCATTCATGATACCACAATAAAAACCTCAAGTCGCTACGCTAAACGGGACATGGCGAATGGCGGTCCAACGCCATGAAACAGGAAGTACCTGTGACCAAGCCATGGAACCTTGGACCGCCATCAAACTTGCCATGACTGATGACAGTAAGGCCCTGAACTAAGCCCCATTGAAACATTATGGAATAAATGGAGCATGTCTCCATAGCGCCCCCTACAATATTTCAATCAATCAGCCCCGCCCACTACATTGATCGACATGGATAAAATTCAGCACAGTTGGAGAACCTGCCAGTACCTTCAAAAAAGTCTCTTGGACATATGGGCTAAATTCAACAGGAAGTCGGGCATTTTGAAAAAGGTGCCATTTTTGGGGTCATTTCTTTGCCATGCATTTTAAACAACTCCTCCTAGGGATATTGTCCAACTGACACCCAACTTGCACAGGATGCTCAGGAGGCATGTGTGATGTAAAGTTGTGTTATTTCTTCTAATAGAGGATTTAGTTTAGGAGGGGCGGGCCCTCAAAGTTTTATGTCTCATTAACAATGACTTATTGCTAAAACTCCCACATAAAACAACATATCAGCACAGGAATCGACACATTTGATGCCGGTTCCATGATGAACAAAATCTACAATGCAATAATATGACTATGAATTAGCCCCACCCCTTGGCAACAAGAAGTGTCTGATATCATGAACCAGGAAGTACCTGTAACAAAGCCATGAAACCTTTGATCTTCACCATACTTGCCATGAGTCATGAAAGTTATGCCCTTAATAGAGTAAAATTAAAATATAGTGGAGAAGATAGTAAATGGCTCCATAGCGCCCCCTACAATATTTTAATTAATCAGCCCCGCCCACTACATTGACTGACATGGATATGATTCGGGAAACTTGTAGACCCTCCCAGTACCTTCAAAAAAGTCTCTTGGACATATGGGCTAAATCCAACAGGAAGTCGGCCATTTTGAAAAGGGTGCCATTTTTGGGGTCATTTCTGTCATTTTCTTTGCCATGCATTTGGAGGAACTTGTCCTAAGAATTTTGTCCAACTTTAACCCAAATGAGTCAGGATGCTCAAGAGGCATGTGTGATTAAAAGTTGTGCTATTTCTTTTAATAGGGGATATCGTTTAGGAGAGGCGGGGCAGCAAAGCAGATGTGATGCAATGAAAAGGAAAACTGACATAACTCCCACAAAAAACAACCAACCTGCACCAAATTTGCTACAGATGATGCCAGTCATATCCTTCACATTTCTGTATGTCAATAATTAGATTATAAATTAGCCCCGCCCCTTGGTGACAGGAAGTGACCGTTCATAAGGTCTAAATGGCCTGAAGTGCAGTCTGGCTGCACTTTAGGTTGAGAGAGGCATGGGAAGGATGTTGCCAGGGGAGGCGGTGGCATTATGCCGAGTGGCGCCATGGTGCGAGGGCCTATATCACCGCTTGCGGTTTTAATTTCATTTTGTCTTTATATTGTTCTTCAGTGTATTATTGGGAATGGTGAGGGTTAGGACAGCGCTCAAAGACATCGTTTAATATAAATGGGTGCATATGGGTGTGTGTGCGGTTATGTTTATGTTTATATGCGTCTATACAACTATTTTTATATATATGAGAAAATTTATGGTCATATAGATTTCAAAGGATGATTTGAAAAAGCCTGTGTATTTCATTTGAAGGAAGGGAAAAGAAGGGGCTGCTGGTGGTGGTTGGGTGTTCATCACACTTTTATGTGAAGCACTTTTAGTTTCGCATTTGTATGATAAGAGCAAATAAAATCATAAGAAAGATCTCATCAGTAGGTGATTTGTGGCTGTTTGGTGTTGTTTACCCAAATTTGGTACAAACAGCACCACAAAAACAAGAAAATGTAAAATATCCATAGTATTACTGCAAACATGGTCAACACTGATGTTTGATATGACTGTCACAACAGGTCAAAAGTTGTCTTGACATCTGTGAGCTTTTTTTCGATTTTTTGGATGATGGGAGTGGGGACCCATCAAGTAAAAGAGTTTTGCATCCAGTCATGAGTGTGGAAGCGGCGTAATGCCATGTGACGGGATATCAGCCAAAAAGTAAACCACATGAGCTTCATGACAGATGCATGCTTTTATCACAAACAGCAAAAGTTTTGATGAGGAATTACACAAGTTAATGCATTCTTTAGAACAGATCAAAGCCACATGATGGATGACAATGGATCATTTTTATAACACCAGCATGCGCACAGCATAGGGCTTCAATGCAACTCAAGGTCATCCTGCAAGGGAAAAGAGGACCTGAAAGTTAGTTCTAGTTTCCCTTCCCAAAAACACACTCAAGCGACTGGACAGGTCGCTGGTTCACCGCATGGCCCGAAGAAGTTTCAACACAAGAATATGATGTCATAAAATGACAAAACTGAGAAGTGTTTCTATTGTTAGGCGAGATAAGGCAAGTTTCTTTATATAGCAAATTTCAACAACAGGGTGATTCAAAGTTCTTTACGGAGACAATAACACATCAGAAAATAAGAAGCTTAATTTAAGATTAATACAAGAAAGCAAGGAAAAGGAAATCAGATTTGATAAAAACTATTAACATCAAGATCAATTCCAGCTTCAAAGAAACGCAGGCAGATTTGTACTTGAAGTCAACTTAAAATAGAATTTGAATAAAAACTACTGAAATGCAGCTGAGAACAGGTGGCTCTTTAACCTGGATTTAAATAAACTCAGTGTTTCAGCTGATCTGAGGCTTTCTGAGAGTTTGTTCCAGACATGTGGAGCATAAAAACTAAATGCAGCTTCTTTACGTCTTGTTTTGACTCTGAGAACTAATAAAAGACAGAATCCAGATGACCTGAGGGGTCTGATAGGTCCATATTGGGACAGGAACCATTCAAGGCCTTATAGACCAGTAACAGAACTCTGAAGTCTATCCTCGGACAGACAGGAAGGCAGTGTAGACTGATGTAGTCCACTTTCTTGGTTTTAGTGAAGACTTGAGCAGCAGAATTCTGAATTAGCTGTAGATTTCTAATTTTTTTTTTTTTTGAAGACCTGTATTGACACTGTTAAGCTTACTTTTATTGATATACAGTATACAAACTGAATAAACATCTTTCTACAGCATTATCATTTCCTTACTGATGTGATACATTGTAATAAACTACCAGTTAAGCATAAAAAATGTAGGATTTTGTTCCCTAAGCAGCCAAAAACTGCTTGAAACCAGCAACACTGGTTTATTTTCATAAATAAACCAGTAAATCTCACTGAGACACAACCGTCTCAATGAGAATATCAGCTTGCCTTGCTGATATCTCGGCATGGATGAAGGCTTGCCACCTTCAGCTCAATCAGTCCAAGACAGAGCTCATTGTCTGCCCAGCCAATACTTCCTTACATCCGCAATTAAGTGTGAAGCTTGACTCTGTCACACTTCTTCCTACGCCTGCTGTCCGGAATCTTGGGGTCATAGTGAACCAGTGGAACAGTTGACCTTTAAGGTCCACGTTGCCTCGGTTGCCCGTACCTGCCAATATGCTCTCTACAACATCAAGAGAATCAGACCATACCTGACAGAACACACGACTCAGCTGTTGGTTCAGGTTCTGGTCATCTAACGCATTGATTTCTGCAATTCCCTACTGGCAGGTCTGCCTGCGTACTCTGTTAAACCTCTGCAGATTATCCAGAATGCTGCAGCATGTCTGGTTTTCAACCAACTCAAACAAGCACAGGTCACTCCACTGCTAATCGCTCTTCACTGGCTTCGCAGCATGCATCAAATTTAAAGCTTTGCTTTTGGCTTACAAAACAATAACTCAAACGGCTCCAGTCTACCTTCACTCCCTAATCCAGGCCTACACTCCCTCTCAAAAGCTACGTTCCACCAGTGAAAGACGCCTCGTGTTACCACCACAACGTGGGACTAAATCACTAGCCAGACTCTTTTCCTCTGTTGTGCCATGATGGTGGAATGATCTCCCAAACTCTGTCCGCTCTGCAGTGTCCCTGTCTATTTTTCAAGGCAAGCTGAAGACTCTGCTCTTCAAGGAGCACTTCAACACTTAGTATAGCTATATTTACTGGAAAGTTGGAGAACTAAGCCCAGTTCTTTGCAACAAACTTTATGGTATAAATTCTTTTTTTTTTTTTTTATAACATAGGTGATATTATGGGGTGGGAAGGGAGGAAACAAAAAGAAAAAAAAAAGAAAAGAAAAGCCTGTAGCACTTCATGGAAGGATCTGCGCGTCCAACTGGACAGTCCACTAGCACCTTCCTGAGATGTCCTCTACTGTTTGATTTTGTGCTTGTGTTATTCTCACTCATATGTAAGTTGCTTTGGATAAAAGCGTCTGCTAAATGACTATAGAATAGAATAAAATAGAACAATTCAAGTTGTGAATAACACAATCCTTTTAAAAAAATGAAGCATTAGAAAAAACTTTTTATTAATCTTTAACATTAAGTACAGACACATCTGGGGGAGTGGCAGATTTATTCTGCACCTTTCTTGGTTCTGAGTCACTATCAAAATTTTTATCTTCCTCATCCTCCAGGCCAGCAAAGTCATCATCATCATCATAATCATCTTCATCACTGTCCAAATCGTCGGGGTCTTCTTTTCTTTGTCTGCGTCCTTTCTTCCGCTGTTCATCCTCTTCTTGCTCTGTGTCGTCCAAGTGTGAGTTTACCCTGAACAGAGGTGGAAAATAAATTAGTTAAACATATACAGTTGGGGTTTTATGAACTTGGCCACTAAGGTAAGTATGGCTGTTTTAGTTTTTACCAAAATATATTCAAGTTAGTTATATAATCAGTATGACCTAAAAGTTCAGACTTGTAGCTTTAATTTAAAGGTAGGCACATACAAACTGGAGGAAGATCACGAATTACAGGTCTTCAACATGTAGTTGCCTCTTTTCCAAAAGGACTAAAGGTAATTTAAAAAATGACTCAAAAGCTATTTCATGAGCTGCATTGGCTATTCCCTCATTGATCCATTATTAACCATGCAGATAAAGTTTTTGAAGCTGATTCTGGGTGTGGTGTTTGCATCTAGAAGCTGCTGCTGTGAACCCACAGCATGCAGTCAAATGAGCTCTCAATGGAAGTAAAACAGACCTTAAATAGGAAATAGTTTGCATAATTTGGTACATTCTGGTTAAAAATAACACACTGGTGAGTTCGGGAACTCAAAAAGGCCTGGATTTCCATGTGAAGAAACACCATGGTCGGTGATGGCAGGTTCCCTTCCAAAATAAAGAAAAATGAACTCCTTCACAACGACTGGAGAGTGAAGATCACTCTCTGGGAAGTAGGTCTAAAGTCTACAGAGAAGAAATCTCATGAGAGAAAATAAAGAGGGTTTAACAATAATAGAAAAGTCACATTATACTTCTATGGAATCTAAATTTGCCAGGCCACTTCAAGAACAGCAATCTTTAGACTGATTAAACCAAGAATAATCTGTACCAGAACGATGAGAAAAAGAAAGGATGTTTAAGGTTTGGAAAAGCTCATGATCCAAAAGACAAAGCATCTAAAGTAAGTAAAGGTCTGGCAAAGCTTCAGAAAGGAGAAAACATGGTATTGGTGGATGTTCAGACTTTTAGCCAGTAGTGGGGAACCTTCCTCCTGGAAGTTTTCAATGTTTCCCTGCTCCAACACTGATTCAAAAGAATCAATCACTGTGCAGAACTTGATAGGCTGTAGGATCCAATAGATTTGAAACAAGTGTGTTGGAGCAGGGAAACATTAAAAAACTTGCAGGACTGCAGTGCTTGAGGACCAGGTATCCCCACCACTGCTTCAGTTATCACCTGCAAAGGAATCTCATTAAAGTATTAAAAATGAACAATTTATCATAATGCTAGTTTGTTTGATTGCTTTTCTGCCCCAAAAACAATGAGATGTGGTATAAACATTTTCTAAACACTTCATAGAATATTTTTGTTAGACTTGTTGAATTAAACCTGAGAGTTTCCACTTTAAATAAATCTCAGCTATTGAAAAAAAAACAAAAAAAAAAACCCCAGAGTGGTGGCATAGAAGCCAAAATCATGAAGACTCTTTTAGTCAAAATAATTTTAGACCTCACTGTAACGTTTGCTTCTCCACTAACAAAGGAAAGATGTAACGACGGTCTATTTTGACCGTAATATCATTGAAAATTAAAATGACAACTACAAATATATGGATCCCAACATCTGGAAGACAAAAAAATCTCTGTGATGGCGAAAAAAAAAAGAGAAATGGAGTTGAGCTAGGACGCTCAAAAATAGTTTCCAGTCGCTGGTAGTGCATATTTTTGTCCACAAGATGGAAGTCCTGCCAAAATATTTCTGTGCTTGGTAATCAGCAGTGCAAAATAGAGAAACATATCTTGATAAAACAATTTGAGCATTCTCAAAGTTGTTGCAGATCTTGCAAATTAAGTTTGGGCAGCAAAATGTAAAATTAACTTAATCAAATACAAACACATATTCTCAACAGGATGTGAAAAAAGTGGCAACTTGTGTACAGACAAACAGAAAATAACTTCTCCACTTACGGAATAACAATGTCCTCTTTCTTTCCACACTTGCAGCAGATCTCTTGCTGAAGTGAACAGGGCTTACAGATCATGTGATATGCATCTTTCACTGTCTTTTGAGAGCACTTAACACTGTAGAAAGAAAACATACAGTATAAGAATTTCACCAATGCTAGAATCACAACACTTGTCTACATACACACAGGAATGCAGAACATCTGTAGACTCACTGCTGTATCCCTGAATTAATCTGATACAACAGAGTTGAACTGTTAGATACTAAATAATAGCCAATATCCATGTTTTCTTACTTGGTTAATCAAACTGATTTGATTGTTTCTGTGACAAAACATGGTTTCTCATGTCAGAACATACGATTACTGGCGAGTTGTGGAGTCACTTCCAGCTGCAGCGGTGCATGTATCTTTCTGTAGTGAAAGGGATGTCTGCGTTACTCAAATAGACCCACCATTTTCTGGCCTGTGTTAGGGGCTTGTATTTGTTGTACTTGACTTTCCACTCAAGAACACCTTTACAATGTTGGCAAAGCCCATCGTGGATCTTCGAGTTTGCCTTCTACAGTTTAGATCACATGAACAAAAGAGGAAACAATGCAGAAAGAGAGCTTTTTCAACCTTTAAAGGGCACGTTTTAAATAAAACACATTATTACTTATAGTAATATCACCACACTACAGGATTGCTTTTAGACTTTCTACAGAAGAAAACGTGTTAGTAATAGTAATATGCATCTTAACACAAGTTTATAAAAAAGTCTTAGTCCCTTAGCTCACACACGAGACCTATATGCTCCATCTGTCACATACCTTCACTTGTGCACTCGCTCCATACTTGTCGTTTTTAAAGGCAGTGGTGTTTTGATGCTTTTGGCCCCGCGATCGAGACACATTTCCTTTCTGGGAACTCATTTTATTTTTGTTAAATATGTTCAGAGGATTCACAAACCAACAAGCATGCCGGGAGAGAGAGCACTAACCCCGGAAACAGTACGTCACAAAACGTCAGCGAGGTCAAAGCAAAACCAACCACTCAAGCCTATTAAAAAAATAATTAATTTAATTTTTTAAAAGAATTATCATTATTGAATATGATAAACTGAGAATATGCTTGTTTTAATGCACTTGATAACATGTTATGTTTTTTAAATTACGTCATCCACCAGTACGTGTGAAACACCTGAACAATGATTGGACTATCCATTTCAATAGTAGTCTACGATTGGCTGTAATGGATGTCAATGAAGTCATCCCGCTGCCACTCTGCGGTATTATAAGGGTCCACCCATAAAATTTCCAATAAACTCTTTGCAATTGGTCCTTAAGCCTGTCAACCAACGCCTCTCTCTTTTCGTTAGTCAAGATAACAAACACAGTGATATCCGTAACGAAAGCGGAGATGTTTCGGACGCAAGTGATACTGCTATGAACTGTCTGGTACCCCCGGACGTGTTTACACTATTTAACTGAATTTTCTCTCTCTCTTTTTAATTTTTTTTTTTAAAACATACACCCATGTTGCCTTTGGGCTGTATAGACTTGAACATTGTTAATGAATCGATGTTATCATTCAGGACCATATGCTGAGGAAACCAAGGGGAAGAAAAAGGGAAACGACAATAAGGAGGTTGTTTGGACCAGAGGACGAAGCTAATAGTAACTCGGCTGCGGTGCCAAGCGGGATACACAACACTCAACGTGACGGTGCGGACTAAAACATAGAAGTAAGGATAATCTGCGTCCAAGGATAGCATTGACAATCTCCTGGCGTCGAAAGGAAGATAAGTTTGTCGGTATTAGAAAGCTGTGACGTTGCCAACACGGTCCATTTAAAAAAAAAAAAAAAAGTACCAAGCCTTTGTTCAGGTACTGATAATTTTTTAAAAAATCTTTTTACTCTAAATAAGTCGCAGATTTTTGAGTTGTTTAATTGTCCCATCACAAAGGAAATTCTGGCTATACACTCTGGCTATGCACGCGGAATTTCTTTGAATTCTCACTGAACACATTGCTAAATCCATCCCCATTTGACTAATAAACTCCAGTTTATCTTCATGCCCGCGAGATTAAGGAATATTAGAATTACTGGACAATGGAAACACATAACATGATCCCTTTAGGGTGCCTCTGCATCAATACGGTGCTGGAGTAGCATCACGCATGTTTTATTTTCGTCTTTTCAATTTACAAGCGACTTTTTAAAGAGCCTTAATAATCATTGGTACAGCTAGTTGGTTATATCATCCGTTCCAGTGGGTAATTAAGTAGCGCTGGAACATCTGTGCACAATTAGGAGCCACGAAGTGATTTGGTTTGATGGTAATTATCTGACACGACCAGCAACAGCTGCTCATTTTAAACCTTTAACACAAAGGATAATTTAAAAGAAGTCCATCACAAGATGGTTTAAGTGTCTTGAATGCGACCACAAATTTGTGTAAGAGGATTCTGTCAAGTGGACTCAAAAGAGGTCAGCAGTGAATCTGTAGCTACTTTTTTTTTTTTTTTTTTAATGGTTTAGCTCTGTGGAGGACATGGCTGCCAGACATCGCCAAGCTTGGTCATTCTTATTTATACAGGAGAAAGTCACATGCTTTTTTGCTGGATGGCCTGGAAAGCCTGTAGAAGCAACAGCAAATGATCTGTGACTAAAATAAACCCTGGTGTGAGGGAGTTTCCTTCTTTTATGCTGAAATACGCAGCAAAGCTTTGAAAAAAATAGTAAAGTAGAATCCAGCATCCACAGCACGGCTTGAAATCAGACATTACCCTAAATCTTGATGTGTTTTAGGCAGTTCGTCACCAGGAGTGTGCTGCAGAAAGCTTTGTTTACCTGTAAAATTTTTTGCGCAGAGTCCATGATATTTTGAAGTTTTGCTCACAGACATTTTAAATAAATGCTAAAATATCTGCTGACATTTGAGCCATTTCTCCATATTCCAAAGGCACATGTAGTAAAATGAAAATTTCATAAAGTTAGTGCAACTTAAAAGCAACTGGAGTATAGAAGGTGGCCCTAGGTGGAAGTCCAGGTGCTGGGTGAACCCAACAAACAAAAAAACCCAAAAAAAACAAAACACTTTTAAAAACACACTTTGAGTGATTGTTTAGGCTTGAGGCTGATGCAGAACAAGCATTCAATCCCGATGCACATGGAAGAAAGCCATATATTTGAAGAGGAGAATTGAGATATAAATATATGATAAACTGAACAGCCTATTTTTTTTTTTTTTTTTTTTTTTTTTCTTTGTCCAGGAAGCCTTCCTCCTCGTTTTCTACTTAACAAAGATGGTTGTTTACAGTAGAGAGGAAAGCATTCAAAAGGTCTACGGCACAGATTTCCTCTTGTGGTGTTTCCTTGTGATTTATTTGATTGTTGTTTTTATGTGCCATTTTGTCTCAAAATCCATTCCATCATGTAGTCTATTCAAAAGCAGCTTATATCTACTTTGACCATTTTTAACTCTCTCTGACAGTGATTTAAAGATGAACCACTTATCCCTCAGCGAGTTATGTTGCCTGTTCTGCTGTCCACCGTGCCCCAGCAAGATTGCCTCCAAGCTGGCCTTCCTGCCTCCAGAGCCGACCTACAGCCTCATGTGTGATGAGAGCGGCAGCAGATGGACTCTTCACCTCTCTGAGCGAGCTGACTGGCAGTACTCGGCTCGTGAGAAAGATGCCATTGAGTGTTTCATGACCCGCACTGCAAGGGGGAACCGCATTGCCTGCATGTTTGTCCGCTGTTCACCTAATGCCCGCTACACTCTGTTATTCTCTCACGGGAATGCAGTGGACCTGGGCCAGATGAGCAGCTTCTACATTGGTCTAGGTTCCCGGATCAACTGCAATGTCTTCTCCTATGACTACTCTGGTTACGGGGCCAGTTCTGGGAAACCCTCGGAGAAGAACCTTTATGCAGATGTAGATGCTGCCTGGCAGGCACTCCGGTCAAGGTAAGGAGAGATGAAAATGTATACAAACAAGAGCAGACAACCTGTTAATGTGTGAGGGAATACAAAAATCCATTGCAATTTGTGTTCTGTAAGGACACATGCCCCTCTGAATTTATAAGGTATTGATCAAATTCTCCAAGTGAATAAACAGTTGAAATGACTGATTTTTCATTTGGGTGCAGCTTGGGTTCTACATGGGAAGTGAAGCGACCTAACTCTGATATTAACACGCCCAAAAACTCTAAATTTATCCATTATGATAAAGCAAACTAATGGTGAACAGCAGTAATGTAAGCCTCACTGTTTCTGCAATGCTGTGAATATCAAATGCAGACATGTGGTTACCTAAAAGTGTTAAATTGAGCTCGCTGAAACAAAAGCAGATGTGACAAAGTGAAAGGAAAAGCATCTGGGACATCAGGGGGATAATTGAACAGTGTGGAACAAACATGAACCGTACTGTGAGCTGGGTGGATGGAGGATTTCTGAAGTGAACCTGATGGAATCATGGGTGTAAATGACAGTTTTGTAAAGATGGCAAGATGATGTGGGAGATAAATGAGTGTGGTTTCTGTGATATTATGCTGGTCCATCATATGTAGGTGTGGACAAGAGCCCTGCTGCTGCTTTTTGCCCTGCAGGCATTGAGCTAACCATTTTAATGGCTGATATTTAGCTTCATTTGAGTTTCAAGTTTCTGTTCGTGCTTTGCTTCCTGTCGATGCATTTTTTTTTTTTTTTTTTTTTACAATTCTTATAACTGAAAAAGGTTTCTTCACCTTTTTTTCTTTGTTTCTTTTCATTACATTTGTATTAAGAGTATTGGTTTATATAGGGGTGTGTGTGTGTGTGTGTGTGTGTGTGTGTGTGTGTGTGTGTGTGTGTGTGTGTGTGTGTGTGTGTGTGTGTGTGTGTGTGTGTTTTTTCTAGCTGCATCAATCTCCACATTTAAATTGCTGTGTTGAAGTTTGGGGCAATACTTATAAATGCTCATTATCTTTCCATAATGCAAGAAAAGCCCATCAGAATAATTTATACTGATGGTTACTTAGAAGTTTAATACATTAAAATGAACAGATGTGAATTCCATTAAAAGACTCAATCGAATCGAAGACCCATTTCTGGTTTCTGTAACTGAATACTTGGCTCATTGAATGAAATTGCAGGTAGGCCTAGAAAATTGACAGAATTTTCTTTATTTTTAACATTGATTATCTGGAAACTGTTGATTTATATCTGTTGAAAATGATTGGTTCCAGATAAATTCATGCCTTTATAAGAAGCATGCTCTGCATAAAGACACAGATTCACACTTCTGATAGAACAGGGCATGAAGTGGGGAAAGATGGAGGCTGTTTCTCAATTTAGGTTCTGCACACTTCCAAGTGCGGATTCGTCGGCTGCATGCGTCATAGTGGCGCACTAAGTGCTGTCCCAATTCAAAGGCTCCTTCAAATCCGCACTTCGTTTTGGCTCCAGATTAGCTTAAAACGAAGGATACAAGAGATGTATCCTAAGAGCCCTCTCTTATCCCAGAATTCATTGCGCGCCTGATAGAAAAGAATGAGGAGCAGAATGCTGGTGTAGGTACCACACCAGCCAGACCATTTATATGCATAAAAATAAACGCGCATGCGCGCACACACTTGTCCCAGCTGACAAGCTGCAGGTAATGATATAAAGTTCATCCCATAGGTCTACTTCCATGAGAAATGCGCTAAAGATGAGGAGCATCCAGTTACAAAAACACAAAAATGGCAGAATGTGTGTTCTCTGTAACAGCTGTGGGCTGATCCCAGTGCATGTTGTTTGTGTAGTAAATGAAGGTGATTCTTACAGAAATGTGAAGGTGCTAATGAATAACTGGCAAAACCATTATCAACAAAGCACTACTGTCTTGTTCACAGCATTTTCCCAGAATGTGACAAAGCTTCTGCAAATAAGGAACTTTACATAAGGAAGCTCACTAGTTAAACAGGAAAGTCCGTAAAGAAGGATGTGCATACAAGAAATGTTTCAGTGCTGACAAAGAACCTGCTTTTCCAGTGGTTAGACTGTTTGCATGTATTCAATGAGTCACATTGTCATGCTTCAGTGATGCCATTTCTTCTCCACAGGGAATATTTAAGACTAGAGTTTGAACTGCTAGTCCCCTCCCCACATTTATTGTGGTTGACTTACTGAATCTCCCTTTCCCACGGACAGTTGTGACAGTCCAGAAATGATACCTTAAATTTCTAATTTCAGTCCGTCAAGATTTCTGTAATGCAATTATTTAAGTAAGGTAGTTTTTATTGTAACATTAACCACAGTGTGTATCCTATTAGTGAGCGGAATAGCAACACTGAGAGGTGAAAACCCAACTCCACTGATGTTGTACACTCCTTCACTTGAGCCTTCTGAACTTTTACACTTCCATCAGATGAGGATACCATTTGCCTGCAGGTTTTATTGTACATGACAGGGTTCTGAGTGTGCTTTTTTTTTTTTTTTTTTTTTTTTTTTTTTTTTAAAATGAGAACACCTCTGTTTTATGCATGATTGTAATCAGTGTGTCCGTGGAAGTAGGTCAGATATTGGGCCTATAGCCTAAAAAACTATCACATGAATGAGTTTCATTTTCTTGGAAGAAACCTTAAAGATCAGATGAGACTTTCAGGAAGAAGAGAAGTTGGTATTTAAACGGACACAACTTTGCTTGCACACTGTATGTCCCATGGTTACAGTCTCATGGTTAACAGCCATGTTGGACTGGGTAACCTCTAGCTCTCTCTGAGCTAAATATGGTCATTCCTGTTGTGTGTGTGTGTGTGTGTGTGTGTGTGTGTGTGTGTGTGTGTGTGTGTGTGTGTGTGTGTGTGTGTAAGATACAGTATCTAGAAAAAAAATGTCTGGTCATGAAGTACTGAATTAATAGAGTTGTAGACTTTAGGTCTGAAACCTGAAATTGGTTTTTCAATACTCAGATTTTTCATCTACATTTGCTATACTAATGGGGCCTTTGAAACAGAAGTCAGACCGTGTTGCATAGAGATGGCTTTGATTTTTGTAAAACGTGCAGTTTTATTTATGTGGTGGGTTCTTTTCTCCTTTGCTTTGCCAAGTGTGTAGAGGTTTTTTTTTTTTTTTTTTTTTTTTTTTTTTTTCACCATCCAAACACAGGAGCCAGTTTTCTATGAGAAATGTATAGCTATCTATTATCTTGGAACTTGAGAGAGTCTACTTATCACAAGATTGAAAAAAGTTGGCTGCATTATGAAGGATGAAATCTCACCAGTTTTTGGGGAGTTGGTGTTTTTCCATTTTGCCAAACCCCCCCCCCCAACAGCAGGCCCTTCTTTATATCCCAGTCTTTGAATGCTGTCATTTTCTTAGATTAAAAGAAAATTGAAATCATTAGGAGGGTTTTTCCTCAACCACACAGGTTTAATTACTGGTTGGTGGCTAGAACTGAAATGATGGCCTGAAACATTTGCTCGTGCATTTATAAATAGTTGAGAATGAATTGACAGAAAATGGTGTAATTTTTTTCTGGGATTTTGGCTTTGTATGCTGATCTTGTATTTGAAACAACCTCTATAAATAAGGTCTGTAATTTTTTTTTTTTTTTTTTGTTTTTTTTTTTGGTGATTTTTTTGGCTCTTAGTGCCTGTCTGAAGGCTTTGCTAGTTTGATAATTTCTGACTATGCTACAGAGGGCATAACCCAGCCTTTTGACCCTACTGAACATGAAGAAACTGGATTATGCTTATTACATCAAGACTGCTCTGCTTGGCTTCACATTATTCAACTGACTACACCCCTTGTGTCTCTAGTGTTTGATCATACACTCACTCTGGACAAGAGCAGCTCACGTCTTTAACTACATCTGCTTGATAGATTTTTTTATTTTTTTTTATTTTTTTTGTTTTTCTTATTGGGCAACACATGAAATCCTTTTTTTTTTTTTTTTTTTTTTTTTTTTTTTTTTTTTTTTTTTTTTTTTTTGAAAGTATTAACACAGTTGGGTTTGCATTTGGTTTGCTCAGTCATGACAAATGTAGCCAGCTATCCCTGACGTATAAATCACAACTTGCAAAGCCAGCAATAACAATCCTCACTCCTGTAGTTGGGGCACTCCCTTCATCTAAACAGGGAGTGTATCTGATGATGCACTCATTGTATGAATCAGCAGGTTTACCACTCTCAATACTCTTTTTATCTAGCTAAACACTGGCTTATGTTTGTTTTTAGATGTTTGATTGATTTGAGCTTTAGTATAAAGGGTCAGTTTATTGCTGACTAACCAATTGGAAGTCAAATGTCTATGTGAAAGCAATTTAATTTTCAGCTTCTTTGGCTTAGACAAACTCGACACATTTTAGCTAGTCTTGTTGGCCACAATATTATGCCCTGGAGCCAGTTTTCTGCCCGAGAGACGGTTGCTAAAGGTTGGTTCCGAACAAGAACTGAAAGTACCACTTTTTTTTTTTTTCTTTATCATAAATGAGGTTTTTGTGTCGCCAAAAAGAAAAGCCGCTGATCATTTTTCTTAGATGGAGGCACGCCAGCAGTCAATCCTGCTAGTTCAACATTGAGTGGTAGCTTAGCAACCGATTTGCAATGACTAAGGCAGTCTCCACACTGGCCAATAAAAACAAATGGGGAAAACTCATTTGTCTTATTGATCTGAATCAAACCACTGTATATGTTGTCAGATCCTAAGTAGTGGGGAGAAATCTTAAAACCCATACATGCAGAATGTCATTTTTTTTATATTAATAATGGCTGCTTTCTTTTCACACCTAAAATCAGTGATGTTTTAGCTAGAACGTTCATACACAATGCAGAATCCAGTTCTCATTTGGATGAAGTGCCATTGTTCACCTGACTGCACAGAGCAAGACGACCTGTGGTTTAATGCTGCTTGCTCATTCTTTCATTCAAATATTTGTGTGTATGAGAGAGCGAAAGACAGACAGGGCCAATCTAGAGTGAAGACATCTTTGTTTTACTTATTCTCAACACCAATTAGGTGAGTTTTCATTTGGTGGTTCTGAGTTAAGATTCTTTGCACAACACTGAGCATTTCAGTGAAGAGTTCCCCCTGCTGCTGTGCACTTATCTGTTAAAATGCTGTGTATAATTTAAGATCTGAAAATGTGTATTTTAGTAAAAAGGTAATTGTAAAGAATTCCATGTTTGTCTGTAGGTAGGTCCGTCAACGGCATGTGACAGCAGAACAAGGGACAACGTGATGCATATTAGACTGGATTTGTGTCGGGAGACTAAATTGATACGAGTTGGGGGGGAGGGCTGTAGGGAGCATGACTGGCTATAGTCAATCTGTCCAATAGAAATGTAGTGGGATAAAAGTATACAAAAGTGCATCTTAAGCTCTGTTCTGCAGTTTTCCTGTTGTTTGCATGACTTTTGCTGCAAGTTTTTGCAAAACCTAAGAGTGTGCCTTTCCCTAGCGTGTTCAAGCCTTGGTTTAATTATTGTTTGTGTGTACTTCAGTGACACACTCCTACTTGAAATTCTGCTTCTCATTATAGCATTAATTTAGTGTGATCATGCAAACAAAAATGTTTGGGGAACAACCCTGCTTTTATTGCCTTCTATCGTCTTACTATGTCTAATGGTTTCAGTCTGCCATCTTTATTGATGTCCCATAAACTTAACATTGTTGTGACATCAGATTGTTTCTGTCTTATGATTGGCTCTGGATTTAGTGGTCTTATGTTTTAAGGCTACTGACCATGTCTGAGGTCTACACTACTGTGAAGATTCTTCTTGGTAAACAAATGGTCTGCAGTGTCAAACTTCATAGTTTGAAGTTAACTCACATCTTGACACATAAAGATGATTTATATGAAACATAGTTTTCGAGACATTTGGCATCTCTTTATAGTAATAACTTTGCTGAAAATCCTGTTGAACACAATCTGATTTTTGTCTTCTGTGACTTAATGGACACCAGAAAGGAGAAGATTACATTATAAGAATTTAGGCATACCGCATGGTAATGATTATTAAATATCCTTTTTTTTTTTTTTTTTTTTTTTCAAACATTTTGTTAAAGGGACAAATGGAAACCTCATATTTAAGAAAAAAACTTGCAATTCTTTTCATGACCAGGTCGTGTTTTTTTTTTTTTTTTTTTTTTTTTACGGTTTAAGCAAAAAGCTTAGTTATCAAGTTTATATATAGAAGCACTAACAGTTTTAATGATTAATCCATAATTGGTTGTTTGTAGATAACATTTTGGATATCCTCACCCTTTATGACTCACCTTTAAACTTTAGCAATTCAGTCTTGGATATCCTGTAGTTTATTAAATCATTATTAATCAACAATATTCATCCTCATTTGTGCATTCATGCTTTCAAATGAGTTATTCATACCCTACCAATAAAGGAAAAAACAGCTGATTGAGAAATAAGCTGGAATTGACAAAATTAATGATAAATAAAAATTATGAAAATGTTCTAATTCTAGCTCAATGGAATTTTTTAAAAAACCCAAATATAAAGTAATATCATTCATAAACTTATATTGAACAATCCTTTGAAAAGGTATGTATAAATGTGAGTAGGATGACTATTATTGCTGTAGTGGTTTGTATTATCTGATTGCAATAATCAGTCATCAAAAACATGGAAAAATAAGTACTATTCATTACAATACAAACTGCAAACAACTCAACAGTTTTGGAACTTAAAACATGGGTTGCAAATAATAGAAAAAAAGTTGACATGAGAAACAATATTAAAATATTCCTGTAAAAACATGTATTCAGGTGGTCTTTTCTTTTTTTCTTGTCAGCTGCAGCCTTGCAACATAAACTATGTAATATTATAAACAGAACTGCAGCAGAGTTGAGTTATATTCCTGATGCCCCAAATGGTGCAAATTTAACATGAGGGGTAAAATTGACAAATTATCTGTATAAAAATATTTCACATTATATCAGCAATAATGCTAAGCTTTTGAAACTTTTCCTTTCATACCCTTACTGGAGACCGGCCACAAATCTAATTGTACTGAGGAGTGTATAGTGTATGTGTGACTTACTTTTTTTTTTTTTTTTTTTTTTTTTTTTTTAAGTTAATTTCTGTTGGATGCTTTTTTAAGAATTTGAATGCCTCCTAAGAGCAGCATAATGTTTATACAGTTTGTGAAAGGCTTTGTCCACTTCTCCATCTTTCATTCCTTAAGCAGCTGCAGTGCATTGTGGTGTTTAACTGAGACAGACTGTCCTAGCAGGAATTGTGTCCATTACAGACGGTTAACCGTCAGTGGTGTTGCTTTAGCACTCATCAGTTTGCAGTAATTCTTTCTAATGCTGCATCAGTATTTTCACCACTATTTATACTCTGATCACCATCTGACACACCAATGGTAAACAGTTCCTATGTTTTTATTAATGACCAACTGCAAGCCAGACTGATTAAGTTTTCCTTGTTTCGTCTGAAGTATGTGACTGTTTAAAGCTTCTAGACCTTTAAAGCAGCAAGGCTGCTTTATTGAATTCATTTATATAAAGGCTGAAAGTATAATAATTCATCAGATTTCAAGTGCTGCCAGACTTTGGTGTCATCAGAGGAGTGCAATGGCAGAGGCTGTAATGTTAAGCCTAAAATGTTAGAGTTCCAAATTGTAATAATAGTTGAGCAAAGTTTTTGTCAGGCTGTTTTGTGATATTTAATTTTGCATTATTCAGTTGGGCAGCAGTAGAGACAGGGATGTAGTGTTCTCTGATCATGTTGCTGGTTGTCAGCTGACTGCTTGCTAGAGCGGGTCACGTTAGTTATAATCAGTTGAGGAATGTCTCTCTCCCCTCCCCCCCCCCCCCCCCAATTTATGCCTATATCTAGTGTTTTTTTTTTTTCCTGCTTTCTTTGTGCTTGTTTTGGTCTTTTCAATCAGTCACAAGACAATAGTAGTTGTCATCTGTTTAGCTGCTTTGAAAAATCCAGATTTACTGAACTGAATCACATCTTTGTGCGCTTGATTTAGCAGTAAATCTGTGCAGATTCTCAGGCATCCGGGTCATGATGATCATAAAACTAAGAGCTTAAGTAGAAGACGGCTAAGCTCTTAATTCTTGATGATAGAAACAAAAAAAAAACTCAGTTGATTTGTATTTCATAAGCACCTGAATAACTGTGGCAGGATGGTTTTACTAATCATGGAACATGTCTTAGCACACAGATTCATGTTGCTCATGGAATAGTATACGTGCTACAGCACAACAGTGTATCTATGTCAGCCAGTGTAAATATCCTGTTATTAAATAAAGTACACTGTTTTAAAATTCTTCACTCCTCTAATAGGTATGGCATCCGTCCAGAAAGCGTGATTGTGTATGGTCAGAGCATTGGCACCGTGCCGTCTGTGGACCTGGCGTCTCGCTATGAGAGTGCTGCAGTCATTCTCCACTCGCCGCTCACCTCTGGCATGAGAGTGGCTTTCCCTGAAACCAAGAAGACCTACTGCTTTGATGCCTTTCCAAAGTGAGTGAACTATACAGACAGATAACATGTATGAAAACAAGGCTAAATGTGTTGAAGGGCACACAACCCTCCTTATAGAGTTTAAATATGATTAAACTTGAATTTTTTACACACAGATTTGCATGGAATTGACTTCAAAGAATAAACGCATAACCTGTGCATGGAACCTGTACTTATGTATTGGGCAAATGACCGTATTTGTACACTTCATTGGACTTAGAAAATCCATTTGCATACTAGTCTATGAAATCAAAGAACCACACTAAGTTCTCCACATCAAACATCAAAGATTGAGCTTAATCCAGCTACTTTACATTTTGGTCTTTGACCTAAAAATATCAAAAGCTGTTATTATTGACTACTTGATATTTTATTAACTTCTATTTTATAAAACATATGCAGGTCTTATATCCTCCATTATCATAGCACTTGTTTCTAGGGTTTAAAATTTAAATATTGAGTATTTCCATGACTGTCTAATAAAATTCAGAATGTGGATTTTTGTCTAAGGAGAGAAAAATAAAATGGCTCCATCTGGTGGTCAGATGGCAAAATAGCTTGACATTTTTCCTTTTTGCTCATAAGCGTAGAAAGTCATTAGTCTAATCTTTTTTTTTTTTTTTGCCTTTTTTCCCCCTCCATTTCTTTGTCTTCTATTTACAGCATTGACAAGATTTCCAAAGTGACATCACCAGTCCTTGTGATCCATGGTACCGAGGATGAGGTCATTGACTTCTCCCATGGCCTGGCACTGTATGAACGCTGTCAGCGCCCTGTAGAGCCCCTCTGGGTGGAAGGGGCTGGGCACAACGATGTGGAGCTCTATGGACAGTACTTGGAGAGACTCAAACAGTTTGTTGCACATGAGCTGGTCAACTTGTAGAGGAGCAGGAACTGAAGGGGAGAGGAAGAAGAGAAGAAAGCATTGGCTCACAGGAGAGACTAAATAGTGGACAAAAGGGTACAGCTTTCCTTTTTGTTTTTCCTATTAACTAATGGAGTGAGAATTAATAGTGTCTGTGTAAGGCTGACTTCTGATTTTCTGGCACCTCTCCCCTTTGGCATCCAGTTTGCACCAGGCCTGCCTGTGCTGTCCACTCCACACCTTGCAGCTGTGAACCTATAAAATCCTATCATTTGGTTTTGCTTTTTAGATTTTCCTATGTTAAATATTGCACATTTTGGGTATGAAAGTAGACAAATGTACGGAAATATACTATGAGTACATGCAGTAATAACTGTGTGAATGTTTTCTCTTCCATATATTTTGCTGCCTTTTGAAAAGAATATAGTCCATGGCTCTAAATGACCCATTAGTCAGCCTTTCTGCAAACCAGTTGCTGTAAACAAACTTATTCCCATTTGACAGAGGTCAGGTTTGTTCCATCACCCTGCATGTCTTTTTTTCATTTGATTACTACTTATATTTTTTTATATTTGCACTTGTCACTGAAGAGCTGTATACACTAAAATATTACCTAGCTGTGCCAGTGCTGCCAAATGTTTAATATATTGCAAAGACTAATGCGCACACAAAAAGTGTACTTTTACATATAACATCCTGACAAACTCCAAATCTGTCAGTTCGTTAGTCTCCATTTCAGTTTAGTATTGAATGGAACAGCTTGTAAGAACCTATAACAATATAATGGATTAAGTCAGCAGCTGACTATAAGTCTGAGTCTATATGTTGTCACCCCATAGTGTGGGTTAATTGATGGTTTATAACACTGTCACTTAAACTGTCGTAACTTCTGAGTTTGACTTGACGAAATGCGGTAGTAAGATCAGTATCCCCATGCTGTAACTGATGAACTTATTGTTTTCAAAAACTTTACTTGGGGTGAGCTGTTTGGAAATGACAAGCATCACATAGATGTAGTGACATTATGAAGACCACTTTCCATAGTGTTCTGCCATTGAATCTGCATATATCAAGTAACAGACTGTACATAGTAATGATGGATCTCCCTTATGTACTCGTATTGAATCTTTCTATATATCTTTTTGTATATCAACTACTGTGATGGCATCAAGCTGTCAATGTTCTGAAGCCACTAATGCCAATTAGGATGAGCAGCAGACACAATTGCTGCTTGTATAGATTTTTTTTTTTTCTTCCATTCAGCAATCCATTAAAAAAAAAAAAAAAAAATCTTTTCTTCTTCGTCCAGCATATTTAAACAGAAAAGTTCTTTAGACATTGTTCTTGACTCATCGCATGAATACCAGGACAGTGAGCTGACTGGCTCAGCATTAAAGTACTGCGTCATGGTCAGAATGTTTTGTTTTTGTCCTAACTTTTGACATATTTCAGAATCCGTTGTTATAACTTTTCTTTTCTTAGTGCTGAAGGAGGATAAACAAAGCAGTAGCTGCCATCTGTGCCCTGAAAAGTTAAAATATGTATCTCCTCAAGAAAGAATTTAACTTCTTTGTGGATATTTTTTCACTTGTCCCAAACTTGAGCATGTGTCTATATGGGGTAATTTTGTGTTAACTAATCAACAATCCAATCGGTGCTACTGTAAACCTTCAGGTCTGTTTAGTTGTGGTTGGGAGGATGGCGTGTCCAGTCTGGATCTGAACTGGTAATCAGATCAGTTGTATTTGACACATCTTTTTGTTTAAAATTTCCATTGTCTTATGAAAAGCTTTTAACTTTTAAAATGGCTCACTAAGAATATTTACATTTTTCTTTTGAGCTTTTGACATCTATTATCTTTGTCCTTTTTTTCCTGTAATTTTTTATTTTACAACCATTAAACCCAGATAGACCATAATTAAGACATCTTTTTGTACTGGCTACCATGAGAAATGTCATCTCTGGTTATGTTCATTTTTGTATAGCAGATTTCAGTACAAAGGAACTTGTATGTAATGATTCTAACCGGGAAAATAAAATGGTATTTGGGGGTGAGAGAAAAAAAAAAAAAAAGGCCTCATTTGTGGTGGTACTTTTGTTTTGGTGACAGGATAGTTATTCATAGTCTGTACCACTTATTCCAAATTCTGTTTCAAGGTCAAACCTGGAGCATTTCCCAGCAATTTAGGTGAGGAGCAGCATACACTCTGGACAGGTTGCCAGTCCATGCAAGACTGTTCAAAATAAATTTTATGTTTGACCATTTTAATTTTATTTTCAAACAAGTATGATGGAAGATGTAAGAATAGAATAAGGTAAGTCTAGGTCAAACTGATAAGACAACACATAAGTTATCTTACTATAAAGAAAATGCTGTGGCTTGATATTAAGGTTAAAAGGTTAACTGCTTGTTCTGCTGAAGCACAAAAAAGGACAGTGGAATTAGATTGTGCTAAATGCACCAGAGAAAACCTTTCAGTGATTCACTGAACAAAAAGATTAGAATATCTGTATGGTATGTCATTGTGTATGTAAATGGCCCATTTCAAAGTATAATTTTATTTTAAACTCTTATGTGCACACCTACACATGGCTAGGACATATTAGCTTTTGCGCCCCCCCCCCTTTCTGTTAACACGGAATCATACTCTTTTTCTCCAGCAGGTGGCATGTTTGTTCATATGAAAGTCTGCTCTATCGAGGAGCAAGTATGAGCTTTTCTATTGGCTACTTCTTGGTGACCCTTCCTGTAGTCGTTTAATAACAAATTATATAACAAACTGGGTAGTATATTTGTAAATTCCTGTGCTATTTTCAGGTGAAAAAACTATTTTGCTACAGGAGAACTTGGGATATTAAAACAAATCAGTTCCACATTGGAAAATAATAAAAATTAAAGGAACCTACCTGACAGTTGAAGAAAAATGTATTCATTTCTATTACTAGACTATCATTTGAAATTGTAAACCAAAGTAACTCAAATAATTATTGATATTGTTCAAATGCCAGCTTTTTTCTCTATGGGTAAACAATACCGGGTGAGATCAAACGTAAACATGAAATTTTAATTAAAATTCCCAGTATTGCATTCTTAAAATACTTCACTGCAGATAAATGTCTCATGCAATTGAAAATACTATTTCTTTTACTTTAGATTTTTAATTTGTCTTTTAAGGTTTTAAGAGACTGTTCAGGAAACTGATGTAGGCAGGATGGTGAGGCTAACACAAGTATTAACTGAACAGTGTAAAGAGAATATTAGAAATATAGGGTAACAGGGCAATTATTGATCCACGCACGCTTACTGCACTCGTCAGCAAGATACTCGCGCTCTCCTCCAGGTCTCGTTTCATAATAAGCATAATTTCCGACAGTCTTTGAATGCATCGTCACTTCCTTTTCTCCTCGAAGCCGCGCCTGCTTTTCTCTTGGTGGAGCTGTAGGCTGACAGACGGACGGAGGTCAGCCTATCAGCAGAGAAAAAAAAAACGTGAAAGAAGGGGTATTTAAGAAAGGGACGAGAAGAGCGCAAAGTCGGCCTGAGTGAGAACTTACTAAACCACCTCACCAGCGCATGGTTGGCGTCTTTCTTGACTCACCAGAGAGCGAATGGACAGAGCGGGAGAGGAGCACCTCACCGTCCGCCCGACCACTTACTTTGTGTCCGTGTTCGTCCGTGAACCATTGGGGGTGGAAGAGGATTCACTTGGTGAGGATTTGAATTGAAGTATGTTTCATTCAACAAGGCTCAAAAGAATTAATAAGTTGGTTAAAAAGTGAAGACTTTTTAAGCTAATTTTTACAGTAGCATACAGCGTGTTGCTTCGTGTCCAATCAAGTTAGTTATTTCTGAATTTACCGTCTGATATCGCGTCCCAGTTAGGTTCCTCCTTTGTGACATGCCACTTACATATAGTTCCCATGCAGTATGAAGGGTTTGTTTTATTTTTAAGAAACGGGTTCGAGACATTTAACGCCTGACAAAACCAAACAAACCTAGAAATATGCATGAATAATTAAATCCATCCATTTATCACAGCTTATTTCCCAGCGTGGACCGACCTACTGCGAAGTTACACTTGCTGTGAATCTGGTATTTAGTAGTAGCCTAAATGTTGTGGTAACGTCGGAGTTTCTTTGTTTACACTTTTGACTTAGTTACTGAAAGAAACACGTGGTTTGCTGTTTGTAATATTCCCAGGATCCACATCCAAAGTTTAGCGTGATTTTTATAGCTGGGGAATGTGCGATGGTCTGTGCAGTCTGTCCCTCAACATCTGTAAGATATTCAGAAGCTCTGAAATCACGAAAATATGAGGATGAAGGAGGGAGTTTGAGCTTTCTAGTAAGTATAGTACACAAAGACTATTGTTCAACCTTATTAATTTTGTAATTGTGTATAAGGTGTTCAACAGCCTACATGCCTGGACTGGACATTGGGCTGCAAGGGAGCAGGTGCAGTTTGGCCCCTTGTATGGTGAGGAATGTGAATAAAAGCATAGCCAATGATGGAGTTGAACACTATTGCTGCCTGGGGGATCATCCATTTGCATCACATGGATCCCACTGAATATGCGTAATGCAGTTTGAGAAAGTGAGCATGCAAAACAAGCTGCTATCTTGTTGAGATGCCGAGAATGGTTTATTGAGACATTGTAATTAAATATTCAAGTTGAAGTAGGTACACTAGGAGCTTAAAGCCAAGTTTATTTTGTGGCCTACATAAATGACAGGCCTCTTGTCTTGTAGAATTTGATTGTGCATTGCTTTGTTTAGGAGTTGAAATGGTTCTGTTGTTTCTCTTGGCTAAATGATGACTAATTGGGTCAAGACAATGGTCATTTTGTTTGTGTTTTTGTGGGCTGGCTTGAAAATACATTTGTTGTTGAATGCAAGACATTCATTACCAGGGCCTGAATTTCATCTTACGATTGCAGATATACATGTCATTTATGTCAATTGAGGATTCCAAAGTGCATAGTTGTGATTGTGTGAACTCCCCGTGATGCCCTGGAAATGTACTCACCTGGACAGGGACCTGTGTGTAACCTCTAAAAGAAAGTACGTAAGCTATATGAAATGCTATATCTGTTGGACACACCATAATTATTTGTTGAAGATGAAGTGCAGATGAATTTGTGTGTGTGTCCGATTGCATGTCTGACCTTTCTGATTCAGGTGTATTACTCATATTGTCACAAATACTATTACATAGTCATATTTTGTGCAGTCACACCTCACGTCTGCGAACATATAGGCAAGTTTCTTTGTACAGCACATTTTGTGTACAAGACCAGTGCTTTACCTAAAACAGTCAAAGCGTAACAGATGGTGCGAAGGCAACATTAAACTCCATGAAAACCTCAGATCAGCTGAAACACTCAAGTTTATTTAAATTCAAATTAAAGACCCGCCTGTTCTCGGCTGCATTTCAATAGTCTTTATTTCAAAAGTCCAAATATAAACTTTCTTTTTAAGCTTGATTTAAAAAAAAAAAAATTCTCAGTCATGTTTTCCTTTCTTTCTTTTTTATTTTTAAATTATGCTTCTTATTTTTTAAGGTTTAATGTCTCTATAAAGCACTTTGAATCACTCTGTTGTTGAATTAATCTTGCCTTGTAAAAGGCAGCAAGAAATAGCAAAAATTCAAAATAAAATCAAACATTAAGATATTTAAAAGCAGGACAAGTTAGATATTGTGCAGATTTCATACACAGGCTTGCGAGAGGAGAGATGTATTTTATCTGGATTTAAGTGTCTATATGGGGTGAAAATTTTACTTCCCCTGGCAGTTTGATCCATTTGTTTGCAGCATAACTGCAAAGTGGTACTTTTCCATGTTTAGTCTGAACTTTGGTCTCGACAAGTTGACCTGAGTCTTTGGATGTAAGAGCTCTGCTAAGTTTATATTCTCTGAACATGTCACAGATGTATTCTGGGCATAAACCATTCTGGGATTTGTAAACCATCAGTATGGTTTTAAAAACTAATCTGTGACTGACTGGAAGCCAGTGTAAAGTTTTTAAAACTGGTGTGATGTGTTCAGATTTCTTAGACCTAGTTAAAGTTCAGTCAGTAGCGTTCTGAATGCAGATGTTTAATGCTCCTTTTAGGAAGTCCTGTTAAGACCATTACAGTGATCTAGTCTGCAAGAGAAGAATTCTTGGATGATTTTTTTCCCTGGTCTATCTGAGAAACTAAACTTGATTTTTATGGCTACATGCTACTTTGTGATACTTTCTCTGATTTATGCGAAAATAGAGTACAGAACTGAACTAAAGCACTCTCCTGCTTCCTTCATGTAATTGGTGCCATCTGTTTTTGCTGTGTTTTTTTGGGCCAAGGAATGTTGTGATCTATTATTCACAACTCCCTCCGTTATTGCTGACAGGAGCCACCAGTGTCATCCAATTTAAGCCAAACCACAGGGATCATTTAACTGTTTAAAGCACTGATGGATCGTCTTTTTAAAAAAAAAAAAAAAACAACAAAAAAAAACCACACATTCCTGTTATATTTACCTCAACATCCAGGACTGAGTTGGTCTCAGGCTAATTGCCCATTTCCTTGAAGTCAGTCCCTTTGCATTTTTTTTTTTTTTTTTTTACCCCTTACTCTTTTTCCTTTCACTTTATGGGCTCTTCTTGTGTCTTTTTTTTTTCTCTCTCTATTATGCTCTCATTAGGCTCAAATCTTTCATAATTACAGCTTCATTCCATAGTTTAATATTTTATCATGCTATTTGATGAACATTTGGTCACATAGCATCATATCACTCAAAGTTGATACATCTGTTCAGAATATGTTTGTGTTATGACTCTGATTTCAATTCATGTTAATCTAAGCATTTAATGTATTTTATATCGGTGTATGTGATATCTGAAGGGAGTACATTTTTTGCCTTACAATCTCTTTTGGACTTCTTTGGCATTTTTCTCCTTTCAGGTAAGCAGACATCAATACCATGCCGACAAGTGATGGCCCTAGCCGCTTCCCTGTCTTTGTGTCGCCGTCTCATGGCAACCATCAGAGGTGTCCAGGGTATGTTCCTGGGCGAGTGGCTCCTGTCCGCTCACCACCACCTGCCAAAGCACCACCACCACCACCTCCACCATTTAAACCTCGTGGTTCACCAAGGGAGCAACAAAACACATTCAGCTTGCAAGAGGAGAGCCAACGAAGAGAGCTTGCACAAAGGTTTCAGCAAAGAAAGAACTCCCTAATCTGCTGCGGCGTGTCACTGGGGAGTTTCCTGCTTACACTTATTCTTGTTCTTAGTCTCACAAATGGACATGTGTTGGATGGTTAGTATCATTATTACTGTAACCAACAGGTTGTTGACTTGCTTCACATGGGCCCTCCTGTATAGACCATAATTGTACTTTTTTAAATCTAGTCAAATTGCCATTATGAGGTTCTCTGATTATTACTAATTGTTCACAGAGAATTGTCCTGACCACAACCCATTACTTGGTAGCTGGAATCCAGGTCACCAACCAGACAAGGATGTTGTTGTTGGGAAGGGACATGCATTTAAATTAGAATCTTCTGCTACCTTTCACTCACTCACTATCACGTCAGGAGGTAGGCGTGTCACCTGCATCACTAATATAATTTTATTCAATAGATAGATGTCAGTTTCTGAGCTTGTTTTTCTCCCTTCTTCTAGGTCAGGTTGTTTTTGCTGACAGTTCTGATGGCTCTAAAAACATAACCTTGAGAACCCATCACATCCTCATAGAAGAAGGTGGAGCCCTTCATATTGGGTCACCCAAATGTCGCTATCGTTCTCTTGCCACCATTGCCCTCATGGGTCGTTCTGACAACAAGGCTGTCCCTGAGGTTCCAGGTCTGGGCTCCAAGTTCATCGGCGTTATGGGTGGTGGAACATTAGAGCTTCATGGTACTGAGAGAGTTTCGTGGTCCCTGCTAACTCAAAGCATCCCAGCATCCGGGTTGACCTCAGGAGGATATGCCTTCCAGAAGAACTTCAGCCGAGGCATCAACTTACGTGTGGTAGACCAGGATACAGCTGCTGTGCTTGTTTGTGAGCGATACGACACGCACGATTCCCGTAATGACAGCCGTCGGCTCACCCAGCTTCTTCGTTCCCTGCCAGCTGGCCGCATAGTTGCGGTGGCTGTTGGAGACTCGGCTGTCAAAAGTTTTCTAGATGAAACCAAGACAGCTTTTGAAGAAGTACTGGGCAGCAGATTTGTACATGATCTCAAATACAGGTAAGCACTGCTGCTTCATTAACCATGCACACATGTGGTTTCTTGAGTTACTTTGCAGGCACATTTACTCTTAAACTGTGAGAATATTTAAGCATGTTTTTTGTAACTAAACTTTGCTGCAGAATATTCCAGTACTTCTCTGTGGCATGCTGATTGGATGAATCTTTAAGAGTGTTTTGTTTACTCTTGTTCTACTGAGGATAATAAAGGTTAATGTGTTTTTGTTTAACAGTTTGGGTAAACACTCTTTCCTCTGAAGGCTTGATACATGGACTGACAATACGAGTATTTTGTTCTGTTATTACTCTTCTTGGGAAAAATGCCTCCTTTCATAAATCATATCATGTGGTATGTTTCCTTGAATCTTTCCTTGTTATTTGTCTTCCTGTTTCCATGGCTTTCTTCTATATCATACTCCACCAGAAAAGGAAGCACGTACAGGATAATGGGGCCATGGTCAGTGTTTCCAGGATTTGTGTGAAATCTGGCAATTCAGGAGATTTGATGCCCTTCATGCCTGTTATGTCATAAGAACAGACAAAGAACTTTTTAAAGGCTGTACTCATGTGTTTTGCTTCTAAAGTTTGCAAATAAAGAAAAGTGGTGTCAAATGATGTTAGATCTTTTCTAAGCCACTTACACATGTATATGCAAAGTCATTGTATTAAAAAAAAAAAAAAGTTATTTTGCTACTAAACTTGTCTTTCGCTTGGTCAAAGCAAAGTTTCATGCCAAACTCTTTGGCGTCACATTTCACCTTGGAGGTGGATGCCAAGCCTGTGGTTTGAAAACAAATATCCCCCAAATACACATCAGAGCAGTTTTAAATGACTGAAACTGTGTTCAGATGCACTTTCCTTAGATCCTGTAATTGTTTTGCTTTGTCTTAGTTTTTCTTTCTTTAAGATTTGCTTCAAATGGATTTGCTTAGTTGGAGGAGTGCATGTACTAATAAGGCCTGATTTCACCTAATATACTGTATTGTCAAAGTCACAAGATGACCGATGTTTGATTTTTTTTTTCTTTCTGTTTTTGTGTTTGTCTGTTTTTGTTTATTTATTTATTTGTTTTAATTTATTGTAATATTTTAAGTTAAGATGTAAATGCTCCAGTTGGCTTGAACATAATGGTAATTTCTTGCTTAATTACTTTTTTATTTTTGGTAAAGTTGAAGGGAATATTGCTGCTCCATACTTGGACAGGGGTATTCAAAGTTGGTCCTTAAGGGCCGCTGTCTTGCAGGTTTTCCATGCGTCCCTATTCCAACACACCTGGCTTTAATTAATTGGATCCAACAGTCAATGCAGTTCTGTATGACTGATTCATTTGAGTCAGTGTGTTAGAGCAGCAAGACATGGAAAACCTACAGGATTGTGGGCCTTGAGGACCAGAGCTGGACACCTCTGCTCTAGGACTACATGATGTGTTGCTTTCTGAAAATTTTTAAATTGTCTGTATCAGTGCTTTAACAACTTGCACATTTATTTTTTAATATAGTCCAACACACATAAAAGTGCATAGCAACCTATTCGGTTTGCATTGGTGGGCATTTACAAACCTGTGACTATTAAATTCCACAGGTTTGTTTCCATGGGTGCATTGGCCTTCCTGGACATAATGGCTCCTGCCTTGTAGCTGATGACCTTTCTGTCTTTTAGTCATTGTGTCTTAGTTGCAAATGCATACATTCACAAACATGCCTTCATACTGGTCTGTAGTAAATTTACATTTGACCATATTCTGCTATTTTTGTCAAACCATGAAGCTTTTCAAAATGATAATATCAAGGATGTGATGACTACTGTAATGATAGGAGTGGATCCCCCGATGAATCTTGTTTCATTTATTTGCACAGTTACATTGCAGAGAGTCTTTTGGCCAATGATCAATGAATTTACCATGCACTTTGGACCCATGGCATTCTTGTACCAGCTTCTTTAGAGCACAAGAGAATAAGTTTGAGAATGTTTACTGTATTTGGAAAGATGAAGGCAATACCGTAATGGAAACATGAGATCTCTGCTAAGAGCATTTTCCAGTACGCTTTATAGTAGTATTTAAGGTAACTGGTTAAATTGCCTGAGAAATTTCCTGAGAAAGCAATGTGGTCTCTGAAATATCTTGCTCGTGAACAGTGTAAGGAATTAGGCTTACTTGGACTCAGTCTAATGCTGGGGACTACAAAAGTTATGATTAAAAAGCACAAGATGTGACCTGAGGTTCCTAGTGGCCTTGAGCTACGATATACTGGCATGATTGAGATAGTACGCTTCCAGAAGTACATCCAGTCCCTTTCCTTTTCCACACCCCGAGGATCCTCAAATAAAAGGATTCCAGCCTACCCTTATTTAATTGATGTAATCTCATTTGTGTCATTAAAAACCCCTTTCCTGAATCCTTCCTCTGATAAACTTAAGTTTGAATTTGAAATTTTTTGTATTTAACTGTGTATAACATTTACTCTTACTGCCAGTTGTCTGATCATTTTTTTTTACTTCCTGCCCTGCTTCAAGTATTTGCCTCTGCCACACTTATAACTATTTGAAATGACCAAATAACACCTTTTCATGCTGATTATAGTTGCAAGTAGATAATTATAATTAAAAAAAAAGGACACGTCTGTCATCACTAAGATGGAATATAACATATTAATTCATCTGTACTTTTATTTTTACATTTTTCTTTTCTTTTAACTTGTTTTGTGTTATTTAGTGGCACTGTGGCATTTCAGAATGGACATTTCGATTGTATGTACTGACAGAAACTTGATTTTAGTCTTTTCATAGGTTGATGAAGGTCACTTTTCAGAAGTAGCTGATTCTATATTAAATATAAAATGACAATTGACATGAAACAGTAATACTATAATTGAAAGGTTAAAACGTGTTTTCATGTTGGTTTGTGAGTAATGACTTCAGGTTCACGGCTATTTTCAGCTACACTTAATCCTCATTTTTTTATTGCTAAAATAACTGTCCTTATGAGCCAATTCATAAAAATAATAGTCTTGCTAAGGAAACTTATGATTCCCTGTTCCTTCCATCTCTCTCATACCTTTCTTTTCATTTCTTTGGTTTTTCAAGGCAGGCATGGGCATTGGTCTCTGTGGTTGGTGGTGGTAATACATCATGCTCAGAAGATGTGCGCGAGCATGAAAATCTGAACACTGGCGGTAGAGCTCTGGCAAGATGCAACTTCACCACTGTGAATGGAGTGGGCTTCTCAGTGACTGCCTACAGCGAGTGGAAGAATGGTGAGAAACATGTTTTGGTGAAATGTGTGTAAAACCATTAAACTGCATGTGGTTAAAAATATAGTGATGTTTATTTTTTGTTGTTATGGGGAGGGGATGTGTATCTGTTGTGAAAAAAAAAAAGCTTTTGTTAATCACACATATTGGCTCAATAATTCTTTTATTGCCTCATAATAGTTGGTGGTGATGAATTATTCAGATTCTGCTTTTTCAATGTTAAAAAAAGTCTTCGGTGCATTTGTTATGAAACTGAAGCCTATGGAATGCATTTTCCCTTTTTTGTTTTCATATCCCAAATTGTTCTCGTATGTTATGTTCTGACAAAGATACTGATGTCAGATTAAAGCAAGACTAG